>NC_045438.1:52681713-52785306 GCF_002776525.5 Piliocolobus tephrosceles | reverse complement strand
AATATTTTATGCTTTTTTAAATTCAAACCAAGATCCAATCTAGTTTCGGCCCTTGCAATTGATTGTTTCATCTCTTTAATTTCTTTTAGTCTAGAAGAAAGAAGGCAATAATTTGCTTATTATGACTTTGACTTTTTTTGTTTTGTTTTTTGAGACAAGCTCTCTCTCTCTTGCCCAGGCTGGAGTGCAGTGGCGCGATCTGGGCTCATTGCAACCTCCGCCTCCCAGGTTCAAGCAATTCTCATGTCTCAGCCTCTTGAGTAGCTGGGATTACAGGCACATGCCACCACACCGAGCTTATTTTTGTATTTTTTGTAGAGATGGGGTTTTGCCATGTTAACCAGCCTGACTTTGACTTTTTGATGACTCATAAACAGTTGGCTGTATATTTTTCATTTTCTCCTAATGTTTGGGTGCACCAGATCTATTTTTTCCCCTTTCCTTTAATTTCATGCTAGAGCTTCTTTTAAGGGCAATAAAAAAATACATTTTACATGTTAGAAATTAGATAAATTGTCCAAAAGTGTAACACATTTTTCTCAGTGAAGAATATGATTCCCTGAAAAATTTGTAAAATAGAAATTTAAATGGAAAACAGAAAGTGACAGGAATTCATAATAAAATCCTGATCTTAAAAAGGTACCATTGCTGTGGGTGTTTTGGATATATTGGTGAATAAGACTGTATAGGATTTCTTCATCTTATAAGGTTGGGCTCACAATAAAGCTTTCCACATTAAAGGACTGAGATCAGCCCTGCTGAAACATTAACAATTACCACCAAATGTAGTCTGGAAGCAACAGTTAGAACAGGCAAGTTTCTTACAGGACCTGAAACCTATGTAAGTTTGATCCAAATGAATTAAGTATATTGCTTTTGCTTTTTTGAAGAAATCATATAGCTTACACTTGTAAATCTGTCATTTATGGACATTAACTCTTTTTTTTTTTTTTTTTTTTTTGAGACATAGTCTCACTCTGTTGCCCAGGCTGGAGTGCAATGGCACAATATTGGCTCACTGCAGCCTCCATCTCCTGGGTTCAAGTGCTTTTCCTGCTGAGTAGCTGGGATTAGAGGCGCGCACCACCACACCTGACTAATTTTTTGTATTTTTAGTAGAAACAGGGTCTCACCATGTTGGCCAGGCTGGTTTCAAACTTCTAACCTCAAATGATATGCCCTCCTTGGCTTCCTAAAGTGCTGGGATTACAGGCGTGAACCACCGTGCCCAGCCTAGATATTAACTCTTGATGGCAGGGGTATTTTTCTCCCTATATGCAAGCAATTCCCACCAGCATCATAGAGATTCAGGAAAAGCCAAGTCTGTGTAGCAGGAGAAGAGGCATGGCCTTTGAGGCAGGGCCAATAAGTTGTCCATCCTGGTTCCACCACTACCCAACCTCAACCTTGGATAGGTAACTCCATGTCTGAGCCCCAGAAAGGTTGTAAAATAAAAATGTCACAGCTTCTCTACATAGTTATTATGAGAACTAAATTGGCTAGTAAAGCCCCTGACTTAAAATAGATACCCCGCAATGTTAATCTCCCACTCCCATTTCCCAATCTAACTCATGCAATCTGGTGGAATTCTTCTGGATCCCAAAATGCTAGTAAATGAAATCATAGGCATTTTTAACGCTGAGTGTTTATCTAAAGCTGACACTTTTGAGATCGTTCTTGCAAGTGATGCATTCTCACTATATCATCAAAGCATAAAATATTCACAAACTGATCAAATCTCAAAGACATGAGGAATCTGTGAAATTGGGAATTGTGTCCCATATCTTATGGCCACCTCTCTCAAGAGACACAGTGTTCAATGAAGAAGTGGTAAATGGCCTTGTGGGTGCCTATCTTGCCCGGTAGTCACATCTTTGAGGCAGGCACAGCTAACAAAGTGATGCTGATGTGAATGGATCAGTCTTTCAAGACACTTGACGATTTCGTAATCAGGAAGAGCAAGGCTGGTCAGGTTCAAGCCTAGCATCTGGGACACCACCTCCCTGAAGTCTGCCAGCTGCAATATCAAACAGAAACTCATTAACTGGGAGAACAAAACGTATCAACTACTGCTGAACCAAATGCAACAAACAAAACACCTGCAGAAAACCCAGGTTTGCATGAGGGAGGGAAATTACCTACCCTCTTCCTAGTTCTCTCACTTATAAAATACCAGATTCCAGATAAGTCCCACAGCTGCCAACCTTCAGAGATTTCACAATCACTTTTCTGATGAGTCAACTGATGTGGTATTGGCTACTAAGTCAAGAATCCAAGTTAAGTAACCATGAGTGAGACCTAGACCTCACTAAATCTTCATTTTCTCATCTTCAGGTTGGGATTAACCATATGCCTACCTCGGAGGGCTGTTCTGAAATTCAGATCACATGAAATGGTGATTGTGTGTGTGCTCTGCATACTAGGAAGGACTAAACAAATGTTGGTGGGGTTGTGTCAATGGATGGTAAACATGCTTTGGGATTTTAGCTGGCTGATAACCTCTTACACTAAATAAAAATAATAATAATAACAAATAGCAAGAAAGTATAAGCTAATGAAAACAGGAAGACTTGTAAATTACTATCAAGTCACATCACACAGATTGCCATTTCACAAGCCATATTCCATGGGACTACTCTGGGACTTCTATTTCTCCATTGAAAGAAAAGTGGGGGGCTGGGGACAATGGTTGAAATATGCCTCATACCCCTTCAAATTCTCATAGGCTGGTTTCTGTGGTTCCAGGTTAATGCAAAAGCAGATAAATCAGGGCATCTGGCCAACACCTCATTAAAGGCACCCTCCATGTTAGAAAAGGGATGATCCAACCTGAGTACAGTTACATCCAAGAGAATGCCACCCAAACAGTCCCACCCCAGGCTCATTTGCTCTGCAACCTCTTTCCCTTGCAGAGTCCAATTTGGGAATGGTTTTAGTTGTTACAGTTTGAATTTTATGACACCTCAAAATTCTTATGTTGAAATCTAATGACCAATGTGAAGATATTAGGAGGTGGGGCCTTTGGTGGGTGATTAGATCATGAGGGTGGAGCCCTCATGAATAAGATTAGTGCCCTTATAAAAGAGGCCCCGGAGAGCTGCCTTGCTCCTTCCACCACGTGAGGACACAGCAAGAAGGGGCTGACTCTGAACCAGGAAGCTGTGCTCACCAGACACCTTGATCTTGGACTTCTCAGCCTCCAGAACTGTGAGAAAGAGATTTCTGTTATTTATAACCTACTCAGTAGATAGTACTTTGTTACAGCAGCCTGAAAGGACTAAGATACCAACCTAGTCTCCCTGACGAAAAAGTTTCTCTCAGACTTCCACCCTTTCCAATGTGGCCAAAGCTATTCATTCTGAAGAAGTTTCCTTTCTGAGAACACTCATTGTGTCGTTTAGCTTTCCCCACCTCTGCCTGACACATGAACCAAAACAGAGGCAGCCAAAGCCGGGGGAAAAAAACCTAGGATCAGAGTCCACTCTATGCCCTTTTGAGCTTCAAAAGGAGAAACAGACAAAAGCCAAAAGCAATGGAGGTCAAGCTGCCCGGTACATGTTTCTTTATGCCTGACCTCCTGATGGACTCAGTAGATAAAATGCTCCTCCTTGTAGCCAGCAAGCAAATGAGTACTTTTTTATGGCTTACATCTGTGCCTGGTCGGCCATCAAGTCTGGGTGCCACTGTTTGAGATTTGGAGCTGTTTTCTGCGACTGATCTCTGCTACAGATAAGGCTTGCCTCCTGAGGCTGAAGCCCTGGTTAACGTTAAGAGCTCTGTGATGATGCAAACTTCGGAGGTGATCACCTAACATAACAGAAACCTCCCCAGAACCAGAACCTGTTTTTTCACCAAAACTCTTCCGCTGCTTGAATAAGAATGTCTTTTCCTTTCCTACAATTTGTGCCATGAAAATGTGAACAATTTTTCTTAGCAGGGTGAATCATAATGGTTACTTGAATGCCAAAAGATGCTGGAGGGGCAGGTGGATATGTTGAAAAGATATAGAAAGCTTTGTAAATTGCTTTTGAATAAGTATGTGACTAGCTCTCGCTTCAGGAGCACATGTGTTAACATTGGAACAATACAGAGAAGATTAGCACAGCCCTCATGAAATGACATACAAATTCATGAAACTGTCCATAGTTTTTAGAAAAGAAATGCATGAATAATTATTAATATCCAGCTCTTGAATTGTCCTGTCATTTCCTAAACAAGGTTTGATCACCAGATTTGGACCCACCTGCTTTTCTCTCTTTTCTGCTTCTTCCAAAGATTTTTTTAGTGTCTTCATTTGACTGGTTACCACTTCTATTATGTTTCTGGCCCTTTCTTTATTCTCCTTAGCCTCATGTTCTGTGGTATCCAGTTCTGACTTGACAGACATGAGCTTTTTCTCAGCTTTCTCCTTCATCTTCTCCAGCTGGTCTCTGGATTTGTTTAGATCTTCAATGGCTTTAGTCTGTTGCAAAGTTTTAATCTAGGAAGTCAAGAGAATGATGATAACTCCTTTTGTATTTATTTAGGAAAACTGTATAAACATGACATATCAGAAGTCAATGGAATTCGCTTCATACCTTTTCTATGAATAAAGAATGGAGTTCATCTCAAACAGTTACAGATTTTGCTAAGCATATGTGCTGGACAAACATGTCTTAAGACAGTTACAGCTAAAAACAACATATTAGAGTACACTTATTTGAAAAATCAATGAGATAAAACTGTAGACAGCATAATTCTGGGGTCAGATTTTAAAATTAAGCCTGCTGGTATATGCACACACACTCTATGAGCTCCATAAGCAAAAGCAGCTTCAACTTTCTGCCCCGACCAATGGGACATCGCTGGTATATAAACATTAGGGAGAGCGAAATGTCCCCTCTTCTAATGCTCTATCCTGTGAGAGCTCCACCTCAAATCCACCTCAGCAAGTCTTCACAACTGCTGTGAGGAAAATATAGATGGGCAGTTTTTCAGAAGCATTTCTAACGCTTACCAGTGAGTCTGGGAGGTGAACAGCTGCAACTGTGGGGAGGAGTGGTGTCTTCCTCTGAGAAGCTGTCCCAAGATCTTAAAGCCAAAACACACAGTATGCTGGAGGGTGAGGCACATTCTCTGTATTAGCTTATTATTTAAGATTAGGCCAGAGTTGCTTACAAAAAGAATTTAAGGCCAGGCGTGGTGGCTCATGCCTGCTATACCAGCACTTTGGGAGGCCGAGGCGGCCAGGTTACCTGAGGTCAGGAGTTCAAGATCAGCCTGGCCAACATGGTGAAACCCCATCTCTACTAAAAAAATAAATAAATAAATAAAATACAAAAATTAGCCAGGCATGGTGGCAGCACCTGTAATCCCAGCTACTCAGGAGGTTGAGGCAGGAGGATTGCTTGAACCCAGGAGGCGGAGGTTGCAGTGAGTCAAGATTGTGCAATTGCACTCCAGTCTGGGCAACAGAGTGAGACTCGGTCTCAAAAAAAAAAAAAAAAAAGAATGAAATTCTGACACATACTACAACATGGATGAGGCTTGAAAACACGCTAAGTGAAATAAGCCAGACACGAAAGGGCTAATGTTGTATAACTCCACTTAGATGAAGTACAGAGAATAGGCTAATTCATAGAAATTGTATAGAAGATAGAAGTCACCAGGAGCTGGGGAAGAGGAGAAATGAGAGCTATTATCTGATGGGCACAAAGTTTCAGTTTGAGACTATGGAAAAAATTCTGGAAGTCGATAGTGATAATGGTTGTACAACTTTGTAAAAGTACTTAATACCACTGAATTGTATACTTAGTAATGTTAAAGTGATATATATTATGTTATTTTTATTTTAGCACAATAAAAAAAGAATTTGAAGCAACTTCACACAGACACAAATGTTTTGACTAATCATTAAAAACAATACAAATAAGCTACAATTTAGTATCCACTAGGTTGGCTAAAATAAAAAAGACAGACAATCACAAGTGTTAGCAAGGATGTGAGGAAACCAGAACTCTCATACACTACTGGTGGGAATGTAAAATGGTGTGGCTACTGTGGAAAATAGTTTGCCAGTTTTTAAAATATTAAACATAGAATTACCACACGACCCAGCAATTCCATTCCTAGGTGTATGGGCAACAGAACTGAAAACTTATGCCCACACACAAACTGTACACAAATGTTCATAGAAGCATTATTCATAATCACCAAAAAGTAGAAACAACCCAAATGCCATCAGCTGGTGAATGGAAAAACAAAATGTAGTATAGCCATACAATGGACTATCATTCAGCAGTAAAAAAGAATAGAGTACTGTGACATGCTACCACATGGGTAAACCTTGAAAACATCATGCTAAGGGAAAGAAGCCAATTGCAAAAAAGAACACATATTCTATTATCCCATTTATATGAAAGATCCAGAAAAGGCCAGGAGTTAGTGGGAGGGCAGAATGGGGGAGCAACCATTTATGGGTACAGGGTTTCTCTTGGAGGTGATGAAAATGTTCTGAAACATGATAGTGGTGCCATTTGCTGTATGTACATATACTAAAAATCACTAAATTGTACACTTTTTTGAGACAGGGTCTTGCTCTGTCACCCAGGCTGGAGTATAGTGGCACAATCTCAGCTCACTGTAGCCTGTGCTTTCTGGTTTTGAGTGATTCTTGTGCCACAGCTTCCCCAGTAGCTGGGATTACAGGTGTGCGCTACCATGCCCAGCTAATTTTTGTATTTTTAGTAGAGACATGATTTTGCCATGCTGGCCAGGCTGGTCTTGAACCCCTGGCCTCAAGTGATCCTCTCACCTTAGCCTCCCAAACTGTTGGGAATACAGGTGTCAGCCACTGCACCGGGCCTAAATTGTACACTTTTAAAAAGGGAATTTTATGATATATCAATTGTATCTTGATAAAGCTGTTATTTGAAAGTGCATTTACAAGGAAGCTCTTTAAAAGGATCAAAATAAATTAACTTGAAATAAATAAATAACATATCAGTAAGGAATGAATAGACAAAGAGCAAACAAAGACCAGTACAGCTCTGAATTTAGTTCTGCGCTTCCTGGCAATTGAGATAAAGTGTTCAGGTATATTCTCAAAGAAAAAGCATTATTTCGTGTTTTCATTTTGTGGTTAAATCATTTAAAAACAAAAAATGTAAGAAAGTAACAGAATAAAAGATACCAAATAATAAGTATTTGCTGTCTTCTTCCTTCCCTCCCGACCCTTCTTTCCTAAGAAGAAAACATGTTTTATTGATGCATCTACTTTTTTTTTTTTTTTTTTCTTCTGAGACGGAGTCTCCCTCTGTTGCCCAGGCTGGAGTGCAGTGGCACGACCTCCACTCACTGCAAGCTCCGCCACCTCCCGGGTTAACGCCATTCTCCTGCCTTAGCCTCCCTAGAAGCTAGGACTACGGGCGCCCACCACCACGCCCGGCTAAGTTTTGTATTTTCAGTAGAGACGGGGTTTCACCATGTTCGCCAGGATGGTCTCGATCTCCTGACCTCATGATCCACCTGCCTCGGCCTCCCAAAGTGCTGGGATTACAGGCGTGAACCACCACGCCCAGCGCATCTACTTTTATCTAATTGCTTCTAGGGTAGAATTTGGGTAAAGGGGGAGATTGTCAGGAAGGAAGCAAGCCAGGGAGGCTAAATTGACCTACATGGTAAAGAGCTGAGAGAGAAGTAGGGAGAAAGATGAAGAATTCTGTGCTAACTAGGCTGCGGGAAAGCCTTCTTGAAGAAATCTAGAATCATGCAAGAGGGAACTGTGAGAAGGCATTGGTGTTGTGCAGCAATGTAATGAGAGAGAAAGGGGAATGAGAATGTTGCTGCCCCGATGAATGAAATCTCTTTGTGTTTTTTTACTGATGATAATAAAACTAACAACTGTCATTTAGTTGCTCAACTCCTGATTATGTATTGCTAAAGGGCTTTGAGATGACTGTGACTTACGTTGGTGACATCTGGAGACTACTGTCACAGATTGAAATCTCTCCCTAGGGTTGGGCTTAGAGTGCATCTTCACTGTGGCTGAGTATCTGAATCATGGCACAAGTTAGCCTGTTCTATACATTCTGAAGGTTCTCACTATCCCATTAGAAAATCTGAGGAATGGGGAGCAACTGTTCTAAGATTAGGACATGATCTAGAGGAGATGTGACTGCTTGGAATATAGATGTCCACATGGAAAAAAAAATCAGATTTATTTATACCATTTTGTGTGACATCACTAAATTGAGGAATCTTGAGTCAAATACCTGCTGAACTCATAAACCAGAAACCAGTTTTGGCCGGGCACGGTGGCTCACACCTGTAATCCCAGCACTTTGAGAGGCTGAGACGGGTGGATCACGAGGTCAGGAGTTCGAGACCAGCCTGGCCAAGATAGTGAAACCCCATCTCTACTAAAAATGCAAAAATTAGCCAGGCGTGGTGGCGGGCACCTGTAATCCCAGCTACTCTGGAGGCTGAGGCAGGAGAATCACTTGAACCCAGGAGGCGGAGATTGCAGTGAGCAGAGACCACACCAACCATTGCACTCCAGCCTGGGTGACAGAGTGACACTCCATCTCAAAAAAAAAAAAAAAAAAAAAAAAAAAACAGTTTTGACCTACTATAACCCATAGAACTTCTTAAGGCACAAAACTTCTTTTGCTATAGTCTGAATGTTTGCATCCTCCTAAATTCATATGTTGAAATTCTAACCACCACAGTGATGATATTAAGAAGTGGGACCTCTTCTTAATATCAACTTAATATCTTCTTAATAATCACATGGGAAGGTGATCAGGTTACGAAGGCAGAGCCATCACAAATGAGATTAGTGCTCTTATAGAAGAGGGCCCAGAGAGCTGCCTCACCCCTTCCATCACGTGAAGACACAGCAAGAAGGCATCATCTATGAACAAGGAAGCATGCTCTCCCCAGACATCAAATCTGCTGGCACCTTGATTTTTAGCTTCCCAGCCTCTAGAACTGTAAGAAATTTCTGTTGTGTATAAGCCACCCCGTTTATGGTATTTTGTTATAGCAGCCTTAATAGACTAAGATAACTTTCTTTCTTTTTTTTTTTTCAGATGGGGTTTCACTCTTGTCACCCAGACTGGAGTGCAGTGGCACAGTCTCAGCTCACTGCAACCTCTGCCTCCTGGGTTCAAGCGATCCTCCTGCCTCAGCCTCCAGAGTAGCTGGGACTATAGGCGCATGCCACCACTCCCGGCTAATTTTTGTATTTTTAGTAGAGACGGGGTTTCACCATGTTGGCCAAGATGTTCTCAATCTCCTGACCTTGTGATCTGCCCGCCTCAACCTCCCAAAGTGCTGAGAGACTAAGACACCTTTCTAGACAGAGAGGAGGTCGATGGCAGACATTCTCAGACAGGTTTGTAGCTATCGACCTGGCTCCATCCAAAGGAGATTAAATCCCTTGGAAATTGGCAGCTTCTATGAAACTTACAATCAAGAAGACATAAGAACAACTGCTGCAGCTTCAGAACTATGCAGAAAATAAAATGTCAACAGCTGGGAGAAACAATTCTAAGTGAGCAACAGAACCAATGAAACATATCACCAGTAGAGCAGACACCTGAGACAGGGAAATAGCACCCACTAAGTGCAGGTCTACAGGGGCCGACCTTGCAAACCGTTTATGGATCCCAAGTTATCAAAACGCTTATTTGATTATGAACTGCATAGTAGATGCCAATACATCAGAGCATTGTCTCAATGTTAATGCCTACGTGTGCTGATTGTATTGTGGTCATGTAAAAAATGCCCTTGTTCTTAAGTGATACGTGGGAAAATATTTGGGGTGTGAAGTGTCATGATGTTTGCGACTTACTCTCACATGCTTTGGCAAAAATAAAACATCTATCTCTCTCTCTCTGGGCAAAATATAGTAATCAGTAAAATATTAACAATCTATGTGAGGGTAAAAGAGTATCTATTATACTATTCCTGCCATTTTCTACAGATTAGAAAGTTTTCAAAACAATTGAATATTTTCAAAACAAGAAGTTGGGAAAGGGAAAGTATTGATCATGGATCCTACTAGTAGAATTTTTTAAATATATATATACACACACACATATTTATAAGTTACATAAGCATATTGCTCAAAATAATATATTCTGTAGACCATTAAACATTTTACAAAATGGGGACATTACATTGATTAAGTAAATATCAATTTTTAAAACAAAGTGATCTCCCTTTAAAACAAAGAAATTCCTTTCACATACAAACTATCTCACTGCTACAAAGAAAATATGTGGCAAATGGTAAATTGCTGGGATTGGTATGTTGAATTTTAAACCTTGTATCTATAAAAGAACAGATACATTCAGCCTGTCTGTTCAGACTGGGAAAACATTTACAGTGGGCTGTCTACCAAAGATGATGGAACACAGCTTGGAGGTCTAGAAACTCATGAATCAAGTCCTAATGAGAAGAACTTGTTGCCAAGAATCTCTAAAAAATATGAGACTTTATCAGAATCCTCAGGGCTGCCTGAATCTTTATTCCCAGGAAGCAAGAACAAGTAATGTCGCTCTGAGCCAAGCCACCAGGGCAGAACAGGGAGCCAACAGTGGTGAAGAAAGCCTCAAACCCAACAACAGATTCCTGAGAGTGGAGTGGGACTGAGTTGGTTTCTTAATCTTCCTAAGGGAACTCCTCAGACCCAGCTCAGAGTTCAGCGAGAGACTGTGCCCCTAATTTTCTTCCAGTGGGACAGAACTGGTCATAAACAAGATTGATGTGCCGTTCAGACTCTAGCAAAGGCAGAGAAGGTTCCAAGTGTGCTTCGCTGTCATAAACACTGTATCTATTGTCTGCTTCCTTAAAGAAAAGAATTTTAAAATCCCGTGAACAATTATCTCATGTTATAAGGGTCAAAGGCCCAGAAAGGGAAGATGACTAAATTTAATTTTTGATGTGTTTGCTTCCTGAGAGGATCTGAATTCTCCAGCTGGAAGGTTTCAGGAAGCTGCATTGAAAACACCACCCAGTAGGAGCCAGGAAGTGAGCACAGGCTCTCTGAATGGGATAGGACAGCAAAGTGGGAGAGTCTTTCGATGGCCCAAATAGATACTGTGTCCCTCTTTGAAAAGGACACAAAAATTTAACTAAGTAGAAAACATTATCAAGATGGCTAACTAAAGGCAACCAACACTGATCTCAACCACAAAGACAGACCAAAACAACAAATAACCACACAACAAACAGTATCTAGGGAGGAACACTGGAATTACACAAGGAAGTGACAAAGACCTTCTGAGATGCAAAAACTCAGGAGGGCAGCATAGAAAGGAAAACAAAGCAGTCAGCCAGGATCAGCTTGGAGCAAAGAGAGATTTCCCACTGCAGGAAAAAGGTAAGTGGGAGATCCCCAGCAGTCCACATGCACACCATGGACACCTGTAAACTTAGCTACCGGAGACCTCAGCCCTTACGGGACACAAGCCCAGTATAGGCAGCTGCCCGGAGTCCATGTGACCTCATTATTCTAGACAAGAAATTTATGCTGAGGCAAACTCACTTTCTGAGACTGAAAGTGCATGCTCCCCAGAGCCCAACAGCCACCTACTCATGGCCTTCTGCCATGACCACTGGCAATCCGCCCCCACTTTCAGTGGTAGGACCAACTCATCCCTGTATGTGTCACCAGAGGCCCAAGGACCAGCCTGCCAAGCATCTCCATCCCCAGCAAAGCCACACCACAGCCTCCACAAAACACCACACCCTGAAGTAGTCACAGATACTGCTAACACTGATTACAGCTAAAGAAATCATACAGAGACTACACAACTGTACCCTCCCAGAACCAAAGCCAAAACACTCTACCCAATCAACAATACAGTCCATATCTACAGGAAAAAGTCTTTCCCTACCCAACCTGCTTCATAAAATTGGAAGAAGTGCTTGTTTCAACAGATGTACAGATATAAACATAGGGACACAAGACACATGAAAAAAGCAAGTATGCCTCCACAAGAACACAATAAAACTTCAGTAACAAATCCCAAAGAAAAGGGCCTCTATGAAATGCTTGACAAAGAAATCAAATAATGATCTTAAGGAAACTCAGTGAAATAAAAGAGAACACAGATAATTCAATGATCTGAATAAGAAAGTCAGCAAAGAGATAAATATAAAAAAAAAAGAACCAAGGTTAAATCTTAGAACTGAAGAATTAAATTAATAAAATTAAAAACATTATTGAGAGCTTCAACAATAGACTAGATCATGCTGAAGAAATAATTTCTAAACCTGAAAACAAGTCTCTTGAAATAACCCAGCCAAAAAAAGAAAAAATAATGAAGAAACTCTATGTGGCATAGGAACACCATTAAGTGAACAAATATTTGCATTATTGGAAGTTACGGAAGAAAAAGAGATGGAAAATGCATTAAAATCCTGTTTAATGAAATACTAGTTGAAAATGTCCCAAATCTTATGAGAGATATGGACAGACAGAGACAGGAAGCTCAAAGATCCCCAAATAGATTCAGCCTAAAAAGGTCCTCTTTCAGGAATATTAAAGTCTAAAAGTCAAAGACTAAAAGAGAATTCTAAAAACAGCAAAAGAAAAGCATAAAGTCACATATAAGTGAAATTTCCATCAGATTAACAGTCGGTTTCTCAAGAGAAATGTTACAGGTTAGGAGAAAATGGGAGTCAAGTACTAAAAGGAAAAAAAATGCCTATCAACAATACACAGCCACTATGCTTCAAACAAGAAAGAGAAACAAGTTTTTCCCAGACAAGCGCAAACTGAGGGAACTCATCACCATTAGACAAGTCCAAGAAGAAATGTTTAAGAGTCCTACACCTAGAAGCAAAAAGATTATATTTACCAGAATGAAAACACATGAAAATTAAAACTCACTATTAAAGCAGATACACAAATGAGAAAGAGAAAGTCATCAAATGTTATCACTACAAAAATCACCAAACTGCAAACTGCAAAGATAAACAATGAGAGGAAAAAAGGAATAAACAATATATTAAAAAAACAGAAAACAATTACCAAAATGAAAGGCCTAAGTCTTCACTTATAAATAGCAACCTTGAATGTAAATGGTTTAAATTCCTCAATTTAAAAATATAGACTGAAAATACATTTATGTTCAAGGTCAACCCCTATAGACCCACTTAGTAGGGGGCATTTTTCTGTTTCAAGTACCTGCTCTACTGATGCCATCACAAACAAACAACAAAATGGTAATAACAAGTTCTTACTTACCAGTAATAACATTGAATGTAAATGGTCTAAGCTCTCCAATTAGTGGCTAAATGGATTTTTTTAAAAACTCAACTATATGCTGCCTATAAGAAATTCACTTCACCTGTAAAGACACACATAGACGGAATGTGAAGAGATGGAAAAAGATAATGTAAGCAAACAAAAGCCAAAATCAAGCAGAACTAGCTATACTTACAGAAAACAAGCTAGATTTCAAGTAAGCAAAAGATGAAAATGGTGATTATATAATGATAAAAAGAACAATTCAACAAGAGGATATAACACTTGTAAATATATATGTATCCAACACATCCGGATACATAAAGCAAATATTGTTAGAGATAACGAGAGACAAATTCCATTATAAAAATAGTTGAGGTCTTCAACACCTCACACTTGGTATTGGACAGATCCTATAGACAGAAAATCAACAAAGTAGCCTTGGACATAAACTATACTATGGAACAATTTTACCTAACAAACATTTACAGAATATTTCATTCAACTACTGCAGAATACATGCTCTTTTCATCAGCACATGGAACATTCTCCAGGATAAACCATATGTTAGACCACAAAACAAGTCTCAACAAATTTTTTTAAAATAGAAATCATATCAAGTATCTTTTAAGACCACAGTGGACTAAAACGAGAAATCAATCACAAGAGAAACTTTGGAAATTATACAGATACATGGAAATTAAACAACATGCACCTGAATGACAAATGTGGTCAAGGAAGAAATTAAGAAGAAAATCCAAAAAATTCTTGAAACAAATGAAAATAGAAGCACAACATATTAAAAATGGTGAAATACAGCAAAAGGAATACTAAGAGAAAATTTATAGCAATAAATGCCTACATCAAAAAGATAAAAAGGTTTTTTGTTTTAAAATGGTGGCATAGGCCAGACGCAGTTACTTACACCTGTAATCCCAACAACTTGGGCAGCACAGGTGAGTGGATCACCTGAGGCCAGGAGTTCGAGACCATGCTGGCCAAAATGCTGAAACCCCATCTCTACTAAAAATACAGAAGTTAGCTGGGGGTGATGGCACATGCCTGTAATCCCAGCCACTTGGGAGGCTAAGGCAGGAGAATCACTTGAATCCAGGAGGCAGAGGGGGCAGTGAGCCAAGATCACGCCATTGCACTCCCACCTGGGCAACAGAGTGAGACTCTGTCTCAAAAAAAAAAACAAAAAAACTGCAGCATAGAAGCAAGCTGGTGGCACTGCTCCCCCAAACCCCAAGATACACAAAAACAAAAACAAATATACAGCACCAAGATTATCACCAGCAATAGCCCAGAACTCAAATATAAGGATGAGACAGTTCCTGGAGCCAGAGAGAAGTGAAAAAACTCTAAGCAGAGAGTAAGAAAATCAGACTTCCATAGCCACAATGCCTCTCCCCACAGTCTTCTCAGCACCACAAGGACAGAAAACCTTCCCAGACTCATGGTCTCTACAATGGAAAAAGTAAGATCAAGGTGAACAACCAACTTCCCCAACATCTTAAGTTCCCTAGTAAAAGGCCAGTTCCTGCCTCAACCCACAGAAAGCATCTACTTTGAGTACCTGAAGAGAAAAATACATCTGAGGACAGCCAGAGACAAACAGGGGAGATAGCTCTTTAACTTGACCAAAGGAAATGCCAAAACAGAGTGGCATCTTGTTCAGCAGGACCACACTGTAGGACGTACGTTCCATACATCTCCTGGGCACGAACTCTAGCTAGCCTCCCACACTGCCAGAATATCCTCTTTGGGACATTTCCCATTTGGGACAGGCAATGCTCCAATCATTTACTGAAGCTGAGGCAAACACAGGCTTGAGGCATCATCAATCTATGTATCAATACTATTCTACCATAATAAAGCATGAAATCCTGTCATTCACAGCAACATGGATGAGTCTAGAGGACTTTATGTAAAGTGAAATAAGCCAGGCACAGAAAGAGAAATACCACATATTCTCACTCATATGTAAAAGCTAAAAAAGTTGAGTGCATAGATGCAGAGAGTAGACTTGTGGTTACCAGAGGCTGGGAAGGGTGGGGCAGGGTTTAGGAAAAGGTTGATTAATGGATACAGAATTACAGCTGGATAAAAGGAATATGTTTTAGCGTTCTAAAGCACTATAGGGTGATTCTAGTTAACAATTTATTGTACATTTTCAAATAGCTAGAAGAGGAGATTTTGAATGTTTCCAACAAAAATAAATGATAAATATTTGAGGTGATGGATACACTAATTACCTTGATTTCTTCATTATACATTGTATACATGCATCAAAATATCACTCTGTATCCCAAAAATATATACAATGTTATGTGCCAACTAAAAATGAAAGACAAAGGTGTAACTAAGCAAGAATGTAGCAGAAATCAAAGATGGATGTTCAGCTTCGCAGTCTGGGCTCACTCCATCTCCTTCCCTACCACAGGAGCGTGTGTCAAAATCAGGGTAATTAGCTGTATTCATCACCTCAAACATTTACCATTTCTTTGTGTTGGAAACATTCAAAATCCTCTTTTCTAGCTATTTGAAGATACACAATAAAGTATTGTTAACTATAGCCATCCTATACTGTTATAGAACAGCTGTAATTTTGTAGCCGTTAACCAAGGAACCTTTCTCAGTTCCTAATAAGGACACACCCTTCCATTCCTTCACCATCTGACCCCTAGGAGCATGCCTCTTGCTGGAGATCTGCTTGCTGTACACGTTCAGAAGTGGGAAGAGCTCAAAGCAGTCCCAGAAATCCAGTGGATCTACATCATCAGAGCTGAGTATGAAATGGGAGCTTAGGGGGAAAAAATTAAGGAAGGCTATACTCATTGGGTTGGAGAAAGTTCTGGAGTGGGGAAAGAATGTGGGGAGGCTGTCTTGTCTGGGAGACATAAAGAGAGTTAGAAAGTTGGAGAGAACTTCACAGGTGGCTGAAGAACGTTAATCCCTTTTGGTGTTTCCTTGAAAGACGGCAATGAAGAGAATGAGCTTTCCACTAGTTTTTGGTTGTCTGACTGCTGATCTTTGGCCACAGCTCCCTACTAAGGTTGGGCCACATGATATAGGCTGATAGCTGATGACTCTCCACTAAATAGCTATTCTTACTTTCTTTCTTACTGTACAGAATAAAGACCCATTTCTCACACTGACTTCACTTAAATGAGGTCCAGGGACTAAGTTACTAAGTTCTGGCCAATGGAGGCATAAGAAGTGCTGTATCATTCCTGGAAAGCAGCACACAAAGTGTCCTTCCACTGTTCCTCCTTCCTGATGACTAGAGTAAAGCTGGAGCCCCAGCAGCTAGCTTGGCCTAGAAGATGGCATTGAGGACTAAAGCTATTGCTAGGATACTGAAGCAGAAGGTTGAAAACTGAGGTTGCCAGGTGCTTCTTTCCAGTGAGAAGGGAATAAACGCCTCTCCTCTCTAAACCACTGATATTATGGGGTGTTTTAACATATTGAGCTGAAACTAATGATAACTGATACAGGCCACAAAGCACCTAGCATAATATGAATTATGCAAAGCATAATTCCTCCTCTGCCATTCTGCCACGTGATTTCAGTACTTGGCATTTGCATTTGTGTATAAAGCTATGTCTGTGCCAATGAGTAGTTATCCTGGGCTAAAGAGAAAATGGTAAAGGCAGAGTTAACATATAAATGTGTTCATGCAAAGTGAAGGCCAAACTATGTCATGGCATAGGCACAAATCAAGTATCTGCAATATTAAAATAAAACACATGGTACAATAACTCCTATACCCTTAGGGAAAATAAACTTTAGACATGCCAAACTCAAAAGAACTTGTATCATGAGCAGTTGGTACCACACATTCTTATTAATGGATGTATTAGCTCATTTTCACATGCTATAAAGAAATACCTGGCTGGGCACGGTGGCTCATGCCTGTAATCCCAGCACTTTGGGAGGCCAAGGCGGGTGGATCACCTGAAGTCAGAAGTTCACAACCAGCCTGGCCAACATGGTGAAACCCCATCTCTACTAAAAATACAAAAAATTAGCCAGGCATGATGGTGCACACCTGTAATCCCAACTACTCAGGAGGCTGAAACAGGAGAATCGCTTGAACCCGGGAGGCAGAGGTTGCAGTGAGCCGAGATCGCACCATTGCACTCCAGCCTGAGTGACAGAGCAAAACTCCATCTTAAGAAAAAGAAAAAGAAAAAAGAAATACCCGAGACTGGGTAATTTATAACGGAAATACATTTAATTGACTCACAGTTCTGCATCGCTGAGAAGACCTCAGGAAACTTACAATCATGGCGGAAGGGGAAGCAGGCATGTCTTACATAGTGGCAGGCAAGAGTGACAGCATGTGAAGAAGAAACTGTCAAACACTTATAAAACATCAAATCTCATGAGAACTCACTCACTATCATGAGAACAACATGGGGAAAACCGCTCCCGTGATCCAATCACCTCCCTCCCTCAACACATGGGCATTACAACGCAAGATGACATTTGGGTAGGGACACAGAGCCAAACCATATCAATGGTGATTTTAGTAAAATAATCTATCACATAGAAAAAAATATCCCTAATTTTTTAAATTCTATTTTATCCTTTGTTTTGATTTCTAAACTGATATGGATTTCATAATATTAAGAAATATAATAAGATTAAGAAATTTCTATATAGTTTTAAGTTTGTACACATGTAAGTAATATTATAATAAAATTATTTTAACTCAACACAGGTAGAGAAATTCGTGAAAAAAACATTTTTCTTGCAAAAAGGATTTCTATAATACTTATGTTTGACTGCCAAATTAAAATGTAATACTATCTGGAAAGGTCTACCTTTTCTTGGTCTAGAATTCAGGAGTAAATTTACAGCATGGGTCTTAAAACAGAAGATTTGTATAACCTAGGCATCAAGGTCTTCAATCATGGTTTTGAAACAGACATAGAAATGAGTACAGGCCGGGCGCGGTGTCACCCTTGTAATCCCAGCACTTCGGGAGGCCAAGGCAGGCGGATCATGAGGTCAGGAGATGGAGATCATCCTGGCTAACATGGTGAAACCCCGTCTCTACTAAAAATACAAAAAATACAAAAAATCAGCTGGGCGTGGTGGTGGGTGCCTGTAGTCCCAGCTACTCAGGAGGCTGAGGCAGGAGAATCGCGTGAACCCAAGAGGCAGAGCTTGCAGTGAGCTGAGATAGCACCACTGTGCTCCAGCCTGGGCAAAAGAGTGAGACTCTGTCTCAAAAAAAAAAAAAAAAAAGAGAGAGAAAGAAACAAGTACAAAAGCTTTCACCCAAATGTTCATAGCAGCCTTGTTCAGAATAGCCAAAAGTGGAAACAATCTAAATGCTCAACAAATGCTGAATGGACAACCAAAATGTGGTATATCCATACAATGAAATATTCTTCATCCATAAAAAGGAATTATGATGATTAATTTTACATATCAATTTGGCTGGGCAATCATGCCCAGATATTTGGTCAAATATTTAAATGGATAGACTTTGCATAAAGCACAGTGCCCTCCATAATGTGGGTAAAGCTTCATCCAATCAGTTGAAGGCATAAGCAGAACAAGACAATGAGCTTCCCTGAACACAAGGAAAATCTGCCAGCCTTCATATTTTTACTACCGCATCACCTCTACCTGGGTCTCCAGTCTGTCATCCCATCCTGCTAGTCTCCATAATTGTGTGAGCCAATTCTTTAAAATAAATCTCTCCATGTAGATAGATAGATGATTGACTGATAGATGTAGATAGTTATGTTAGATATTTATATCTACATATATCTGTCTGCATACACACAAACACACATACACACACACGTGCGCGTGCGCGCACACACACACACACCTCCTATTGCTTCTGTTCTTCTGGAGAACCCTAACCAATACAGGAATGAAGTACTGATCCATGGTACAACATGGGATGAACCTTGAAAATACTAAGTATACTCATACTAAGTAAAAGAAGTGATATGGTTTGGCTGTGTCACCACCCAAATCCCATCTTGAATTGTAGCTCCCATAATTCCCATATGTTGTGGGAGGGACCCAGCTGGAGATAACTGAATCATGGGGGTGGTTTCCCCCATGCTTTTCTCATGATAGTGAATAAGTCTCACAAGATCTGATGGTTTTATAAGGGAAAACCCTGTCACTTGGCTCTCATTCTCTCTTGCCACCACCATGTAAGAAGTGCCTTTCACCTTCTGCCATGATTATGAGGCCTCCCCAGCCATGTGGAACTGTAAGTCCATTACACCTCTTTCGTTTGGAAATTGTCCAGTCTCAGGTATGTCTTTATCAGCAGCAGGAAAACAGACTAATACAAAAAGCCAGAGACAAAGGCCATGTATTACATGATTCTATTTATATACAATTTACAGAATGGACAAATTTATAAAGACAGAAAAATTACTGGTTACCAGAAGTGGAAGAAAAGGTAAATGAAGAATGATTGCAGATGGGTGTGGGATTTTGGGGAAGGATGTGGCAGGAGTGATGGAAAGTCCTAGAATTAGATAGTGGTGATGTTTGCACAACCTTGTCAATATACTAAAAACCATTCAATTATACACTTTAAAAAATAAACTTTATGGGATGTAAACATTTCTCATTGTTAAAAAACCATAGAAATGTAATTCAAATTATTATTTTATATTGTCCCTCTAAGAGTGGTAAAATTGTTAATTTAGTAAGTGTAGTGGTTTGAGTAGTGCCTTCCCAAAAGCTGTGTCCACCTAGAACTTCAGAATGTGACCTTATTTAGACAAGGGCCTTTGCCGGTAATGAGTAAGGTAACAGTCTCATGATTAGATCGTTTTGAATTAGGATGGGCCCTAACACCAACAATGGATGTCCTTATAAGAGACAGAAAAGGAGAGACACACATGGGGAGGCCATGTGAAGGGGAGGCAGAGATTGGAATTATGCAGCTATAAACCAAGGACTGTTAGTGGGATTGAGTATTGAGCCACTCAGTTTGTGGTAATTGGGTAGCCCTAAGAAATTAATACAGTAAAGCTATTTTTGCTAATGTCCAGAAATATTACTTTATGAATAGTGAAATTAATACAGGGACAAGCTTAGGCAATGTATAAGTGGGGAGAGTTGATATCAGTAGTCTGTCTTGGACATTGATATCAGAAGTCTGATATTTTGGATTCGTATCAAATACAAAATAAAAATCTATTCTGTATTTGATATCTCATAAATGCATGAAGTTGGCGTTTACTGTGTTAGCACATTAGAGAGAGCTCTATTCTCCACTGGAAGGCAGACTTAACATTCCTTTGAAACGTGTAAGGGCCTGAGTAATTCTTGAGTCAGTCAAACCAAGTCTCTCCTACACATTTCCTATATCTTATCTGTAAAAGTGTGTGGATATGTCTATGCAAAATAAAGCAACCAAGTAAATACGCAAGCCAACTTTATTTCCCACCTCTCTTCTCCTTTTCATCCAACTATCCCAGAAAGGCATTGCACTATCTTTGTTTTCATTTGTCTTTCATCCCTGAAATTTGGCTTATTCTCAAAACCCTCACCCACTACCACCATGATCTGTACATGCTTGAGTTACAGATTTTCCAAAACCAAGTGTAGCGGTTACTCCGTCAGTCATTATCTCACTGCTGCACTTGGTACTGTTGACCACAGCCTCATTCTGCTCTCTCCCTATCTCTCTCTGTTTCTTCTCAGTCTCTTTCCTGACAATTTTATCCTCCAATGGCCCCCCAGAACCCAGAGGATAAGTCCAAACATCTTAGCATGATACATAAGGCTCCATGTGATCCGGCCCCTGTCCACTGCTCAGCTTCTTCCACTCCCTAACTCCCAGACATGGTCAAGGTGTCATCAGCAGCCGAGCAGATCTCCTATTCACCTATTATTGCATTGACTGTCACTCATCCTCATCCTCTACTCCAACAACTGTTGTTTGATCAGAGGCAATGTTGTACCAAATACCATGACAGCACTAGGAAGTAATCTGCGTTTATAAAATCTTGGCAAAGACCGGAGACTGTTTGATTTTTCAGTCTGAGTTTGTGAAACACTGTACAGCTCTGAATTAGCCATATCCTTGTCTACATGCAACTGCCTCCCTATGGGTAAGAGAAATTCTTCAAAAGTGTTAGATCAGGTCTGCAAATTCTCCTTATTGTTCTCTAAAGCCCAAAATTTTGTTTCCTTTTCAAAGGTCTACATCACACATTGGCTATAATGGTGAGGTTCCTTTTCCTATTTTGTTCAACGACAGTCTCCAACTATTAACTGTCATACCACTGGTTTCCATTTCTTTAACTTTTCCTTTCTACCTCCTTTGGAAGTGTCCAAAGGCCCTTTATTCTCTCTAACAAAGTAGTACTCCTGTATCCTCATAAGCAAGGATGTCAGAGGGAATGAGTGCCTCTGGCCTAGGGATGAACACCCACACATCCTACAATCAGGAGCAGCTGGTGCAATGTCCAGCCACATTAACTTCAGGATAATCTGCACAGTCCTTTGGATACGGGAAACAAACTCCCCACTACCGTCACCCCAAATGGTTAGAGCAGATGGTAGTTGCAGCTAACCGCATTTCTTTGGGTTTAAGATTTGTTTTTGTTCATGCAATGCCATCTTTAGGGGATTCTTCTCTCCCCTCCTTCTTTCTGAGATGATGACTGGATGGAGGAAAGTCCTTGTAACATTAGGAAAAGTGATTCTGGCCCTCATGCTGCCCTGAATCTCTTCTGTATCTATTATTTGACTTGCGAAATGTGTGAGGGTCTCTCACCAGAATCGACGCCCCATCATTGGTCTTGGTTAGTTCAAGGCTTGGCTGTAGCTGCTATTGGGCCACGGCCTAGGTGATTACCCCAGGGCCTCTGATGGAGGGTCACCTTGTCTCTCAGTTGAAGGGAACACCCCCATCTGCTCGTGTAATGAGCTCTCCAGCTTGCATTTCAGCTGTCATCCATCTCCCTCACTAGTGAAAATGGAACTCCAGGCTCCAGGGAATCGGGGTACAATCTAGGCCCCCAAGATTCATCACCTTTTGCAGCCCCTTCCAGCCAGGGTTAGAACAGCTGATGCCATCCCACCCTACCCCAAATCCCTGCTAAAGGTCAGCCTTAAGTTGTAAAGGGACTGTTGAGGGGACTTACCTCTAATAGTTTCTCCCTACCCATGGCACCACCTCAGATGCTTTCCCTTTCTTTCCCCCTTCCTTGTATTCAGATATGTGCCCTTCTCTGGCAGGGGGGGCATTCTCCCCTTCTCCAAGGAAGTACACTTCAACTTGGCAGTCTAGTCCCCATAGCAGAAGGGCTTCAGCAGGGAAAAGAAAACCACTCAGAATGGTAACTACAGTGGAAAATATTTTCTAAAACATGGTCCCCACTAGACATGTTCAAGAGCTGGCTTAATTCCAGATTCTTTTTCCCTGCCTGTCTGTTTCCAGATTCGGAAACTTTCCAAAGAGTAGTTTCAGAGCATTGTCTGCAAAGAGCATTGTCCACTGTACTTGCAATTTGCACACCTGCTGAGGATGATGTATGCATATTAAGTTACATATTATTGCCAGTGGCACACATGCATGACATGTGAATCTTTTGACTAAATTTCTTGTAAGTTTCCATTTCTTTTTGCTCTGCCTTCGTTAGAAGTTAAACACCTTGAATATAGGAAGTATGTCTCCCCAGTCTGGTGACCTTCTCCACTGGACTTGGTAATAATGTATCCTACAGAGCACAACATAAATACCCTTGCCTGCCTGACTCTTTTCAGTAAACAGTTGTGCCCATTTTCTCATTTCTTCCTAAGCAAATTCCAGTGTGATTAATCCCTGTATCATCACTAATAGCAGTCACCAGCACTTTGGAGAAATGTATTTCTTTTCTGGACTTAAAACATCACCACTTTTTGGCCAGGTGCAGTGGCTCACACTTGTAATCCCAGCACTTCAGAAGGCTGAGGCAGGTGGATCACTTGAGGTCAGAAGTTGGGGACCAGTTTGGCCAACATGGTGAAACCGCGTCTCTACTAAAAATACAAAAAAATTAGCCGGGCGTGGCACACCTGTAATCCCAGCTACTCAGGAGGCCAAAGCAGGAGAATCACTTGAACCCAGGCAGAGTTTGCAGTGAGTCGAGATCATGCCACTGCACTCTAGCCTGGGTAAAAGAGTGAGACTCCGTCTCGAAAAAAATTTTTTAAAAGGCCAGGCGCAGTGGCTCACGCATGTAATCCCAGCACTTTGGGAGGCCAAGGTGGGTGGATCACCTGAGATCAGGAGTTCGAGACCAACCTGACCAACATGGAGAAACCAAATCTCTACTGAAAATACAAAATTAGCCAGGCGTGGTGGCGCATACTTATAATCCTGGCTACTCGGGAGGCTGAGGCAGGAGAATCGCTTGAACACAGGAGGAGGAAGTTGTGGTTAGCCAAGATCATGCCATTGCACTCCAGCCTGGGCAACAAGAGCAAAACTTCTCCTCAAAAAAAAAAAAAGAAAGAAAGAAAAAGAAAAGAAAACATCACCACTTTTTGACTGACTTTTCACCTAGCGATGATGGCTTCACTTCAGATATTGAAGAGACACTAAATGGATATGTACTCTGATTTGTGTCTTGTTTGCATGTTTCCCACAACTCTAGAAAATCAGAGGAAGCTTTCATCTTTCTTTTTCTGGTGTGTCTTGATAAAGCTGTTATTCTTTTGCATAAACATTGACAGTAACTAGCAAAAACCAACAATAAAATGGAGCCGAGCACTTGCCTTCAGTTCACTGGTGTCAGCCAGTTTGGCTTTGAGCTCAGTGTTCAAGTCTCGACATGTGTTCAGCTCCTTCTGCAGCCTCTCCACCTTCTTCTGCAGGTTCCTGATGGTAAGATGCATGTTGTCCCTCTCAACCACCAAGGCCGTGCGTGCCTGCTTCTCCTCCTCCAGCTGGGCTATTTTCTGCCGGAGGAGGCTCATGTGTAGTTCTTTGCTCTCCAGTCTCTCTTTCTGTGTCTTTAGCTGGTTTGATGCAAACAGGGATTTTTTTAAAATAATTGAACAATAATAAATATAAATGAGTTACCCAGTAATAAAAATACCCAGAGGTGTTGATCTTTATCTATACCTCTATAAGACTAATTTGTAAACCAACAAAAAAGTTATTGGATTCCTTTTCCTGATTGCATTTTTTATTCATACCCTTTCCAAGAATTAATTGCATACCTAAAATCTGAGACAAAGGAGCCCTAGAAAATGTGCAGAGGAGTCAGCTTTCCACATCTGATGCTCTCTAACATTATGTGCATCATCATAAAAGTGTAAAATTACTTTTAAAAAACTCCTCAGGTGAGTTTATCAAGAGCAGAATATAATAAGACAGAGAGACAAAATCCTGTCCAACATCTAATGGCCACAATACCCGCACTGGCATTTTCTGAAATATCAACTTTTTTTTTTTTTTTGAGACAGGGTCTCATTCTACTGTGCAGGCTGGGGTGTAGTGGCATGATCACGGTTCACTGCAGCCTCTCCCTCCCAGGCTCAAGCAATCCTTCCACCTCTCAGCCTCCCAAGTAGCTGGGACTACAGGTGTATGCCACCACACTCAGCTGATTTTTGTATTTTTTGTAAAGACAGGGTTTCACCATGTTGCCCAGGCTGGTCTTGAACCCCTGGGTTCAAGAGGTCCCCCTGCCTCAGTCTCCAAAAGTGCTGGGATTACAGGTGTAAACCACCACACCTGGCTGAGAGTTGATATATTTTTAAAGTGAGATATACCAAGGAGATTTTTAAGTAAGCTTTGCTTTAAAGCTTTGCTTGTACATATAAAATCTTAGAAATAAAAGGGACTATAAGAAGGCTTCTTGGTCTTTGTTATATGCCCAGACTATAAGGTCCACAAACTAAGCAGAGGACAGGTTCTCAAACATCATTTATCATTGGTAATCAAACTCAAAAAAGGAAATTAGAGTGATATTTAAGAAAATGACTATGGACTCTAGAGGGGAAGAATCTTCCTGGGCTCCACATGTCACAATTAGTGGATGGAATATTAAGTACAGAAACCTCTGTCATCTGCTACAAACATCAGAATCAGAATCATGTATTATCAAGTGTTCAAGCTGAAGACCATCAAATTTCCCCTCATTATCTACTCTGCACTTGTAAAGTGGTAAAAGGTGGAAAGACTTACTGAAATGCTGCTTTGAGTATCCTGCCTAACAGTGACAGCTGTGTCCATATCTAGATCACTTTTGAACAAAGCCTTTTTAATATTTCTCTCATCAAATTCCCTTTCTTAAGCTTCTCCATGTCAAATTCCACTCCAGGTCGGACATGGTGGCTCATGCCTGTAATCCCAGCAATCTGGGAGGCCAAGGAAGGCGAGTGACCTGAGGTCAGGAGTTTGAGACCAGCCCGGCCAACATGGTGAAACCTCATCTCTATTAAAAATACAAAAATTAGCCAGGCATGGTTGCAGATGCTTGTAAACCCAGCTACACAGGAGGCTGAGGAAGGAGAATCACCTGAACCTGGGAGGCAGAGGTTGCAGTGGGCCAAGATCGTGCCATTGCACTCCAGCCTGGGTGACAAGAGTGAAACTCTGTCTCAAAACAAAAAAAAAAGAAAAGAAAAGAAGAAAAAGTTCCACTCCATTGCAATTTTACACTAGTAAATTCTATAAACTGGTAAGTTTAATAATTACATAATTATTAAGAAGTAATAGTGTTGGATATTGAGAAAAAGCATCAATGATCTGAGTAGAACTTTGGAAAGAATGGTAACTAATTTAATGTCTCCAATGGTAATAGAGTTTGTATGCTATCTTTTATAAAATATTTCTCAAGATATGATAGTGGAGAAGCCAAACATGAACACAGCAACTTCTGTGAGCCAAGGGTTTGAAAATGTTATTTATTAAAAACTAGCAACTCCTTGGGGTATGTAGCATCCCCATCTTAAATATGAGGAAACAGAGACAGAGAGGTATATAATTTGTTCAAGGTCACACAGCTTGGTGGAACCAAATTGGGAGCCCAGATGTGACTCATTATATAGCATCTACACTGGAATTGTATCATAGCATTTTCCTCCTAAGAACTATTATAAGAATACATCTGTGTTTTCCTATTTCTTTCCCCAATATCAATAATTATGTAACTAATAATTATATTTTATCCCTTTCATCCATTCATTCATTGATTTAGTCTAAACTGTTTCTAACTCTTCCTTTGAGTGAAGAAAAGTAAGCCCTTCTCTCTCTACTAGAATTTCTAGCGCAACTGAGCTTATAAATGTAGAGGCTGCTAAATGGCCTCCCAGTTCTCCTCCTCTCCCAAAGTAATAGAAACTGTGAATTTTTTCTAGCCAGGTCAATGGCTACCCAGAGTAAAGGCTGCATTTGCAAACCTCCCTTGCAGCTAGGTTTGACCACCAAAACATATTCTGGCCATGGGATATAAACAAAAGTTTACGTAGCAAATTCTGAGTGCCTTTTTCAAAAGATGGCTCTGCTTGTTCTTTTACAGCCTTCTTCCTCACTCTTTTCTTCTATTCTATCTTGAACACAGATACAATGTTTCCAGGCACCATTTGGAACCATGAGAATAAGGATCAACCTAGGGATGAGAAATGAATCAGCTGAAATGAGCCTGGTTCCTTGAAGACTTTACAGAGGAGAGTTGCCACACCAGCTCCAAACTTCCTGTCTCCAGGAATTCGTGTGAGAAAAACAAAACAAAACAAAAAAACAAAAAACAAAAAACTTCTACTTGCTTAAGTCACTGTCATTGTGGGTACCCATTACACACAGTGAAACACGACCTTAGGTGACAGATACACTTACCAACTCTTCAGACTTGAAATTGAGCCTCTAATTCTAAATACATATTTTTATAAGATTCTTCCTAGTTACACTGGTAAATATGGTGGCAGTACATTATTTTTCAATGTTTGGGTTTTTCAGAAATTTCTTCTCTCAATACTAGCAAGTTTCAATATCCCCTACCTTTCTCTGCAAATTGTGGGCAATGGTCTTGTTCTCAATGACTGCATTGCTCTCAAGACGAACCAGCTGCTCTGTTCGAGCTAAAACCACATCCAGCCGCATGTCAAAACCAAGTTCGGCAGCCATCTGGTCCAACTTCATTTTCTGTGAAAGCTGGTCCAGAAATTTAAGATACTAAACCCAAGAACAAAAACAAAAATAGGACACAAAAGTCAAAGTTAATGGGTGATCTCACAGAATCTTTTCCTCTTTCTCCCAAGCTTACAGGTAATTCTCCTTGGCAGAGAGCACAGAGTGGAGCATGGACTCTGATCCAATATGTGGTAATAAATTCCTGAACCATTCTGCCAGTTCCCTGCCTACCCCTTGTTTGAATGCTCTTGACTCTCCTAGCCCTTGATGTTGATGTTCAGTCAAATATTATATACTTTTCTTAACCCTGCCAAACAACACATTTGGCTATGTTTGATTACATCTTCATCTCTCTGCTTTGACAACTTGCTGCTGCAACCATGCCCCTCCCAGGCTAATCCAGCCCCTGGGATCCACCCATTGATAGGGTTTGGCTGTGTCACTACTCAAATCTCATCCTGAATTGTAGCTCCCATAATTCCCACATGTTGAGGGAGGGACCTGGTGGAAGATAATTGAATCATGGGGGCAGTTTCCCCCATACTGTTCTCATGGTAGAGAATAAGTCACATGACATCTGATGGTTTTATCAGGGAAAACCCCTTTTGCTTGGGTCTCATTCTCTCTCTCTCTGCCTGCCACCATGTAAGACATCCCTTACTCTTCCACCATGATTGTGAGGACTCCTGAGCCACGTGGAACTGTGAGTCCATTAAACCTCTTTTTCTTTATAAATTACCCAGCCTCAGGTATGTCTTTTTTTATTTTATTTATTTATTTATTTATTTTTATTTTATTTTATTTTTTTTTGAGACAGAGTCTTCCTCTGTTGCCCAGGCTGGAGTGCAGTGGCTTGATCTCAGCTCACTGCAGCCTCTGCCTCCCAAGTTCCAGCAATTCTCCTGCCTCAACCCCCCAGGTAGCTGGGATTACAGGCACGTGCCACCATGCCTGGCTAATTTTTTTGTATTTTTAGTAGAGATGAGATTTCACCACATTGGGCAGGCTGGTCTCAAACTCCTGACCTCAGGTGATCCACTCATCTTGGCCTCCCAAAGTGCTAGGATTACAGATGTGAGCCACCATGCCCAGCCTATGTCTTTATCAGCAGTGTGAAAATGGACTAATACACCCACCCACCCACCTTCCTTGGGAATTTTTCCCACCTAACTGGGCCCTGGCCTCAAAGGTGGACCCTGGCAACTTAGCCAGTTGCCACTTTACTCTTCTTAGGCTCTACAGAGCATTCCAAACTCAAAGCTCACCATACAAACAAAATTTTGAACAAGATTTTGGGGTCTTTTTTATTAATTAAGATGTTTTAGAAAATGTCTTTAAAATTAAGTTAAATTAAGTAAAATAAAGTTAAATGAACACCTCCTCCCTAAAACAGAACTGTATGAAGGAAGTCAGGGTTCATATTTTAGCAGTCTACAGTTAGAAAGCTATTTAAAGGTTTTCCTCTACTGATTTCTGTGGTTTATCTGGCAAGTCCACACATAAGATAATGCTTACTAAGTGCTTACTGGATGAATAAATCAATCAATGAGCTTTCTATATCATAATTTCATGATTTGGGTTTTATCTTTGATATTTTCTTCTGATTGCAACAACTTATCCATCTGGCATTTTCAGGCAATTAAATGTTTAAATAGGTACAATTTCCTGCCAACTGAAGCACACCAGCTTAAAGCCCAGAACTAGCCATGTTTTAATTATCAGGATGAAATTATTTATAAGTGTCTATTTTCCAGTTTTGGCAAATAACATACATATGAATACAATTTTATCTCTTCTTTATAAGTCACAGTCATTGCAAATACCACTTATTGCATTGTGCTACAATCCCATAAACTGCTTTTGTCTCTACATCCTCCGGTTATCACTTTTTAATGCTGTATCAGCTCTCTATATGGAATTTTTAATTTTTAATCTGTGTCTATGAAAGTGACCTAAGTGCTATTACTTGTATTTTACCTAAAATAGATAAGTACCTTTTACATGATGGTACGAAACCCTCTTTTTTTCTATTTCTATGTATGACCCATCCATTTAGTGGGCCAGGACTACAACAGGCAAAAAGGGATTAAGACAAGACGAAGCAGAGAAAGATCCCATAGAGAAAGTTTCTATTTCAAGGATTTTGGCTATACTTCAGAAGATTAAGGTTACTAGAAACTTTTAACTACATAGAAATGAAGGATTACTGTATATATTGTTCACTTGAATGACAGTTCAGCATAAATAAGAAACTGTGCATTCTACTGTCTGAGTCTGCCTAGATTACCTGCATTTAGCATTTAAACTGTGCAACTTTACTTTTCAATTTACATGATACTATCCATCCTTACCAGAACATGCATTTCATATGCAGTTAGCGACAGGAGATTCACCATGGACAGAATTAGCTTACATAACTCGCTTTCATAACTGAGAGTTATTTGGACATAATCCCAATTAAAATTAATGATTCCTTTATAGTAAGGGAAGGGAATACCAATCCACCTGAAATTCCTGCCTTTGACATATTTCTTCTATAATTCAAATAATATTTATTGACTCTTTCTCTAGGCCCTGGAGAAACACAGGAAAAAGATCATTTCTTCTGGCCTCAAGAAGCTTGGAATATTTGGAGACGAAAAAAATTTAAAAACAATCCAATAAGGGTAAAAAGTACCATGAGAGAGGCAGATACATTATGCTTAGAGAGCATAAGGAAAGATAGGTAAGTCTCCTAGGGAAGACTGCCAGGGGAAGCAGTATTTGAGCTGAATCTTGAAGAGACTGCTGTTACCAGGTAAAGGAGGTGAGGAGAACATTCTCTCAGTGAGAATAGCTGTGGGCAGTGCGGGAGGAGGCCGGAGGAGGCCGGAGGAGTGAGTGCTGCTACAAATTTGCATGGATGTCTTTAGGCTCCGCAATCACCACAGACCCCACCAGGGTCCTGCTGCTCCCAGAAGGCTTCTCAGTTTGCCCCCCACTGGCAGGAAAAATTACAGGGGAGAGGGAAGATGGAGAGACCACCTGGCCAGCTCACAGAATGTGAAGCCATGGAAAAAGAAGGAATCTGTACCTGATCCTGGGGTCCCCAGAGAGCCACTGGCCAGTTTGGAGATAAAGAAAGAGAAGATTAGGCACACGTTTCATTAAGACCTCCCTGGCAGCAATGAAGAGAGTACATTTGAGGCATGAGGAACAGTGCCGGGAGCTCAGTTACTAGGTTGTTTCCCTAGTCGATGTTAACGAGCCCAATTCTCAGAGCCAAAGCACAGCTGCTGGATATAGAGATGGGGGAGGCATTGGAGATCTAGTAAGGAGACAGGATTTACAGGGCTTAGGAATTGATTTTAAAAAGGGAAGTGTTGAAGACGGCTTGAGCAAATGGAGGTAGATTACCACCATGACTGAAGCAGGAGAGGGACAAATTTGAACAGATGTCCTTTCAGTTTTGAATATATTTTGGTGTTCACGGACCATGTAGGTGAAGCTGTGGCTTTCAATTTACATTACCATGCTCAGGTGCAATATTTCATTTTGTTTGGTTGTGGTTTTTTGTTTTATTTTGTTTATTTGTTTTGAGAGGGAGTCTCTGTCACCCTAGGCTGGAGTACAATGGCACGATCTCTGCTCACTGCAACCTCCGCCTCTCAAATTCAAGCAATTCTCCTGCCTCAGCTTCCTGGGTAGCTGGGGTTACAGGCACACACCAACACACCTGGCTCATGTTTTGTATTTTTTAGTAGAGATGGAGTTTCACCATGTTGGCCAGACTGTTCTTCAACTCCTGACCTCAAGTGATCCACCTGCCTCAGCCTCCTAAACTGCTGGGATTACAGGCATGAGCCATCACGTCTGGCCTGTTTTTGTTTGTTTGTTTGTTTGTTTGTTTGTTTGTTTGTTGAGACAGGGTCTCACTCTGTCACCCAGGCTGAAGTGGTGTGATCTCAGCTCACTGCAACCTCCACCTCCCAGGCTCAAGCTATCCTCCCAGGCTCAAGCTATCCTCCCATCTCAGCCTCCCAGGTAGCTGGGACCACAGGTGCGTGCCACCATGCCCAGCTAATTTTTGTGTCTTTTGTAGAGATGGGATTTCGCCATATTGTCCAGGCTGGTCTTGAACTCCAGAGCTCAAGCAATCCACCTGCATCAGCCTCCCAAAGTGCTGGGATTATAGGCGTGAGCTACCAAGCTGAGCCAGTATTTCTTTACAAAATCAAATTTTCCACCATCACACCTTTACAGATATCTAATAGAAAAAGCTATCTCCACTCTCCCAGACTTCTCAAATCTAGCCCCTATTTCCATTCACAAAACCACTACATGGTTCAGATCTTTATTATCTCCTGAACTGGACTAGTCTGAACTGGACTATCTTCTAAACTGGACCAGTCGGGGAGCCACCGACTGGGCTCCCTACCTTCCTTCAGCTGTGTCCAGCCCTTTGAATGCAAGGACTTTTTTGTTTATCTGTGGTGGCAGATATCTCAAAAATTATGCATGGTTGTGTTTTGTTTGTGTGTGTGTGTGTGTTTGTTGTTGTTTGTTTGTTTGTTTTAGCTTATAGGCTATCACTACTGTTAGTGTATTTTATGTGTGGCCCAAGACAATTCTTCTTCTTCCAATGTGGCCCAGGGTAGCCAAAAGGTTGGACACCGCTGCTACCCTCTAAGCCAGTCTGACTTGAGGGAAATCTTTCTTTTACTCAAAAACCTTCTCTGGCTTCCCATTACCTACGCAATGAAGCCTGAGCCATTAGACTGACCGATTTTAATGATTCCTACACCTGCCTCCAGTGCCATCTCATGCCTTTGGTTTCACCAAGTATCCTGTCCCATGCTCCCTGCACCTCATTCATTTCCCAAGCCATCTTCTCACACCTCCATTTCTTCTTTGTTCCAGCTATTTTTTCTGCCTCAAATTCCTTCCCCCCTCTTCTGCCTGACAAATTCCTACTCATTCTTTAATACGCCCCTTTTCTGTGAAGATGGCTTACTTACTGCACAGAAAAAAAGTCATTGCTCCTTTTTCCAGGTTTCTGTCAGATTTTATACCTGTCTCCATCATGGCACTAATTGCACTACTGTGCACTAATTGCGCTATTGTACCATTACGCCCCGATCTCCCTGTCTCATCCGCTGGACTTGATTTTCCACAGACACCTTTGGCACATCTTTGCATATCCAACCTCAGTGCAGGCAAGACGATTCCTCAATGTTTTAAGTACAGAAGAATGAAAAGGAATATGTTACTTGAGTGTAGACGTTTCAACTTAAGAGTATTTTTCATGCCAAATTCTGCATCGAGGCTCTTGAGCCCCTGTGCCTCCATTTCCCTTCCCACACTCCCTCCTGCGTACTCTTTCAGTCCACACTTTCCTCCCCATCCTGTCCAGCAAAACCTTTCTTTGATCTTGGTTTTCACAGCCACTGCCTCATGCCCGTCTTCTCTTTGGTCACCAGACTTCACACTGGTCTACTGGAGGTCGCTCCCCTTCCTCTCAAGTCTCCTCTCAGCGCAAAGCCAACTGGCTTCTGCTCTCCACCACTCTACCAAAACTGCCTGTCAAAGATCACTGACAATGTCCCCACACTCAAATCCTCAGTGTAGGCCCCTTCTCTTCCCATTTAACTCTCCTCTCCCACTGGGTTATCAGCGCCATTGTTTCCGAGACTCTCCATGCCACAATCTCAGCTCCACGGGGACATCTCTCTATCTTTCTAAAATACTGCAATGTGGCCGGGCGCGGTGGCTCAAACCTGTAATCGCAGCACTTTGGGAGGCCGAGGCGGGCACATCACGAGGTCAGCAGATCGAGACCATCCTGGCTAACACGGTGAAACTGCATCTCTACTAAAAATACAAAAAATTAGCCGGGCGTGGTGGCGGGCGCCTGTAGTCCCAGCTACTCGGGAGGCTGAGGCAGGAGAATGGCGTGAAGCTGGGAGGTGGAGCTTGCAGTGAGCCCGAGATGGCGCCACCGCACTCCAGCCTGGGCAACAGAGCGAGATTCCATCTCAAAAACATAAAAATAATAAAAATAAAATAAAATAAAATAAAATAGTGTAATGCTCACACTTACCACACTTCATATTCTACAGAGTAAAGAACACTCTATCTTCTTAGTCTAAGCCATTCCAGTCTTCTCTCTTGCCACAGATCCACCAAGAATAACATGTTCCAGCCATACAGGATTCACCAATTTGCATTCTCTGAATACACTATGCACTTGCCAGATTTCATTCCTTTGTTCAAACTGTTTCCCCTACAGTATCTGTCTTCTCTCTCCACTATAATTCGACTTATCTTTCAAAAATGAACTTAATTATGACCTCTCCTATAAAACCTTCCCTTTATCTAGAAGTTCCTACAGACCTTTCTGATTCAATACATACAACACATATAAACTTACAGTACAGCAAATTATCTGAGTATCTGTCTCCCCTATCAAATTATGAGCCCTTTAAGATCAGAAACTGTGTATTATTCATATTTTAGCTTGCCAAACCTTTAGGGCCTCATATATGATATGCATTCAATAAATATTTGTTGAGTTTAATTAAATTAATTTGAATCAAGGAAGCTCCAAACCCATTGTTCCTTGAAATTGACTTAACTAATTAAGTCCAGGACTTAACCAAACTAAATACTGTAAAATTCAGAATATTTTCAGGTAAAATTTTATACTACAACAGATGCTTCCACTCATGGATATGCCCTCAGGTTATTACTTTTTGTTTCTCAAAATTCAAGTTGTCTCGCAAAACATCTCCAGAAACCAGTTCTGCCTCCAGGTGTGTCAGCTGACCCTGAAGAGTCTCCAACATATTCTCTGCTTTCTGGGCCCTCTGGAGAGCTTTCTGGTGAAACTCAGACTCCTTTCCCAACTGTTCAACAAGCTCAGATATTTGGGCTTCAAGCTGGGAGACCATCTGGAAACAAAGAAACAGATCAAGAATAAGCCTTGTTTTAGATGCAAGGAAGTGTTCACATCTACTGCTCTGCCTAAGCAGCATAACTGTTTATGATACCAACTTCCAGATTATTTGTAAAAATCCCATGTAAAATATGTAATTGATAGCTGTATTTGCCTCTGTTTAAAATAATCTACATTCATTATTGAATAAAATTTTTTGATTGGTATTTTTAATTTTTATATAATTATTTTAACAGGTTAATCGATAAAAATTTATGGATAACATTTACTTACCCCAAAACTATTGCTAAGAGTTTCAAAGTTTAATAGGAAAAAGAATTAAGACAAAAAGTACTGTAAAAATCTACGAAGAGTCATTCCCCGGAAAAATGCTTTCACCATTTTGAGTTGACTTAAGATTAGACAGCTAATTAATCTTGGTAGGTAACATTGGGGCATTACAGGGAATTCATGTACAGACATGATTTTTCAAACTTTTTTCAACTTTCTATTGAAGATTGGTTACCTATGCCCTAAACTCCAGGGATACTGACTCTACACTACATAGTCATAGAGTAATACCATTTTTACATTGGAAAGGTCAAAATCTCTTTAATATGGTGACTCTAAATAGGGTCAAGGTCAATGTACAAGAGGGCAGGGGGATCTGAGTACTGTCCCATGTTAAAGTCCCTCCAGCCTCTCCACAACCTACCTGATTTGCCCAATGCTCCCATCCTTCCGAGGAGTTCCTCTTTTTGTCGTGATCATTCCTTCAAACCAAGAGTGCAAGTTTACCAAGGACCTCAGGGACACTCTCAGAAAACTCCAACTGATTTTACTCAATCCAGTTTCATAAAATGTTGGATTCAATAAAACCACCAAGTCTAGGGTGATACATTTGTTTTCTTTTGATGGTTTATTTTGGAAGAGAAGAGGAAACACATAGTATTTACATAACAGTACAGTACCACTCTCACAGAAATGGAAACATCCTGACTTTCAGATTTTTACTGTCTCAATTTTTAAAAAGAAAACAATTTCTGTCTGCCTATCTATAAACAGCCATGTTTAACCACGTAATCTGCCTTTAAACTTTTTGAAAGGCTGTTGTACGGGAGAACAAAAGAATTTGTTCCGAGTTACCCTCAGAGCCTACATTGAGAACCAATAGGTATAAATCAGAGAAGAAATTCCATATTTCTGAAAGGAAAATGTTTTCCCCAGTTCCTATAATTATAAAGTAAGATATCCCCATAAAATTTCCTTTAAAAACAAAACGTATAAACAAGCAAAAAAAAATCCCCTGTGATCCCACCACCCAGAGGCAAAAAGTATTAATATTTTTAAATAATTTGTTTTTGTGTATCATTAAAATATAGTTGGAATATTATACATGCAATTTTGTGTCTTTGTTTTTACCTAATTATTCTCATGCCATTTGAAATTCTTAATATTTTAATGGCTGCATTAAGAACTCATCATGAGAATGCGTCATCATTCACTTAAGCATTATTTTATAGGAAGGGGAAAACTCTTCCCTGTGAGATCTAAGCAAAAAAAATTTAAAATAATAAATAATCAAAATACAGAAGAAAGGGAAAACGTTATAATGATTACAGCTGTCTAAAGACACTGTCTAGTAGGGAGTGGATTCCCAGTCACCGAAGATGGCCGGAAATTGGCTAACTATGGGCATATCTCACTTTATTGCACTTACTTTATTGCTCTTCACAGATATTTGGTTTTTTACAAATTGAAGGTTTGCAGCAACCCTGCATTGAGCAAATCTATCAGTGTCATTTTTTGGACAGCACATGCTCACTTTGTGTCCCTGTGTCACATTTCAGCAATACTAGCAATATTTCAAAGGTTTTTCATTACTCTGATATCTGTTATGGGGATCTGTGATCAGAGAGATCTCTGATGTTACTATTGCAGTGTTTGGGGTGCCACAAACCACTCCCATATAAGTCAGTGAACTTAAATGATACATGTGTACTTTCTGACTTTTCCACTAACTGGCTGACCCCACATCTCTCTTACTCTCCTTGGACCTCCCTATTTCCTGAGACACAACAATATTCACATTAAGGCAGTTAATAACCTTACAATGGCCTCTAAGTTTTCAAATGAAAGGAAGAGTCAGGCTGGGCATAGTGACTGATGCCTGTAATCCCAGCACTTTGGGAGGCCAAAGTGGGTGGATCATCCGAGGTCAGGAGTTCAAGAGCAGCCTGGCCAACATGGCGAAAACCCATCTCTACTAAAAATACAAAAATTAGCTGGCCGTGGTGGTGCATGCCTGTAGTCCCAGCTACTCGGAAGGCTGAGGCAGGAGAATCACTTGAACCTGGGAGGCAGAGGTTGCAGTAAGCCAAGATCGTGCCACTGCACTCCAGCCTGGGTGACAGAATGAGACTCCGTCTCAAAAAAAAGGAAGAGTCTCACTTCTCTCATTTTAACTCAAAAGCTAGAAATGACTAAGATTAGTAAGAAAGGCATGTTGAAATATGAGATAGGCCAAAAATTGGGCCTCTTACTCCAAACAATTAGTCAAGTTGGGAATAGAAAGGAAGCGTTCTTGAAGGAAATTAAAAGTGCTACTCCAGCACAGGCATGGTGGCTCACGCCTGTAATCCCAGCACTTTGGGAGGCTGAGGTGGATGGATTACCTTAGATCAGGAGTTCAAGACCAGGCTGACCAATATGGTGAAACCCCATCTCTACTAAAAATATAAAAATTAGCCGGGCATGGTGCCACGCACCTGTAGTCCCAGCTACTCAGGAAGCTGAGACAGGAGAATCACTTGAACCCAGGAGGCACAGGTTGCAGTGAGCCGAGATCACGCCATTGCAGTCCAGCCTGGGTGACAGAGCAAGATCCCATCTCAAAAAAAAAAAAAAAAAAAAAAAGTGCTACTCCAGTAAAAACACTGATATAGTGTGGATATTTGTCCCCTCTAAATCGCATGTTAAAATTTGATCCTCACGGTTGGAGGTGGGCCTAGTGGGAGATGTTTGGTTCATGGGAGCAGATCCTTCATGAACGACTTGGTATCATTCTCACAAAATTGAGTTCCCATGAGATCTGGTTGTTGAAAGGAGCCTGGCATCTCCTCCTCTCTCTCCCTTTCTTTCTCTCTGGCCACGTGATGCCTGCTCCCCTTCATCTTCTGCCATGAGTGAAAGTTTCTTGAGGTTCATTGCCAGAAGTAGATGGCACTGTGCTTCTTGTATAGCCTGCAGAACTGTGAGCCAAATAAACCTCTTTTCTTTATAAATTACTCAGCCTCAGGTATTCTTTTATGGCAACACAAATGGACTAAGACACATACAAATGATAACAAAAAACAGCCTTATTGCTGATATGGAGAAAGTTTGAGTGGTCTGAATAGACATCAAACTAGCTATAACATTCCCTTAAGCCAAAGCCTAATCCAGAGCAAGGCCCTAACTCTCCTTAAATCTATGAAGCCTAAGGAGGCTGCAGAAGAAAAATTTGAAACTAGTAGAGATTGATTCATGAGATTTAAGGAAAGAAGCCATCTCCACAACATAAAAGTACAAGACAAAGCAGTAAGAGCTGATGCAGAAGCTGAGGCAAGTTATCCACAAGATCTAGCTAAGATCATTGATGAAGGTGATGACACCAAACAACAGACTTTCAATGTAGGCAAAATAGCCTTCTATGGGAAGAGGATGCCATCTAGGACTTTCATAGCTAAAGAGGAGAAGTCAATGCCTGCCTTCAAAGCTTCAAAGAACAGGCTGACTCTCTCATTAGAGGCTAATGCAGCTGGTGACTTGAAGTTGAGGCCAATGCTCATTTAGCATTCTGAAGATCCTAGGCCCCTTAAGAAATATGCTAAATCTATTCTGACTGTGCTCTAGAAATGGAACAGCAAAGCTGGATGACAGCATATCTGTTCACATCATGTTTTACTGAATAGTTCAAGCCCACAGTTGAGACCTATGGCTCAATAAAAGATTCCTTTCAAAATATTACTGCTCATTGACAATGTACCTGGTCACCCAAGAACTCTGACGGAGATGTACAGGAGATGAACGTTGTCTTCACTCCTACTAACACAGTATTCTTTCTGCAGCCCATGGATCAAGGAGTAATATTGACTCTAAACTCTTATTATCTAAGAAATATACTTCATAAGGCTATAGCTACCACAGAGAGAGATTCCTCTGATGGATCTGGGCAAAGTAAATTCAAAACCTTCTGGAAAGGATTCACTACTCTTGATACCATTAAAGACATTCATAAGTCATGAGAAGAGGTCAAAATATCAACATCATAGGAGTCATCTATGAGATGACTCTGAGGGGTTCAGGACTTCAGTGAAGGAAGTCACTGCAGATGTTGTGGAAATAGCAAGAGAATGAAGATTAGAAGTGGAGCCTAAAGATGTGCTGAATTGCTGTAATCTCATGATCAAATTTGAATGGATGAAGAGTTGCTTCTCATGAATGAGCAAAGAAAATGATGATTGAGATGGAATTTACTCCTAGTGAAGATGCTGTGAACATTGTTGAAATGACAAGAAGCATTTAGAATATTACATAAACTTAGATGACAAAGCAGAAGCATGGTTTGAGAGGATTGACCCCAATTTAGAAAGAAGTTCTGCTGTTGGTAAAATGCTATCAAATAGCTCACACGTTATAGAGAAATCTTTTGAGAAAAAAAAGAGTCAGTTGATGTTTTCAACCACATTGTTGTCTTATTTTCAGAAATTGCCACAGCCACCCCAACCTTCAGAATTGTGATCAGCAGTAGCCATCAACATTGCAGCAAAACCCTCCACTAGCAAAATGATCATGACTTGCGGAAGGCTGAGATGATTGTTTGCACTTCTTAGCAATAAAGTATTTTTAATTAAGGTATCTATATTGTTTTTTAGATATAGGGTTATTGCATACTTAATAGACTACATAGGCTATGCATAGTATAAACATAACTTTTATATGCACTGAGAAACCAAAAAAAATTGTGTGACTCACTTTATTGTGACATTTGCTTTGTTACAGTGGTCTCTGAGGTATGCTTATATCAATTAAGAATGTTGCCATGCAGATTGAAGCGCTACATGAGGAAGTTTAGACTACCTGAGCTGTAAACTCTTTAGTCCTGTGCTTCCATGGCTCTCAAGCTTCCAGACCCATAATTCGATTAATTCTACACTTCTGTGTGTGTGCTTGAAATTAGATATTTGATGGTAAGCTATTCAAAGCCACATCTAAGGAATTATATTTACCAAGGAAATTTTTAGTGTCATCCCAGAACATGAAACTCTGAGAAACTTCATTTCATTTCATATTTCCTACCTTTCCTGCTTACCAATAATAAAAATATCTACTGATACATTCATAGTTATATTAGTAAGTATATCTTACTAATATAGCAGATAAATCTGATCTTAATGCAAGAGAAACAGTGTTTATCTTGGTATGACAAACAATGTAATCTACAGAAAAATGTCCACAAGATGCTGCCTCCCAAGGGACTGGTTCGCATTATTAGAAGTATAGCACATCAGGAGATGTGGTTTCACGTTGGACTGCAAACAGAAAGTGAGTATTTCTACCTGAAGACCCTTCGACATCTCCTATACTACAAATGACATAGCGGAGAGAACGAAATCAAAGAGAAAACTGATTCAATAAACCTTAAGCAGAGAGAGGGAGAACTGTGTGATCACTTAGCCGTGGTCAGCACACCACCAACTTTACTGGAAGAAAGCAAGCCTTCTATAGAAATCAATCAGTGTGGTCTCCATTCTGAAGCTGACACCCTGAGTAACTGCAGTAAGTTAGACTAAGGGAGTGATACTGACCCTGAAGGAAGATGTGAGCATCTGACGTAGACCAGAGTGCAGGACAGGGGTTTTGGAGTCAGATAGCCCTGGTTTCAAGTTCCCCTGTACCACTGACCAGCAGGTTAACTGAAGCGAGTAACTAATCTCTCCGAAATTTGTAGACTTTGCTATGATGACTCAATGAGCTGATTTAGATAATTTGACCCGCACAGCATTTCACACCGTATTGAAGTTCAACGCATCATGTCCATTTCCATCATCAGGGTTACTGCTCCAGTGTATGGGTTCCATCAATCCTATGCTGTCGCCATGAGGCACTAAAGAACCCTCTAGGAATTGTCCTATGTCTTGTTTCTCAAACTATTTTCAGCATAGTCTTTCTCTCAACTAGAAGTCTTTCTGGGAAGAACAAATAAGGAACAAATGTGTTTGAATCAAAGGCAAGAAGGTCCTTTTGCATCTTCACCCCATCTGGACCCAAGGGTGCGCTCCAGAGCCTTGAGACTCAGCAAAGTGCGACTTTAAAACCACTAATACATAGATTGCTGAAATTTGCAGGGGATACCTGCCATGCCAAGATTCTGGTGTCCAGAGAGAAGAAAGCAGCTGAGAGCCCTCCTGCACTCTATCAGATCACAGAACTTCAGAAGCTTATTTAGGTGTCAGTGCATACGACACCACCAAGCTTTTTTCTAACTAAATTTAGATAAATTAATTCAAATAAATTAACATTCCAATCTGACTCATTCTTGGGAACATCAAATGCCAGTGCCTGAGTGAACATATGTACTACACCAAAACTGTAAACTTGTGCTGTTTTTCACACCAAAAAGTCTAAACAATAAATAAGCCTTTCTTTCTCTTCTTTTCTTTTTCTTAGGATCATTCCTTAACATATACCTGATATTCTATGGGACAAAATGTATCAGATATCTCAACACTAGAGGTGGGCAGTCGGGGGGTGAGGGGTGAAGAATACATACCTTTAAACAAAAAAGGCACTAAAGCACAATATAGTTAAAGAATAAGCTGCATGGTTTTTAAAAGTAAAGTCATAATGCTCTAAAAGAGTTAATTCACTCCCCAGGGACAACTATGTGTTGATTTCACCAGAGAGACATTTTTGTGCTAAAATTAAACCAAATAGAAGCCAGAAAGTTCTACACTGAAGAAAGAGCCACTTAGGTCATTTAAAATCCAGTGCCTTTTAGACATAAACTCTTTTCCAATTATTCAAGCTATAATTTTCACTTGGGGAATATGTAAGTTATCAGGTACTAGAAAGTGTCGACCAAATCCTCCTTCCCTTCTGTCGGCATGTATGGCCAGCATTGTGACTGGCTAACCCTACCCCTCCTCCTCTGTTCACCTCAACTTTTGTTTTGAGTTAAATTAGGTCCCCCCCAAAAAAGATATGTTGAAACCCCCCAGTACCTCAGAATGTGACCTTCTTTGGAAATCAGGTCTTTACAGTGGTGATGAAGTTAAAACGAGGTCCCTAAGGTTGACCCTAATCCAAGATGACTGGGGTCCTTATAAGAGGGGAAATTTGGACACAAAGACCGACATGCATTGAAGACACAGGAAGAACACTCTCCCTACAACAAATAATGCAATGCCTGAGGCCAGCAGAAGCTAGGAGTGAGGCATGGGACAGATTCTCCCTCACAGCCCTCAGAAGGAACCAACCCTACGGACACCTTGATCCCAGACTTCTCATCTCCAGAACTGTGAGGCAAGAACTTTCTGTTGTTTAAGCCACCCAGTTGTGGTACTTTGTCATGGCAGCCCCAGGAAACTCATATAACTGGAGAGGCTGGAAAAGCTGAAACTTCCATCTGTTCACTCTCTCAAATGCTCCTGTAGCCCGGAGAGACCATGCAGCATAATTTTGGACAATGAAATGTCCCATATGGAAGTGTGCTGGTGCTTCTGAGGAGATGTTCACTTTAGTAGGTGGCAGGGTTAAGAACAGAGCAGGAGAATGATAATCGGGCTCTGAGATCAGAATGGGGAGGAGGGGGCTGTGGAGCAGAGGTCACCAGCCTTTTTGGCACCAGAGACTGGTTTCGTGGAAGACAATTTTTGTGTCAGAACAAAACTGCTCCACCTCAGATCATCAGGCATTAGATTCTCATAAGGCGCATGCAACCTAGATCCCTTGCATGCCCAGTTCACAATAGGGTTCACATTCCTACGAGAATCTAATGCCACTGCTGATCTGACACAAGGTTAACTCAGGCAGTAATGCTCACTCGCCCACAGCTCACCTCCTCCTGTGCAGCCCAGTTCCTACTAGGCCATGCACTGGTGCAGGTGCGCAGCCCGAGGGTTGGAGACCCTTGCTTTATAGCATCAGGTGGAGTCCCCACAGCTCCCACAGAGTCCCTGGACCAGCAAACACCTCAAGGGAGGAAATAAGCCTTAGGTGTACCTAAAGCAGAACAGGAAAAATGTCCAGACAGAGGTTTGTGAGCTTGTATTATTTGTCTTTAATTTGGAAAAAGACATAGAAATTGGCATGGTCATGTCCTTTCTATGCATAATCGATTATCATTCAGATGATTACCCAGTTAGGAAACATCTGAAAGAAAAAAAAGAAGAAGAAGAAGAAGGAGGATGAGGAGGAGGAGGAGAGGAGGAGGAAGAGGAGGAGAAGGAGGAGGAAAAGGAGGAAGGAAAACAAAATTGCCTCAAAATTCTAAAGTAAAATCTGAAAATGTCATAACTTTCTATCATTGTGCAAGAAGTCATTATTTCATAACCAACTGCTATGGTGTCCTGAAATTCCAGGGCTAAATAACATCTAAATACTCATTTAGAATTCGTGGGAACCTGACAGTAGAACATTCCTCTAAGACAGTGGTTTTCAACTGGGGGCAATTTTGACCCCCGGGGGGACATCAGGCTGTGTCTAAAGACATCTGTGGTTGTCACAAACTGGGAGGGGGAGTGCTACTAGTGGGTAGAGGCCAAGGACGCCGCGGAAAATCCTGCAATGCACAGGACAGGTCCCCACAGCAAAAAAATTATCCAGTCCAAAATCCCAATAGTTCTGAGGACGAAAAACCTTGCTCTAAGATACAGTAAAGCTTCTAAAAAGAAGATTAAATCTTGCCAGCAGCAGAAATGCAAGGAACAAGTAGAAATGACGTGCTGTAAAAGTGTGGGTGGTGTCCTGAATTCTACTGAGAACTGCAAACACAGGAGGGGATAAATGGGTAGCACGGGGGTAAACAAGGCAAGCAACGTTCGGGAAGCAGGAGCCGGCCTGAAGCGGAGAATCTGCCAAGCTGAGCCTGAACCCGCCGTTGAGCCTTCACATCAGTATTACTCAGCCACTGACTTGTTTGCGTAGCCATGGCAGCTGGCAGGGACATGCAGCCTCCTCAACAAACAGCTTCATCAATTCATAAAGCTCCCATTCTTTAGAAACATTTCTAAGACAATATATGAAATCCATTTTCTCCTGATTTTACTTGAAGATGAGTCACACAAGACACCAGCTATATGCTTGATTTCAGGCTTTTAAATAGGGAGAGCAGCTATTGAAAAAAATTACAGGGTAGGAATGGCAGACAAAAGCACTAAAAAGACTCTGAATCATTCTAATTTTTATGGGGAGTGGGAGAAAGCACACCCAGCTTAACCAATTTACATCATTTGGCTTTAGAAAATAAACATATACATCATGCTGATAATTGTGTGCCTTGTTTTGCATGCAGGGATTAAAGCAGTTTTAGGAAAATACTTGGAAATATAGAAGTGGAAAGCAATAAAATGAAATGGCAAAAAAAAAAAAATATAGTTATTGAGGTACAGATGCTCCTCGACTAATGGTGAGGTTGTGTCCCGATAAAGACATCGTAAGTTGAAAGTTTCTTTAGTTGGAAATGCATTTAATACACCTAACCTACCGAACATCACAGCTTCACCTTCCCTACCTTACAAGTGCTGAGAACACTTACATTAGCCTATATTTGGGCAAAATCATCTAACACAAAAGGCTTTTTTCTATAACGAAGTATTGAAAGTCTCACATAATTTGTTGAATACTGAAAGTGAAAAACAGGACGGCTGCATGCACACTCAAAGCGTGGTCTCCACTGAGTGTGTATCACTTTCACACCATTGTCAAGTTGAAAAATTTTTTAATTGCATTTTCATGAGCTGGAAATCGTCTGTATATCTATTACCATTTAAGAGAAATGACTTAATGAAGCTTATTTCCAAACCTATAAATCATTTTCTTTCCCAATCAAGTACCTCCATGTAAACTGAGTCACAAGAAAAACTAAGTTACTCGTGGAGACCTCTACACATTAGCGTGGAGGACAGCCAAGGAGCACGCGACATTTTATCTCCACAAAGAGATAGAAAATGCACTTGGCAGCCAGGCACGGTGGCTCACACCTGTAATCCCAGGACTTTGGGAGGCTGAGGCGGGCAGACCACAAGGTCAAGAGATCGAGACCATCCTAGTCAACATGGTAAAATGCCATCTCTACTAAAAATACAAAAATTAGCTGGGTGTGTTGGCACATGCCAGTAGTCCCAGCTACTCGGGAGGCTGAGGCAGGAGAATCACTTGAACCTGGCAGGCGGAGGTTGCAGTGAACTGAGTTTGCACCACTGCACTCTGGCCTAGGTGACAGAGTGAGACTCCATCTCAAAAAAAAAAAAAAGAAGAAGAAGAAAAGGAAAAGAAAAGAAAAGAAAATGCGCTTGGCTAAAGGGTCCACTAAGGTTGCTCCTAGAGTATGCACGAATTTCTGAGAACATATATATATTTTTTTTTGAGATGGAGTCTCACTCTGTCGCCCAGGCTGGAGTACAGTGGCATGATCTTGGCTCACTGCAAGCTTGAATTTCAGGGAATTTTTAAAGGGAATTTACTATTACTAAAGGAAATTGACAAATGCAACCCTGAACTTTGAGTTAGTGATTCTTCTGAGTTTTTTAGTAACATTAAAAGACGGAAAAATGCATTTTCTCCCTTTAAGCAAGCACAGCAGCAATAGAAGAAATAGTTCATAATGGAATTATACAAGGACTTTGGAGATCATTGACTTTAAAGCCTCATTAACTAGGACTTCTATAATTTGGGTTTGATGATAATTTAACCAAAGCCGGGGCTGAAGCGGACTCTGCTAGGTAAAGCTTTATAGAAAAAGAGAATCCTTGATAGTAGAAACAAGATGACAGAGTTAAACAAGCCTCAATCATATATGTGAATTAAACCATTTTTCTCCATTGGTTAGATAGGGCCCCTAAAAGACTGTTCTAGGCACCAACAAACATTATGAAAAAGAGGAGAGAAGGAGGAAGAAGGAGAGGCAACAGCAGCAACAGTTAATATTTATTGTTGTGACTTGCCAGGCAATGAGTCAAGATCTTTATAACAATTTTTTTCATTCAATACATACATGAAACAATAACCTGATCAGCCAGATACTGTTACAGGTCTGGGAACCTTTATCTGTAATTCCAAGATCCAGGTTTTTTCATAAGTCATTTACTGACAAAGCTTGGCCTGACCTGACCCAGCTGGGCAGCAAATCCTGACCCAAAATGACAAGCGGCTATTTACAGTCTTCATTTATCCCACTTAGTGTTGCTGGCGGCCTTTGCTGCAGACCTGTGAATGTGACTGATGGTAGGGAACTGTCTCAGACACCACAGTGGAGGGCCGTGTAAGGCTGCCCTCTGCATTACCTTTCTAAGTTCTGAAAAATTCTGAGCTCAAAAACACACTGGGCCCCAAGAATTTCAGATAAGAGGTCATGGAACCTGTGCTAACCCCTTTCTACAGATAAGGAAACAAAATCTCCGAGGCCATATCTCAGAGAACCTGCCCAAGCTCATATGGCCAGTGAGTGAATGTACAGCAGAGACGGGATTCAGCACCAGGCAGGTCCAACTCCAGAACCTGCATCGTAGTTAGATGTGGCTTGTGGGACTCTCATGCCTTTCTATTAAAATGGAAAGTAATACAACCACATTTAAATGATACTTTTTTTTTAGAGACAAGATTTGCTCTGTAGCCCAGGCTGGAGTGTAGAGACACAATCATAGCTCACTGCAGCTTCAAACTCGGGCGTTCAAGAAATTATCCCACTTCAGCCTCCCAAGTAGCTGGGACTTAATTTTTATTTTTAGTAAAGAGAGGGGGTCTCACTATATTGCTCAGGCTGGTCTCGAACTCCTGGCCTCAAGTGACTACGTTGACCTCCAAATGAACTGGGGTTACAGTCCTAGGCCACCATGCCTGGCCTTAAGTGATGCTTTTAGCTAATTGAGATAAGTCACTGATACAGTTTGGCTCTGTCCCCACCCAAATCTCCTCTTGAATTGTAGCTCCCATAATCCCCACATGTCATGGGAGGGACCTGGTGGGAGGTAATTGAATTATGGGGGTGGGTTTTTCCCATGCTGTTCTTGTGATAAAGAATAACTCTCAGGAGATCTGATAGTTTTATAAAGGGCAGTTCCCCTGCACACTCTCTCTCTTGCCTGCCACCATGTAAGATGTGCCTTTGCTCCTCCTTTGCCTTCTGCCATGATTGTGAGGCCTCTTCAGCCATGAGGAACTGTGAATCCATTAAACCTCTTTTTCCTTGTAAGTTACCCAGTCTCAGGTATTTCTTATAGCAGTGTGAGAATAGACTAATACAGTCACTGAGCATGCTAAATGAATGAGCTCACTGTTCTTAAGATGTCTGTAAACAGCCATGACTCACTCACCTGGTCCCTGCTTTCTTCCTGGCTGCCCATTTCTCGAATCTTCTCCAAAATGGTGTCCTCAGTAGACCCAGTCGTCCCCAATCTGCCCCTAAGGAGGGCTGCAATTTTCTCCCTAAATGAGGAGTACTGGCTTTGTGAGGCTGTGACTGCATCCCGACTTGCCTTCAAACTCTTCTCCAACTCAGAAGAGCTTTTCTTCAGGAGGCTCAGCTCCTGCTTTGAGGCATCCCAGACCTGCTGGCCAGCAAGCAGCCTTTCTTGGAAGATCTTAACTTCCCTTTCAAGAGCTTTTTTTGCTTCTACAGCACTGAGCAGGTCCTAAAATTATTACAGAAAGTGAAGACAATAACATTAGTAGTCAACAGGGTACACCTGCATTTGCTATAGCAAATTCATTGACTTTGCCTGCTAATGACTACAAGGGGTTGGGTTAATTACTTCTTCCATTTTTAACTCCAAGTTCCCTATAGTCTCCTCATAAAGTTATTAAATCCCAATGGTATGTCAGGAAAATTTAGGTGTCTTAAAAACAGAAAAGGGGGCCCAGGGCGGTGGCTCACACCTGTAATCCCAGCATTTGGGAGGCCGAGGTGGGTGGATCGCTGAGGTCAGGAGTTCAAGACCAGCCTGGCCAACATGGTGAAACCCCACCTCTAGTAAACAAAAATACAAAAACTAGCCAGGCGTGGTGGCACACACCTGTAATCCCAGCTACTCGGGAGCCTGAGGCAGGAGAATCGCTTGAACTTGGGAGGTGGAGGTTGCAGTGAACTGAGATCACTCCACTGTACTCCAGGCTGGGCAACAGAGCGAGACTCCATCAAAAAAAAGAAAAAAGAAAAACAGAGAAGGGATATAAAATATAAAATCTGGGTTAGAAAAAAGAAGGAAACTTTGACACATAAGCCTTTTCTGTGTGGAACACTGGAAAGAGTTAATAAAAACAAATCATTGGATAACATATTAGTAGATTCAGTCCATATATAGAATATGTTTATAGAACTATCTTTCTCAAGCTTGGTGTATATGGAAATTGATTTTTAATAAACAGTAAGCTCTCAGAGTCCTAGCTAGGCACTAACAATTATTTGAATAAAGATGCTCCCTTAATACTATTTTAAATAATAGAGGATTCTCATAAAAACATCATTGCATAAAAATATTCATTGACTTCCAATATCCAATATTCATTGCATATCCCCTTGTCTCATAAAGACAAAATTAATGCAGAAAGAACCTGAAGAAAGGAAACAGAAACAACTAGCCATTTCGTAGGTGGGAGGATTAAAAGTAGAGGGAAAGTATCATACTTAGAAGAATAATCTTAAAGAATATAATATGGGCTGGGCACAGTGGCTCACACCTGTAATCCCAGCTCTTTGGGAGGTCAAGACAAAAGATCACTTGAGCCCAGGAGTTGGAGACCAGCCTGGGCAACTTGGTAAACCCCCATCTTACATAAAATAAAATAATTAGCCATGCATGGTAGTATGTTTCTATAGTCCCAGCTCCTTGGGAGGCTGAGATAGGAGGATTGCTTGAGCCTGGGAATTCGAGGCTACAATGAGCAGTAATTGCATCAGTGCACTCCAGCCTTGGTGACACAGCATGACCTTGTCTCAAAATAACAACAACGAAAGAACATAATATGTGAAATTAGGTTCAGAAAAATAATGAAGGACATAAAGAAGGTTACCTGTTCACTTAATTCTATTTACCACAATCTAGAATGGCCCACAGAGGGACCAATGGAGCATCCTTTTTTTTTTTCTTCCAAGATGGGGTTTCACTCTTGTTGCCCAGTCTGGAGTACAATGGCCTGATCTCGGCTCACCACAACCTCCGCTTACTGGGTTCAAGCGATTTTCCTGCCTCAGCCTCCCAAGTAGCTGGAATTACAGGCATGTGCCACCATGCCCAGCTAATTTTGTATTTTTAGTAGAGACGGGGTTTCTCCATGTTGGTCAGGCTGGTCTTGAACTCCCGACCTCAGGTGATCTGCCCACCTCAGCCTCCCAAAGTGCTGGGATTATAGGCATGAGCATCTTTCAACTTGATTTTTTAAAATTATTTGTTAACATCAAGTTCCAAAATACATGAATTCACATTAAGAAATATTAAGCAGCATGTTAACTAGCATTGCTATAGTATCGCTGCCTAGTTAACTGGTTTTAAAAAATTATTAAAAATCGTAAGTTAGAGGTAAAAAGCACTAAAAAGAAACACAGTATCTTTAAATAACAGACTCTACATCTAAATGAGCTGATAACATTTCAGGCTGCCAGTTAAAATGCAATCATCTCTTTTGCGTTAGAACTGGGCTTTAAAAGAAATTTCTCTCCATTAACAGCTTGGAAACAGGAAAAGGATAGCTTGAAACACTAGTTCCTATTTTTTATAGGAAACGAAACATCTTATTTTTTTTTCATTATAGTGACTTTTTTAAAGTCAAGGGAGTCTCAGTCATCAATTTGAAAGAAAAGTCACAGAGTAGATATGTAGTTAGAGAAGCCTGCCCTTTTCAGAGATGTAATAACTCAACTAATTATGGAATCTATTTTGTAAAATGCCTTTTGCTTTTCAAGGTCTTGGTTTCCCCTTTCCTTTGCTAATCTCTGTAGAGAAGCCCCACTGTTGCTGCTAATTAAATGACGGTACTTAAAGTAAAGTCAAGGACACTTTATCACAAATTCAGTATTTTAACAGTTTACAGATTTCTCTTCAGATCATAATACAATAGCTTCTCACTTGCTCAATTAGAGTAACTAGTATCAGTAATGGTGATAATAAATTGGGCGCATATTTTACTCGGAAACTACGGTCGTTCCTTGTTATCCTTGGGGAATTGGTTCTAGGACCCCGGAGGATATCAAAACTGAGGATGCTCAAGTTTCCCATATAAAATGGAATAATATTCTCATATAAGCTACACACATTCTTCTGTATACTTTAAATCATCTCTAGATTACTTGTAATACCAAATACACTGTAAATGCTAGGTAAATAACTGTTATCTTGTGTTATTTTTATTTGTATTATTTTTATTGTTGTTTTGTTATTTGTATTGTTTTATTTTCCAAATTTTTTTTTATCCACAGTTGGTTGAATCCACAGATGTGGAACTTGTGGATGCAGAGGGTTGACTGCATAGTCTGCTGTGTGGTTAGAAAACTGAGGTCCTAAATTCAGTGACGCTGGGATGGAACTTAATCCTAATCACTTTAGAATTCTAAAACCATATGGAATATTATATATTCACTAAAGACCCTCAAAATACACAAAAAGTATCTCAGATGCTTGTGACCTTTGGAGTTACTGTCAATTTGGAGTAGATGACTCAACTGGCAGCTAACACCACAAGACCAATAAACACGATTAAAACATTGCAACTATGAGGAATTTTTCCACCCCAATATCATTATTGTTTCACCGACTTCGAGAAAAGGGCCAAAACAATCTCCTCTTAACAAATCCAAAGAACATTTTCTTTTTAAACCCAGGCATCAACATTTATGTCTAGTGAAAATCCCAAAATTAGTTTGTGCTCATAGAATACAGTGGTGCCTGTGAGCAGGTTGGGTTTCTGTTTTCCAGGCACATTCAGCTCAGTGAACACTAAGCTGTTTCTTGTATAAAATGCAGGACTCGAGAGCCGGAGTGACAAGGCCTTGCGGATGGCCGCTCCTTTAGTGCTCTGATTAAGTGCTGCAGGATTCAGGGACACAGGGCTGATCTTCTGGAAATAAATGTCCTCAGACTGCAAATGCAATTACTTGTGCAGCTATCAGGAGAAAGCCACCAGAGTGGAGTCTGGTTCCATGGCTACCTCAAGGATACGCCAAAGCAAGCGGCATGAAATCATGTGACATCAGTACCACTGGCCAGGACCTGGGGATTGCTGTCAGACCACACTGACATACAGGACAAGAAACAAGTGGCTTCCTGTGAGCAAAAGCAAGACTGACCTCCATAGTCTTGTGGGGTCACAAGAGAGCAGGCCCTATAGACTGTGATGGGGATCACTTAAAATCTTTTTATAATTAAATCTTTAGGTTCAGTCTGACTCGTGCAACAAATGTAAAATGATCCTTTCAAAATTACTTTTAACAAAAACTTTTATAAATAGTATGATTATGGCACTCAATTTACCTTCCCATTTAAATATGTGAGTCTGCATCAAGTAATGAAACCATTCAAAGGTCTGTGTTTTTAAAAAAACAGTTGAGGCCGGGCGCGGTGGCTCAAGCCTGTAATCCCAGCACTTTGGGAGGCCGAGGCGGGCGGATCACGAGGTCAGGAGATCGAGACCATCCTGGCTAACATGGTGAAACCTCGTCTCTACTAAAAAAAATACAAAAAACTAGCCGGGCGAGGTGGCGGGTGCCTGTAGTCCCAGCTACTTGGGAGGCTGAGGCAGGAGAATGGTGTAAACCCGGGAGGAGGAGCTTGCAGTGAGCTGAGATCCGGCCACTGCACTGCAGCCTGGGCGACAGAGCGAGACTCCATCTCAAAAAAAAATAAAATAAAATAAAATAAAAAAACAGTTGATTCCTGTTGTGTTGCTATTTTATGGATTTAGACACACATGAAATCAAATTGCCACTGAAAAATACAATGATTATCATCAGGATGGAGAACCTCTGGCTTGAGCTTAATTCCTTCAATCCTAGATCAATTTTATATAATAAAAAAATCAGTTGGTTAATTCTACCTACTGCAGTTATGATTAACAAAAAAACTCAGAAATTCCCCCAAACAGGCAGTCTTATACATTGCTGGTGGAAGTGTGAACAGGTATAATTTTGGTATAAATTGTTGGCACAAATACGTAACAAAATTTAATATGCATGTATCTTTTGGCCCTGCAATTCCAGATCCTGAGAATGTATCTATAAGAAAGGTCACTAAATATAGAAAATGAGGAATATGCAGTTATCCAATTATAATATAGCAAAAGACAAGCTACTACATGAATATTCATTGATATGTAACTTCTTAAATATGAGACATCCATACTATAGAAAATGATGTAGTGAAAATAAATGGGGCAGTTTTTTATATACCAATATGAACGACTCTCCAAGATACAGTTAGTGAAGAAAGTATGGTGTCTAATAGCGCATCTATACAAATAACTATGGTACATAGTACAGTACCATTTGTACCTTTATGAAAAGAATATCTCTAGAAACATGCACAAGCAACCACCAATTCTCATCACCTCTAGAGAAGGGAACTGTAGCCAGGGGTCAGAAATGAAAGGAAGATGTGACAGAATACTGGCAACTATGAAAACACCAGGGAATTTTAGTCCATTTTAAGTGTTGAGTCAACAGTGATATGAGCACAAATATATACATGCACATGCACACACACATTCCCCCCTCCCAAACTTGGGCTGCATTCACAAAAGTAAAGTATTCAGAATCAGAGAGGTGATATCCTGCTCTATTTCCTTTGAATTACACCAAGCCTGAAGTCTGGCCTTCAGTTCTGGGATTCAAACTTAAATACAGATAAAACCTTGGACAGCACTATTCAAATTTACAATGTGGTACCACTCCTGCACCTGCTGTTCCCAGTCCCAACAAGATCATTTCAGAAATTGAGGGTAAGAGATTAGCAATTTCTACAGCAAATTGACACTGATGCAACATCCAAATACCATAGACTTCTTTTTTTTTTTTTTTTTTGAGACAGTCTCACTCTGTCGTCTAGGCTGGAGTGCAGTGGCATGATTTCAGCTCACTGCAACCTCTGCCTCCCAGATTCAAGCGATTCTCCTGCCTCAGCCTCCTAAGTAGCTGGGGTTATAGGCGCGTGCCACCATGCCCAGCTAATTTTCGTATTTTTAGTAGAGATAGGGTTTCACCATGCTGGTCAGGCTGGTCTTAAATTCCTGACCTTGTAACCCGCCTGCCTCGGCCTCCCAAAGTGCTGGGATTACAGGTGTGAGCCACCGCGCCCAGCCTGTACTCCATTTTTGAACGAAGTATGGACCATTTTGAACGAAGTATTGTTAGACTCGTGTGGTAAGTGGCTAGTGATGAGAGTTGCCTATCTGTTATACACTGAAGGAACATGCTACAAATGTGATATTTTAAGGCTGATTTGCCAACTGTAATCTAAATAAGTATATAAAATCCAGAACCCATTTCTTTCCTCAAAAGAATTTCATCACATTTAAACATAACTATACCTTTACAAAATAAACTAATAAAACTTTTGAGACCAACCTGGGCAACATGGTGAAACCTGTCTCTATCAAATATTTTTAAGAAAAAATAAACAGAAAAAGAAGGAAAGCTGAAATTACAATTGTTTAATTTGAATTCAAGGTACCTACAAATATACTGAGCTTGTTGAAATTGCTTTAAAACCTATTCTCAACAAACCTCTGTTAGATTTGTTTTCTACTGTAAGTATCTGAAAAATAAAATATAAAAACAGTTTCCTAGGGGCCAGGTGCAGTGACTCATGCCTGTAATCCCAACACTTTGGGAGGCCGAGGCAGGCTGATCACCTGAGGTCCGGAGTTCAAGACCAGCCTGACCAACATGGAGAAACCCCGTCTCTACTGAAAATACAAATTAGCCAGGTGTAGTGGCACATGCCTGTAATCCCAGCTACTGGGGAAGCTGAGGCAGGAGAATCACTTGAACCCGGGAGGCAGAAGTTGTGGTGAGCTGAGATTGCACCATTACACTCCAGCCTGGGTAACAAGAGCAAAACTCAGTCTCAAAAAAAAAAAAAGAATTCCTGTACAACAGGCATTGAAAGCGACATTGTCACCAGTCCAACCAAGATTACCTAAGTGAACCAGCAAGAAGTTAGCTCATTGTCACAAACTTTAAATACTAACATAAGCAGTACTCATTCAAAGTGTGTATGCAGAACTTTAACGCAGGGAATTTTAGTCATAATAAAACTTATGACTAAAGAATAACAAAAGGAAGGCTATGAGTATACTAGTGATACTAGTAATTCATTACACTAATCTCCTACATACAAAGAAGAATGTGTACAATTTGGGTAATTCTATTATTTCTCCCATGTTTATTCTGATTTCCATTATTGAAATTTAATTTTATGTCTGTGGCTTCTAATACTTAAAAATTTGGACTTGAGCTTGGTGTATCTTATTAAATAATTTTTTCTATTAATTCATTTTATAGAATTTAAATGATTTTTTCCTATTAATTCATTTTATTGTATTTTGTAGAAGTATTTGTCAGCAATGGACTGGAAATAAAGACAAAACTATTCTTCCCCAAAGATAGTTTGAAAAAAAATGCACATTCAGAGTTTAGGAAGGAGAATGGCAAAAGTCTTGAAATCATGTTCTAAGAGGAAACATTAAAAGAACCGGAACATTTATCCTGTAGATGTATTCAAATGCTTGGAAGACTCGTGTAGAAGGAGGATTAGGTTTCTCCTTCTCAAGCCCATGAGCCAATAGAATGGAACCTTCAGAGAAACATTTTACTTCAAATTGAAGAAGACCCTCTCCAAATCTGAGCTTTCCCCATGGCATCATCAACTGTGGAAAATGAGAATTCAGCTTAAGTTTGAAATTCCCAACATTGACCAAATCAGTACTAGCTGACAACAGATTTAGCTGCCCAAGAGGCCAGTGTGTTCCTGGGCTTCACGACAGCCCTGCAGACACTCGCCCTGAACTGATCAGACGGTGCTTGGAGGACCATCGACAGTTCCCATCTGGAAATTGCAAAAGGGACACAGCAAAATGGAATGTGCTCAGCATCACATGCTGAGATTAGACCCCTAATAAAAATAGTTATAGAATCATGTTATTTAACATATGGATTTAACTGATTTTAAATTTTTAGAATGAACCTAAAGACAAACTACTGAAGACTTAGTTACAGCTACAGAACAGAATGTAAACTTGGATAAGGCAAATACAATAATATGATAAAAACCAGGAAGTATTATAGAAAGAAAAGGCTAAAAAATAAGAGGCATTAAAAGTTCTCAAGGGGTGGGGCTTCAAGATGAGGGACTAGAGGCATCTATCAGCTGCCCCTCCACAAAGAAGAATAAAACAGTGAGTAGATAATCACAGTTTGAATAGATCATCAAAGACAGAACATTGGAATTCAACAGAGAACTGACAAGAACTCCTAGGGCAAGGAAGGGAGGGAAGAGAAGCAGCCTGCTTGGTTGGCCAGGGCTGGCTGGGAGCGCAGAGAAGCTCCCCAATTCAGGGAAAGGGGAGCGAGAGACCTGTAGCGTCCATACTCCCATCATGGATTCCTCCAGTCCCAGCCACCAGAGAGCCCCTCACAGGCCCAGAGACCAACATAGGGAGCTGTCTGCAGACCGCACAATGGCATTGCTCCAGAGAGGGAGCTCAGACTGAATCCTAAACACCCCCGAGTCCTAGGCAGCTACAGCAAGATGCCATTTTGAGAGCCAGCCTCCACTAGACATCACCCTGCCTTGGGGCCCAACAGCCCCCGCATCTCCACATCCCAGGAGCCCCACTGCCATACCCCACCTGCAGCTGCTGCTTCAGCTGGCTGTTGCTGTCAGGGCCAGAGCCAAGCCACTGCAGCAATCCCAGCCCACTAACAGCAGGCCACCATCGCACATTTACAAGTGTCCCAAGAACAGGCTCCCCAACGCATAGGTGCCAACTGGGGCCAAAGCATGTGCTCTGAAGCTGCCCGCCTACAGCTGCAGCCACTAAAAGCAATCCCACCTTCTCCGGCAGCAGGGCCCCACTGCAGCTACCACCTCCTCCATCAAAGCACTCAGCCAGGAGTCCAGGAATCACCCGACCCTTGCACATCACAGCCGGTGCTGATAGGCACCACCAGGGAGTCTGAGGACAGGCTCACCTGGATTTGCTCTGCCCCTACCCCCACCCCAGAGCATGAAAACACCATCCGGGGACTTGGGAATTACTCTGCCACATCCACCATCATTAGCACCCGAGCACTTCTACCAGGGACCTGAAGATGGACCCACTCACCCTGTTGCTACCACCACAGATGGCACCATCCGCACACACAACCTGCAGGGGCAGGGCCTGGGCCTGACCTGCCCAGCCATCACAGCCACTGCCAACACCAGCACAGACAGCTTGAGAGCCAAAGCATTGTCCCACGACTGCTATTATGATAGCTTATGCCACACTGCTGCCCAGGGACCAAAAGACCCACCTGCTACTGCCACTGCCAGTATAGACCTGCCGAGATCTGCTAAGACCAGTGCAAGCAAATGCCACCCTGGGGCCTAAGGACAGGCACTCTTGGCCCACTGCTGTTCCCACCAGGGCCTGAAGACTGGCCCACCTGGTACCCCTGTCCCCAGCAAAACTTCCCACAACTCCACCAACAACCACACCCTAAGCTCCTGAGGAAATAACGGACACCGATGACACTATTTACAGCTGAACAAATTAGGAAACTACACTGCTGCACACACCCACAATCGGAGCCAAAGTGCCCTACCCAACCAACATCATAGACGCATCTCCAGGAAAACATCCTCCCCTACAAAAGCAAACCCAAAATATTGGAAGAAGTGACTGCCACACCAGATGCACAGATGCCAACATAAAGACACAAGAAACGTGAAAAAGCAAGGAAATATGATGCCTCCAAAGGAGCGCAATAGGATTCTCCAAGATGGCAGACTAGGGACATTGAAAGCCAATTCTCCTCAGAAAGAAGATCAAAGTCACTAGTGAATGGACAAATTCTGAATGGAAAACTGAAGGAAATGAATCAGGACCTGTCAGAGTGCCCACAAGAAGAAGCTGGGTTGCAGAAAAAGAAAGCCACAAGAGCCTGGCAGAGATTGACCCCTGAGAAGCTCAGAGCCCCACAAAAAGGGTAGGTGGGAGGACTTCTCTGCTCCACTCACCTCTCTGACAATCCCTTGACTCTTAAACTGCTGTGAGCCCCTCTGCCCTTGTGATCCAGGGCAACACTACTGAGGGCAATCTGAGAACTTCCCAAGTACAGAGAACTTAGTGGCCAGCTCATGTAGGCATGCTCATACTCCCCTCACACCTGAGCTGAGACCGTGGGCGCCATACTGGTCATGCACCCATAGTGGGAAATGGTCCTGCTCAGGGACTCTTCACCCCTGAGTCACTGCACCACTAGATCTCTTGCAAACATTCCCCACAACCCATTCGGACTTTGGCAGGTGCAGAGGACTGGTAGGCCCCAAGGAGCTGCTGGATCCCTGGAGATTTAACCCTCAACATGGGATACCTCTAATGAAGAGGGGAGCACAGCCCACCAAGTCCCTGTTGGGACAAAGGAAACACAGGTAAGGTACCAAGTACTAAAGGAGGCAGTCCCATAGCCATGGAAGATACATAGAGAGGGGTCATCTCCACCCCATTTATGCAGTTATGGACACAAGAGTGGTTCTTCCCACCAGGGGCCAGTGAGCACATACTTGGACACAGCAATTTTTGTGCTCTTCACAGTGGCTCTACCATGCTAAAAGTGAGCCCTATGCTGCTCAGGCTTTTACGAAAGGCAGAGACCACCTCCCCTTCCCTACACAGAATGGAACCATCCCGGAAATGGAGGACAGACAAACCATGAAAGTACCTGCTCTGGTCTGGGGGAAGAGACTCTCCCCTGAGCCCACTTTGGTGGTAGTCATCAGAAGGGCATACTGGTGGCCTGCAGCCACATTGTGGCCAAAAACCAAAGGACCAAGCCTTTATGAAATCAAAGTCACAAGCCCTGCAACAGGGATTTGATAGGGAAGCAAATCACATTTCTGCTGGCTCAGGTCGAAGAGCAAGGACACTCCCCAGCCCCTCCCATAAGGCCTTAGCACACCTACACCCCAACACCATCTCTTCCCACCCACCCCTCCTCAAAAATGCGTCAAGGCACCTGCTTTCACTAGACATCAGCCTACCTGCCAGCTCTTACTCTTAAGCAACATTTACTGGACTGCAGTTTCAACTGCACTACCAAATACAAAATCTACTACCAGATAGGCTTAGTGCTAGTCCACAAAATAAGCCCCCCGGGACCTCTGCACCCCCAGTCCTACAGAAGATAAAATATCTAAACAGGAGAAGGAATTTCAGATCTTGATAAACAGTCCTTCTAATTAGTTCTTACAACCAAAATACAGCCCCCTGAAAACATCCAGAAATGAAGCCAAATGATCACACGTAACATATATCACAGCCATATCCCTAAGAGAAAAAAAGAATTTGAAAAACAAAGTCCCATTCAAACAATAGCAAATTCAAAAATAAGAAGCAACATCTTCCTTGAGGAGAAGGACTCATTGCAAGAACTCCAGCAGTACAAAAAGCCAGAGTGTTCTGACACCTCCAAAGTATTGCACTAGCTCTCTCACAATGGATCTTAATCAGAACAAAATATCTGAAATGACAGATAAAGAATTCAAAATATGGATTGCAAGGAAAGTCAGTAACACTAAGATACATTTGAAATCCATTATCAAACAAAAAAAAACAAAAATTATTCAGGATATGAAAGATTAGATCCCATATTAAGAAAAACAACAAATAGAACTGCTCAAATTGAAAAAAAATCACTAAAGTAATTTCAAAATAATGTTAGAGCTTTAACAATAGTCTACACTAAACAGAAGAAAGAATTTTAGATCTTGACAACCAGTCTTTCTGATTAACCCAGCCAGACAAAAACAAAATTTTTAAAATAATTTTAAAAACAAATAGAGTTTTTGAGAAATATGGCTTTGACCAAATCTTCACAAATCTTCAACTTATTGGCATTCCTGAAAGAGAAGATGAAAAAGTAGAATACAACTTGGAAAACCAATTTGAGGGAATAATCCAGAAATTTTCCCCTAATCTTGCTAGAGAGATTGACATCCAGATTCAAGAAATTTAGAGAACTCCTATGAGATAGTATACAAGAAGATCATTCCCGAGGCATATAGTCATCCGACTATCCAAGGTCAGTTAGAAAGAAAAAATCTTAAAGGCTCCTAGAAAAAAGGGCAAACTTACCTATAGAGGAAAACCCATTAAATTAATGGTAGACTTCTCAGCAGAAATTTCATAAGCCAGAAGAGATTGAGGTCCTATTTTCAGCCTCCTTAAAAGAAAAAAATTGCCAGCCAAGAATTTAATAGAAAACTAAGCTTCATGAATGGAGAAATACAGTCTTTCCCAGACAAGCAAACACTAAGAGAATTTATCACCACCAGACCAGACCTACAAGAAATGCTCAAAGGAGTTCTAAACATGGAAATGAAAGAATAATACTTGAGACCATACAAGCACACATAAGTACAAAGTTAACAAACCCTATGAAGCAATTATACAATTAAGACTACAAGGCAGGCCAAGATTCAAATTCAGAAAATACAGAGAACACCACAAAGATATTCCTCAAGAAGAGCAACTCCAAGACACATAATTGTCAGATTCACCAAAGTTGAAATGAAGGAAAAAATGTTAAGGGCAACCAGAGAGAAAGGTCAGGTTACACACAAAGGGAAGCCCATCAGACTAACAGCAGACCTCCCGGCAGAAACTCTACAAGCCAGAAGAGAGTGGGGGCCAATATTCAACATTCCTAAATAAAAGAATTTTCAACCCAGAATTTCATATCCAGCCAAACTAAGTTTCATAAGTGAAGGAGAAATAAAATCCTTTACAGACAAGCAAATGCTTAGAGATTTTGTCACCACCAGGCCTGCCCTACAAGAGATCCTGAAGGAGGCACTAAACATGGAAAGGAACAACCGGTGCCAGCCATTGCAAAAACATGTCAAAATGTAAAGTCCATCGATGCTAGGAAGAAACTGCATCAACAAGCGAGCAAAATAACCAGCTAATATCATAATGACAGGATCAAGTTCACAAATAACAATATTAACCTTAAATGTAAATGGAATAAATGGTCCAATTAAAAGACACAGACTGGCAAATTGGATAAAGGGTCAAGACCCATCAGTTTGCTGTATTCAAGAGACCTATCTCACATGCAGAGACACACATAGGCTCAAAATAAAGGGATGGAGGAAGATCTACCAAGCAAATGGAAAACAAAAAAAAGCAGGGGTTGCAATCCTAGTCTCTGATAAAGCAGACTTTAAACCATCAAAGATCGAAAGAGACAAAGAAGGCCATTACATAATGGTAAAGGGATCAATTCATCAGGAAGAGCTAACTATCCTAAATATACATGCACCCAATACAGGAGCACCCAGATTCATAGAGCAAGTCCTTAGAGACTTAGACTCCCATACAATAATAATGGGAGACTTTAACACCCCACTGTCAACATTAGACAGATCAATGAGACAGAAAGTTAACAAGGATATTCAGGAATTGAACTCAACTCTGCACCAAGCAGACCTAATGGACATCTACAGAACTCTCCACCCCAAATCAACAGAATATACATTCTTCTCAGCACCACATCACACTTATTCCAAAATTGACCACATAGTTGGAAGTAAAGCACTCCTCAGCAAATGTAAAAAACAGAAATTATAACAAACTGTCTCTCAGACCACAGTGTAATTAAACAAGAACTCAGGACTAAGAAACTCAATCAAAACCGCTCAACTACATGGAAACTGAACAACCTGCTCCTGAATGACTACTGGGTACATAACGAAATGAAGGCAGAAATAAAGATGTTCTTTGAAACCAATGAGAACCAAGATACAACATACCAGAATCTCTGGGACACATTTAAAGCAGTGTGTAGAGGGAAATTTATAGCACTAAATGCCCACAAGAGAAAGCTGGAAAGATCTAAAATTGACACCCTAACATCACAATTAAAAGAACTAGAGAAGCAAGAGCAAACACATTCAAAAGCTAGCAGAAGGCAAGAAATAACTAAGATCAGAGCAGAACTGAAGGAGATAGAGACACCAAACCCCTCCAAAAAATCAATGAATCCAGGAGCTGGTTTTTTGAAAAGAACAACAAAATTAATAGACGGCTAGCAAGACTAATAAAGAAGAAAAGAGAGAAGAATCAAATAGATGCAATAAAAAATGATAAAGGGGATATCACCACCGACCCCACAGAAATACAAACTACCATCAGAGAATACTATAAACACCTCTACACAAATAAACTAGAAAACCTAGAAGAAATGGATAATTTCCTGGACACTTACACTCTCCCAAGACTAAACCAGGAAGAAGTTGAATTCCTGAATAGACCAATAGCAGGCTCTGAAACTGAGGCAATAATTAATAGCCTACCAACCAAAAAAAGTCCAGGACCAGACAGATTCACAGCCAAATTCTACCAGAGGTACAAGGAGGAGTTGGTACCATTCCTTGTAAAACTATTCCAATCAATAGAAAAAGAGGGAATCCTCCCTAACTCATTTTACGAGGCCAACATCATCCTGATACCAAAGCCTGACAGAGACACACACAAAAAAGAGAATTTTAGACCAATATCCCTGATGAACATCGATGCAAAAATCCTCAATAAAATACTGGCAAACCGAATCCAGCAGCACATCAAAAAGCTTATCCACCATGATCAAGTGGGCTTCATCCCTGGGATGCAAGGCTGGTTCAACATACGCAAATCAATAAACGTAATCCAGCATATAAACAGAACCAAAGACAAAAACCACATGATTATCTCAATAGATGCAGAAAAGGCCTTCGACAAAGTTCAACAGCCCTTCATGCTAAAAACTCTCAATAAATTTGGTATTGATGGAACGTATCTCAAAATAATAAGAGCTATTTATGACAAACCCACAGCCAATATCATACTGAATGGGCAAAAACTGGAAGCATTCCCTATGAAAACTGGCACAAGACAGGGATGCCCTCTCTCATCACTCCTATTCAACATAGTGTTGGAAGTTCTAGCTAGGGCAATCAGGCAAGAGAAAGAAATAAAGGGTATTCAGTAAGGAAAAGAAGAAGTCAGATTGTTCCTGTTTCCAGATGACATGTTTGTATATTTAGAAAATCCCATTGTCTCAGCCCAAAATCTCCTTAAACTGATAAGCAACTTCAGCAAAGTCTCAGGATACAAAATTAATGTGCAAAAATCACAAGCATTCTTATACACCAGTAACAGACAAGCAGAGAGCCAAATCGTGAATGAACTCCCATTCACAATAGCTTCAAAGAGAATAAAATACCTAGGAATCCAACTTACAAGGGATGTAAAGGACCTCTTCAAAGAGAACTACAAAGCACTGCTCAGTGAAATAAGAGAGGACACAAACAAATGGAAGAACATACCATGCTCATGGATAGAAAGAATCAACATTGTGAAAATGGCCATACTGCCCAAGGTAATTTATAGATTCAATGCCATCCCCATTAAGCTACCAATGACTTTCTTCACAGAATTGAAAAAAACTGCTTTAAAGTTCATATGGAACCAAAAAAGACCCAGCATTGCTGAGACAATCCTAAGCCAAAAGAACAAAGCTGGAGGCATCACGCTACCTGACTTCAAACTATACTACAAGGCTACAGTAACCAAAGCAGCATGGTACTGGTAGCAAAACAGAGATATAGACCAATGGAACAGAACAGAGCCCTCAGAAATAATACCACACATCTACAGCCATCTGATCTTTGACAAACCTGACAAAAACAAGAAATGGGGAAAGGATTCCCTATTTAATAAATGGTGCTGGGAAAATTGGCTAGCCATAAGTAGAAAGCTGAAACTGGATCCTTTCCTTACTCCTTATATGAAAATTAAAACCATAAACCATAAAAACCCTAGAAGAAAACCTAGGTAATACCATTCAGGACATAGGCATGGGTAAGGACTTCATGTCTAAAACACCAAACGCAATGGCAACAAAAGCCAAAATTGACAAATGGGATCTAATTAAACTAAAGAGCTTCTGCACAGCAAAAGAAACTACCATCAGAGTGAACAGGCAACCTACAGAATGGGAGAAAATTTTTGCAATCTACTCATCTGACAAAGGGCTAATATCCAGAACCTATAAAGAATTCAATCAAATTTACAAGAAAAAAACAAACAACCCCATCAAAAAGTGGGCAAAGGATATGAACAGACACTTCTCAAAAGAAGACATTCATACAGCCAACAGATACATTAAAAAATGCTCATCATCACTCACCATCAGAGAAATGCAAATCAAAACCACAATGAGATACCCTCTCACACCAGTTAGAATGGCAATCATTAAAAAATCAGGAAACAACAGGTGCTGGAGAGGATGTGGAGAAATAGGAACACTTTTACACTGTTGGTGGGACTGTAAAGTAGTTCAACCATTGTGGAAAACAGTGTGGCAATTCCTCAAGGATGTAGAACTAGAAATACCATATGACCCAGCCATCCCATTACTGGGGATATACCCAAAGGATTACAAGTCATGCTGCTCTAAAGACACATGCACACGTATGTTTATTGTGGTACTATTCACAATAGCAAAGACTTGGAATCAACCCAAATGTCCATCAGTGACAGACTGGATTAAGAAAATGTGGCACATATACACCATGGAATACTATGCAGCCGTAAAAACGGATGAGTTCGTGTCCTTTGTAGGGACATGGATGCAGCTGGAAACCATCATTCTCAGCATACTATCGCAAGAACAGAAAACCAAATACCGCATGTTCTCACTCATAGATGGGAATTGAACAATGAGATCACTTGGACATAGGAAGGGGAGCATCACACACCGGGTCCTATTGTGGGGAGGGGGGAGGAGGGAGGGATAGCATTAGGAGAGATACCTAATATAAATGATGAGTTAATGGGTGCAGTACACCAACATGGCACATGTATATATATGTAACAAACCTGCACCTTGTGCACATGTACACTAGAACTTAAAGTATAGTAAAGAAAAGTAAAAAAGAAAAAAAGAAAAAAAAACAAAAGAAAGTTCCCTCATGGGGAAGGGAGAGAGGGAGAGTGACAAGGGCTGAAAAACTGCCTGTTGGGTCTTTGCTGAGTACCTGGATGATGGAGTCACTCGTACCCCAACCCCAGGGTCACAATATACCCATGAAACAAACCTGCATATGTACCCCCTGAATCTAATTATAAAATTTAAAAAAGACTACAAAGCACTATAGTCAATAATAATTTAACTGTACATTTTAAAATAACTAAAAGAGTATAATTGGATTGTTTGTAACAAAAAGAAAAAATGCTTGAGGGGATGGATATCCCTATTCTTCATGATATGATTATTACACATTGCATGGCTGTATCAAAATATCTCATGTACACCATAAATATACACACCCACTATGCACCCACAGAAATTTTTTTTAATTTTAATAAATAAAAATTAAAATATTTTTTACTTTAATAAAGGACTACAAAGCAACTAGTTAACAACACTATGACAGAAACAAAAACTCACATATCAACAGTAATTTTGAGCATAAATGGCCTAAATACTCCACTTAAAAGATGTAGAGTGGTAAATTGGATTAAAAAACAAGACCCTACATTCTCTTTCCTCTAGAGACCCGTCTTGCATGTAATAACAGACACAGGCTTAAAGTAAAGGGATGGAGAAATATCTATCACACAAATGGAAAACAGAAAAGAGCAAAAGTTGTTACTCTTGTATCAGATAAAACAAAATTCAAACCTACAAGAGTAAGAAGAAAAAGAAAAGAACTACATGATGATAAAGGGCTCAATTCAACAAGATTTAACTATCCTAAATATATATACACACAGTATTAGAGCACCCATATTTATAAAATACTACGATTAATAGATCTAAGAAAAGAGATAGCCATACAATAATCATGGAAACTTCAACACCACATTGACAACAATAGGCAGATCATTAAGTCAGAAAACTAACAAAAAAGCTCTGGACTTAAACTGGACTTTCAACAAAATGGACCTCACAGACATCTACAGAATACTGCACCCCACAACCACAGAATGTATATTTTTCTCATCTGCAAACAGAACATTCTCTAATATTGAACACATACCTCAGTCATAAAGCAAGTCTCAATACATTTAAAAATAAACTAAATCATATCAAGTATCTTCTCTGACCACAGTGGAATAAAATTAGAAATCAACACCACAAAAACCTCCCAAAACCACACAAGCACATGGAAACTAAACAACCTGCTTCTTAATGACTTTTGAGTAAACAACAAGATTAAAGCATGATTTAAAAATTCATTGAATCAAATTAAAATAAAGATACAACATATCAAAACCTCTAGGATACAGCAAAAGCAGTGTTAAGAGGGAAGTTTATAGTGCTAAATGCATACATCAAAAACACAGAAAGAGCTCAAATTAACAACCTAACATCACACCTAATGGAATTACAAAAACAAGAACAAATTCAACCCAAAGCTAATAGAAGAAATAACTAAGATCAGAACTAAATAAAATTCAGAACCAAAAAAATATAAAAGGATGAACAAAATGAAAAGTTTCTTTTTTGAAAGGATAAACCAAATTGACAGACCACTACTCAAGTTAACCAAGAAAAAAAGAAGAACCAGAGAAGCACAATCAGAGATGACAAAGGTGACATTACAACTGATACCACAGAAACACAAAAGATCCTCAGAGATGGCTATGAACATCTCTATGTGTCTGAAAATCCTAGCCAGAGAAATCAGACAAGAGAAATAAATAAATGACATCCAAATTGGAAAAGAGAAAGTTAAATTGTCCCTCTTTGCAGACAACATGATCTTGTATTTAGGAAAACCAAAAGACTCCAAAAAAACCTCTTAAAACTTATAAGTAAATTCAGTAAAGTAGCAGAATACAAAATAAACATCCAAAAATCAGTAGTGTTTCTATACACTAACAATGAACTACCCGAAAAAGAAATCAAGAAGGTAATCCCATTTACAATAGCTACAAAAACATAAAATAATTTATAAATTTAACCAAAGAAGTGAAAGACTTCTACAAGGAAAACTACAAAATGCTGATGAAAGAAATTAAAGAGGACACAAACAAATGAAAAGACATCTCATGCTCATGAATCAGAATAATTAATATTGTTGGCTGGGCATAGTGGCTTATGCCTATAATCCCAGCACTTTGGGAGGTCAGTGCAGGTGGATCACTTGAAGCCAGGAGTTCAAGACCAGCCTGGCCAACATGGCAAAACCCTGTCTCTACTAAAAATACAAAAATTAGCCTGTCATGGTGTCATGCGCCTTTAGTTCCAGCTACTCAGGAAGCTGGGCACGAGAATCTCTTTAACCTGGGAGGTGGAAGTTGCAGTGAGCCGAGATCACACCATTGCACTCTAGCCTGGGAGTCAGAGCAAGATTCTGTCTCAAAAAAAAAAGAAAGAAAGAAAAGATAAATTAATGTTGTTATATGACCATATTACCCAAAGCAATCTATAGATTAACTGTAATCTCTATCAAAACATTAATATTATTTTTCATAGAAATAGAAAAAAATCATAAAATTTCTATTGATCCATAAAAGACCTTAAGTAGCCAAAGCAATCTTGAACAAAAAGAACAAAGCGGGAGGCATCACACTAACTGACTTCAAAATATATTTCAAGGCTATAATAAACAAAACAGCAGGGTATTGGTATGAAATAGACAAATAGATTAAATGGAACAGAATAAAGAATGAAAAAATAAATCCACATAATTATAGCCAACTGATTTTCAACAATGTGCCAAGCATATCCACTGGGGTAAAAGAGAGCCTCTTCAATAAATGGTGTTGGGAAAACTAGACATCTATATGCAGAAGAATGAAACCAGGTCACTATCTTTCTCATCATACACAAAAATCAACTCAAGATGGATTAGTGACTTAAACATAAGACCTAAAACTGTAAAACTACTAGTATAAAATACAGGGGAAACATTTCAGGACACTGGCTAGGCAAATATTTTATGGCTAAGATCTCAAAAGCACAGGCAACAAAAACAAAAGTAGGCAAAAGAGACTATATTAAACTAAAAGGTGTCTACACAGCACAAAGAGCAATCAACAGAGTGAAGAAATAGCCTGCTGAATGGGAGAAAATATTTGCAAGCTATTTATCCAACAAGGGACTAATATCTAGAATACACAGGAACTCAAGCAACTCAACAGTAAAAAAAAAAAAAAATACTAATCTCAATAAAAAGTGGGCAAGGACATGAATAGACATTTCACAAAAGACATACAAATGGGCAAAAGTTTATTTATTTATTTATTTATTTAAGATGGAGTCTCACTCTGTCACCAGGCTGGAGTGCAGTGGTGCAATCTCGGCTCAGTGCAACCTCCACCTCCCAAGCTCAAGCGATTCTCCTGCCTCAGCCTCCCAAGTAGCTGGGATTACAAGTGTACATCACCACACCCAGCTGATTTTTTGTAATTTTAGCAGAGATGGGGTTTGGCCATGTTGGCCAGGCTGGTCTCAAACTCCTGACCTCAGGTGATCTACCCACCTTGGCCTCCCAAAGTGCTGGGATTTGGCCCAAAAGGTGTGTTTTTAAAATGCTCAACATCACTAATCATCAGGCAAATGCAAATCAAAACCACAATGAGATATCATCTAACCCCAGTTAGAATGACTATTTTTAAAAAGACAAAAACAAATAAACAAAAATAACAGATGCTGTCAAGGATACAGAGAAGAGGTAACTTTTGTAACACTGTTGGTGGGAATGTAAATTAGTACGGCCACTATGGAACACAGTATGGAGATTTCTCAAAAAAACTAAAAATGTAAATACCACACATCCAGCAATCCCACTACTGAGTATTTATCCAAAGGAAAGGACATGAGCATAACAAAGAGATTCCTGCACAGTCATGTTTACTGCAGCACTAGTCACAATCACAAATATATGGAATCAACCCGTGTCCACCAATGGATGAACGGATTTTTTTTTTTTTTTTTTTTTTTTTTTTTGAGACAGAATCTTGCTCTGTCACACAAGCTGGAGCGCAGTGGCGTGATCCCAGCTCACTGCAAGCTCTGCCTCCTGGGTTCACACCATTTTCCTGTCTCAGCCTCCTGAGTAGCTGGGACTACAGGCGCCCGCCACCACACCCGGCTAATTTTTTGTATTTTTTAGTAGAGACGGCATTTCACCATGTTAGCCAGGATGGTCTCAATCTCCTGACCTCATGATCTGCCCTCCTTAGCCTTCCAAAGTGCTGGGATTACAGGTGTGAGCCACCACACCCAGCCTGAATAGATTTTTTTAATTTGGTATACATACACAATGGACTACTACTAAGCCATTAAAAAATGAAATCATGCCATTTGCAGGAACATGGATGGAATGAGAGGTCATTATGTTGAGTGAAATAAGCCAGGCCCAGAAAGACAAATATCACATGTTCTCACTCATACGCAGGAACTAAAAGAGTTGACTCATAGAATTAGAGACTAGAAAAATAGATTCCAGAGGCTGGGAAGGGTGAGTGGGTGAGAGGAGGGATGAAGAGAGGTTGGTTAATGGATATGAACATACAGTTAGATAGAAGAAATAAGCTTTAACGTTCGTCAGCAGAGTAGGGTGACTATAGTTAACAATGTATTACATATTTTGAAATAGCTAGAAGAGAGGACTTGAAATGTTCCCAACACATAGAAATTATAAATACTTAAGGTGATGAAGACCTTAAATACCTTGACTTGATCCTCACACATTCTATGCGTGTAACAAAATAGTACATGTACCCATTAAATACGTTCAAGTATGATGTAGCAATAATAAAAAATTAGGAGGCATGAAATCTTCATATTTCATAGCAGAAAGTCTTTGTCAAATACCGCCTCAAATTGATGAATCAGGAATAAAATTGTATTACTTTAAAGTTTTAGTTTTGTTTGTTTGTTTCTTGTTTTGAGACAGGGTCTTGCTCTGTCGCCCAGGTTGGAGTGCAGTGGCTCAATCTCGGCTCACTGCAACCTCCACCTCCCAGGTTCAAGTGACTCTTGTGCCTCAGCCTCCCAATAGCTGGGATTACAGGTGTGCACTACCATGCCCAGCTAATTTTTGCGCTTTTGGTAGAGACAGGGTTTCACCATGTTGACCAGGCTGGTCTTGAACTTCTGGCCTCAAGTAATCTGCCTGTCTCAGCCTCCCAAAATGCTGGGATTACAGGCATGAGCCACCATGGCTGGCTACTTTAAAGTCTTAATGGTAATTTTCAAAAGAACTAAAAAAGAGAAACAGTTAAAACAAGTCATTTTGTAGGAGTCTTATAAACAGCTTCTCATTTTATTATAGAGATGGGGATCTCACTATGTTGCTCAGGGTGGTCTTGAACTCCTGGCCTCAGGTGATCCTCCAGCCTCAGCCTCCCAAAGTGTTGAGATTACAGGTATATGCCACCATCCCCAGCCCAGCTTTAATTTTTTATAATATGAGCAGATATTATTCGGTGTTTATTATTTTCATTTTAATTCCTCACCCAGAAACTAGAACTCCCCCAACTTCACAGACAATAAGAAGGAGGGTTCAAATAAGAAGAGTTTGAAAGATTTAAGGCTGTTTAGCCAGAAGAAGAGACTTAGAAATCTATAATAAATGTCCTTAACCACTCGAAGTGTGGCCATAAGAAAACGGATTTTCATTTATTCAGCGAAGTTACAAAGATGAGACGGACCTCCTTATACAGTAGTGAGTTCCCTGTTTCTAGAAGAGTTAAAGGAAAGGCTGGACATTGGCTAGTCAGGGAAATTGTTTTAAAACTTGATTCTTATTTCACATAGAGAGTTAAACGATCTAGATTCTAAATGGCCCGAAGGTCACTTCCAACTTTACGATTCTAGATTGTAAAGAGGTCTGTAATTTCTTTAGTAATCTATCTCATCTAGTCATTTCTTACTTCCAGAAACTATTTCCATATGACTATACTTCAAATTAATCTCATGTTTATTTTATCCCTAGGTAAAAGTAAATAACTAGGAAAGGGAAATTAAAACACTGAACACCAATTGCGTGCCAGACACACCCTAAGTATTTTATGTATATTTTATCATTTAATTCTAACGTAATAGTAAGACAGCCTTATTTTCCCATTTTATAGATTTTAAAAACAGGTCCAGGCTGGGCATGATGGCTCACACCTGTGATCCCAGCACTTTGGGAGGCTGAGGTAGGCAGATCACGAGGTCAGGAGTTCGAGACCAGCCTGACCAACATGGTGAAACCCCGTCTCTACTAAAAACACAAAAATTAGCTGGGTGTGGTGGTATGTGCCTGTAGTCCCAGCTACTTGGGAGGCTGAGGCAGGAGAATCGTTTGAACACAGGAGACAGAGGTTACAGTGAGCTGAGGTCACGCCACTGCACTCTAGCCTGGGCAATAGAGCAAGACTCTGTCTCACAAAAAAAAAAAAAAAAAAAACAGGTCCAAAGAGATCAAGCTACATGGTGCAATCACACAGCCAAATGATTCTGGAGCCAGGATGAAAACCCAAGCAGCCTAATTAAAGAGCCTAGCTTCTTAACCACTCTGTGCAGTCTCTCTCTCTCTCTCTCTCTCTCTCTCTCTCTCTCTCTGTCTGAGATGGAGTCTAGCTTTGTCGCCCAGTGCAGTGGTGCCATCTCAGCTCACTGCAACCTCTGCCTCCCAGGTTCAAGCAATTCTTCTGCCTCAGCCTCCTGAGTAGCTGGGATTACAGGCGCCCACCACATGCTTGGCTAATTTTTGTATTTTTAGTAGAGATCGGGTTTCGCCATGTTGGTCAGGCTGGTCTCAAACGCCTGACCTCAAGTTATCCGCTCACCTTGGCCTCCCAAAGTGCTGGGATTACAAGCGTGAGCCACTGCACCCGGCCTGTGCAGTGTCTCTCTTACATATTCCACTGTAAGCTAACAAAAAAGGCAGAACTGACATCATTGCAAACCCAGGCCTGCCTGACTCTAATACCACTTTATTTCCTAGCTTTAATTCTTGCTAGTAGAATTAAATGCAACATGGAAGTTTAGTTTCTGATCTCACTGATTTTGACTTCTATAATTCATAGGAAATGGGTGTGTGGCTTGCCCAGGCAAAATGACTACTTTCCCCAACAGTAGGTTATTTCAAGAAAACCAATGGAAAAAGTACCAACCTTTGGTAGTTTTTAAGACATACTTCAACATGAACTACCAAAATCTTTTCAAGTAATATATTTACCATATATATGACAAATCACTTGGATTTTTATTTGTGAAATTTTCTTGAAGGAACTGAAGTAGAGTCTTCAAGCAAACCAGAAAAGCTGAGTTCTGTGGAAACCACACCCTAGCCCTGTGGCTACTTCTACTTCTGCAGTGCTTCTGGACTTCACTAGTAAAGTAAGTTTCCTACCTCAAACACAGAGCTTTAGAAAGCATTGTGAAGACTCTTCCTGAGGCTGTTAATGTGTCAGTAAAACCACTTGATGGTATTTTTGAGTAGTAAATCTCTGGGAGTCACAATCCTATGAATAAAGCACTTTATTAAAGACCTCAAGTTTTTTTTATTGCCCATATAACTTTTTTTTCAATTTTTACGATTTTGGCAGGAACTTCATCCCAAAGTGAATGTGTTTCCAAAGTCTGAACAACATTGCATCAGTCATTTACAAGTGAAGACACTTATATAAAAAGAGGAATAAGTTCTGGTTTTTGAATGTGCTATCATGACACATTTTTTTACTCACTTCCTACTACTGATCTCTAGAGATGCATTTTTATAAATACATATTAAATTCTTCCTAATAGTCAAGTCTTTTTTAACCCGTCCTCTCCCCCCAATATTCAAATCTTGATGATTTAATAACTACTAGCTATAATTGAACTAAAAGTTACTCACTGAGGACATTTGCGTGGCTATTTATTGTCATTGTTCCACTGACTAATAAATAGTTTCTGGCATCAGACTTGTATGTAGGATGTAGCTGTGAATATATATGGAAAGAAGATTATTGCTGAAGGTACAATAATGTAATGATCTGGGTTCAAATCCTACTTTGCCATTTAATAGCTGTGTGAAGTTGAGCAAAGTGAATAACCTCTCTGATCACTTAGCACAATGGCTGTGCTAATGGTAAGTATTCAATAAACGAACATTTCTAAATCATTGATTTTGCTTTCTAAGCACCATTTCCCAGTATTAGGAACCAAAGCTCTTTAAAGCATTGGCTGGTAGGCCGGGTGCAGTGGCTCATGCCTATAATCCCAGCACTTTGGGAGGCCAAGGTGGATGGATCACTTGAAGTCAGGAGTTCGAGACCAGCCTGGCCAACATGGTGAAACCTCTCTCTACTAAAAATACAAAAAATTAGCCGAGCATAGTGGACGTGCCTGTAATCTCAGCTACTGGGGAGGTTGAGGCAGGAGAATCACTTGAACCAGGGAGATGGAGGTTGCAGAGAGCTGAGGTTGCGCCACTGGACTCCAGCCTGAGAGACAGTACGAGACCCTGTCTCAAAAAAAGAAAGAATTGGCTGGTTTTAGTTCAGTGGCCTGAATATTGCAAGAGAGCCTATGATGACTTCTTCAGCCACAGATCAAGGAAGACTTGAGAGACTAAAGGACTCATGCTACAAAGTCACAGGGACATCCTGAAGGAGCTTCTGCTGGACAAATTTGGAGAATTTGGAGCACTGAAAGAGAATAATTGATTATAACACAGTAAATAAATAAAAATCCATGTGTCCATAGAATTGAAAACAAAAGGAAAGAAAATAAAGAAAGCTTTTCTTTAGAGAAGAATACCGCCTAATAGATGGGAGGAATGATGAAATTAGAATATCACCACTTTGCCACCCATGATGTAATAGTTAATCCAGACAAGAAGCGGTGAATGCTAACATCACTAGGTAAAGTCATAGGGAACAGGAATAACCTGATGATTATTACCACACAGAAACTTAACTGTAGAAGAGAAAAAATGTACACTTACACCAAAGAGATTGGTAGTAAAACTTAGTGTCACCAGCAGTGGAACACTCTAACATTATTTGCCTTCTAATAGAATGCAACATGAAAAATAATATGTAATATTCTTGCCAAAAGCCTTAACCTGAATCCAATCCAGCCTCTAGATCAACTTTTAAATTTACAGGAAACAAGTTAAACCACACAGTGAAGAAACAATCAGGCCACTGCTCTGAACTCTCCAAAATGTCAGTGCTGTTTGAAAACAATAAGAACAACAACAACAAAAAAACTGAAACTAATCAACAAATGCAGTGAATTAACCTAGGTGGGATCCCAATTTGGGGAAGAAAACTGCTGTAAAAGACATTCTTGTAGCAAGTGGTGAAATTTGAATGTGGAGTGATACTAGATGATTATTAGCTAAGCCAAACTTGGTGGCTTAAAACAACAAACACTGATTATCTCACAGTTTCTATGGGTCAGGAATCTCGGCACGACTTTGCTGGTGGTAGTTCTGGCTCAGGGGCTCTCCTGAGGTTAGGACCAAGCTGTTGAGCAGGGCTGCAGTCCTCCCCAGGATTGCCCAGAGGAGGATTCCCTGCTGGGCTCACTCACAGGGTAGCTGACAGGCCTCAGGTCCCTGCCACGTGGGCCTCCTGAGAGGTGGCTGAGTGTCTTCACCACATGGTAGCTGACATCCCTCTCCCTAGACCTACCTCACAACATGGCCCCTGGCTTCCCTCAAGAACAAGTGATTCCAGAGAGATCAACAGAGTGTATTTAAGACAGAAGCCACAGCCTTTTTATAACCTAATATCAAAAGTGATATCCATCATTTCTGACATACTCTATTCTCTAGAAGGGAATCAGTAAGTCCAGACCATGCTCAAGAGGAAACACATTAAAAAAATGTGCATGCTTGAAAACCACCACAGATGGTATCCGGCATTACAGTTAACTTTCAGATGCAGCAGTGGTATTGTGGTTACATAGGGCAATGTCCTTATTCTTAGGATAAATATGCTGACATAGTTAGAGGCAATACATATGATGTCTGCAACTTATTTTCAAGTGGTTCTGCAAATATATCTATGTTTATGTAACAATAAATAAACAATAACATATATATTGTTTATGTAAAATAATAAAGCAAATAAAACAAAATGCTAACCATTGTTGCATCTGGGTGGATGGTGGGTGGGTGATCATTGTCGTATTCCTTAACCCTTTCTATATATTTGAAATTTTTTAAAAGAAAATGTTGGTGAAAAATAATGGAAAGTTATTAGGTTGATGCCATTAAAAGTCATTGCAAAAACCACAATTACTTTTGCACCAAGCTAATACTATGGACTGATTTGTGTCTTCCCCAAAATTAGTATTTTGAAGTCCTAACCCCCAATGTGATGGTATTTGTGGGTGGGGCTTTTGGCAGGTGATTAGGTTCAGATGAAGTTTTGAGGGTGGGAACCTCACCATGGGATTAGTGCTCTTAGAAGGAGAGACATCATAGCACTTAGCTTGCTTGCTCTCTCTGTGACATGTGAGGACATAGAGAGAAGGCAGCCATCTATATGCAGGATGAGGGCCCTCACCAGAACCTGACCATGCTGGTACCCTGATCTTGGATTTCCCAGCCTCCAGAATTGGAGAAATACATTTATGTTGTTTAAGCCACCCAGTCTATGGCACTGTGTTATGGCAGTCCAAGCTGACGATGAGGGCATTGACAATAATAAACATTGCACTTTCCACAGAGTTAATGTGTCAGGAGAATAAAGCCAGTGGTGCAAAGGGCTTTTTGACGCAGGAAATTAATTGAAAATAGAAATTATTGTCATGACTGTGTTTTCCAATTTCCCATCTCACCTCAGTGTGGCCGTCACTAGACAGAGAAAGCCCAAAAGAAATTCCCGAAAAGGCAACTCCTTCTCCTGCACCCGCCAATTCCACAGGCCTCTCCTCAGCCTGTGGGCCACCACTAGCTCTTCACCCCAGGGAGGCTCCCTTTATCAGCACCAGTCCTTAGCTGATCTTAAATTCCATCTGCTAGGCCATTGCCATTCACTTATTTCCTATGTACTTTTATTAACTGATTGTACAAGCTCTTTTTTTACTTTTGGAAATGGATCATTATTATTAATCCCATGATAAATTTCTTTATCACAAAATTATAATTAAGGGATTATATAGTGTTAAAAATATATATATGGTATTAAGTCCCATGCTCAGATAGGTTGCAAATCATTTGAAAAGATCAGCCAATTCATTGTGCAAATAAAAGTCTATAATTCATTCACTTCCCTTTGGCAATATCTGTCAGAATTACAAGGTCCATGTCCTTTGGCCCAGTGAGTCTACTTCTTGGATTTTGTCTTACTGATATATCCTCCCACATGAAGAATGATAAAAGATTACTCATAATACCTGCCAGGCACGGTGGCTCACGCCTGTAATGCCAGCTCTCAGGGAGGCAGAGGCGGGAGGATAGCTTGAGCCCAGGAGTTCGAGACCTGCCTGGGTAATACAGCGAGACCCCGTTCTCCACAAAAAGGAAAAAAAAAAAAAAAATACCTGCATTGATAATAATGTATAGGATATTGTCATTTGTGTTAAAATATAAATAAAAAGAGAAAAATACAGTGTGCAGAGTGTGTCAACATTTGTGTTAAAAAGAAATTAAAAGAACATGCATATATGTGTGTAATATATTTCCAGAAGAGTATATAAGAAATCACTGGGGCAGGGCACAGTGGCTCATGCCTATAATCCCAGCACTTTGGAAGTCCCAAGTGGGAGGATCACTTGAGGCCAGGAGTTTAGGACCAGCCTGGGCAACATAGCCAGACCCTGTCTCTACAAAAAAATGTTTTAAAAGAAAGAAATTGTTAATAGACAGGCTGCCTCTGAAGAGAACTGGATGGCTGGGGAGAGGGGTATGGGGAACAGGTTTCACCATATACTCTTGTACATTTAGAATTTTGTTTCTTGTAAATATATTACCTATTTGTTCAAATATATTAAATGTAAACTTTTTAAGATCCTATAATTTAACTAAAGTAAGACATCTTCTCTACAAATTCTTTACTTTTAAGTGTTTTTTATTCCTTTTTTCCATTTATTAAAAAAGTGTGGCCAGGCACAGTGGCTCACGCCTGTAATTCCAGCACTTTGGGAGGCCGAAGCAGATGGATCGCTTGAGGCCAGGAGTCGAGACTAGCCTGGCTAACACGGTGAAACCCTGTCTCTATTAAAAACACAAAAATCAGGCTAGGCGCGGTGGCTCACGCCTGTAATTCCAGCACTTTGGGAGGCCGAGACTGGCGCAACACGAGGTCAGGAGATCTAGACCATCCTGGCTAACACGATGAAACCCCCGTCTCTGCTAAAAATACAAAAAAAACAAAATTAGCCGGGCATGGTGGCAGGTGCCTGTAGTCCCAGCTACTAGGGAAACTGAGGCGGGAGAATGGCATGAACCCGGGAAGCAGAGTTTCGGCGAGCCAAGATCGCACCACCACACTCTGGCATGGTCGACAGAGCAAGATTCTGTCTCAAAAAACAAACAAACAAACAAAAAACTTGCTGGGCATGGTGGTGGGCGCCTGTAGTCCCAGCTACTTGGGAGACTGAGGCAGGAGAATTGCTTGAACCCGGGAGGCGGAAGTTGCAGTGAGTCAAGATAGCGCCGCTGCATTCCAATCTGGATGACAGAGTGAGACACCGTCTCAAAAATTAATTAATTAATTAATTACAATTAAAATTTTTTAATGTACATATAGCCAATGGCCTGTTCGAGTCACTTTGTCCCAAGTCACCCCCAATCCTTCTGCTGAGTGCAGGCTCTTAAAATTGTGATCAATAAAAAAAAAATTGTGATCAATAGTTCTAGGGCGCTTATCTGACATCCATCTCTCCCATTTCTACTTCCTCAACATGGTCCCAGATGCACACATATACTTCACATATTGTACCTGGTTCAGCTTGTCTTTCTCTTCAGTACAGGAGGCAGCTTTTTTCTGCTCTCTGTTGACTTCTGAAGCCAGCCTCATGATCGTTTCTCTGCTAGCTTTTGCCTCCATCTCATGGACATTTATAGTCTCTTCAAGAATAACAATTTGTCCTTTCACGAATTCATTTTCCTTGCACAGCTCTCTCAGCTGAAGAGAAAGCAATTACAACTGTCCTATAAAAATCAACAATTTCATACATTTTCTCTAAGCAACTCACAATCTATAGATAGCATTATCATATGAAAAATGTAAGAGCACTATCCCTGCATGGACTGGAAAGGTCACATTTTCAAAGGCAGCCTCTAAACTGTTTTAGACCTGGGAGTCCAATTCAAATTATCCAAAAGGTGGCCACAAGGCAAGGATAATGAAGCCAAAAGCGTCCCGAAGGAACACACATCAGCAAACCTCTGGCTGCTAAATACACCAGGTAAGGCGAAGCTCTACAGAGGCTACAGTAGGCGATGAAGCAAGGGACCTGCCTTCAGCCCATGTCCACTCAGATCTATTGCAGTCAAGACACCATGTGGCACTGGAGGAAATACAGAGAACACAGGGCCATGCTTTTAGATATATATATATATTTATATATTTAATATAAGCATAGGAAAATTCTGAATAACAGCTCAGTGTTTATCATAAGGAATTGAGATTAGCAGGGCTTTTGCTTACTATGCTGTGCACTGGAATGGTTAACTGGGAGCATTTATAAGATTTACAAGGGGAAAATAAAAGCCAGCAGGCTCCTTGACCTCAGGGAAGGAGCCATACAGACAAACTCACTCTGTAGGGCCAGGGGAAGGCCTGTAGGGTGACTTGATACCCCTCAGGATAGGGCCAGCGTTTGTGTTGAGACTCTCCGTGGAAGTGATGTATCTTTGAGCCTCAATGCTCTGAACACGTGGAGCCACAGTCCCAGCTCACGCTGTCCCCTCTCTCTCCAACACTCTTCCTCACTTTTGCATGATCATTCCTCAATAGCCCTCAAAACTCCCGACCTCAGGGGGGCGCTCCTCAGACAGTCTCCAACACCCGTGACTTGCTTCCCTCTCTATCCCTGCATCCTAATTTGTTTTTCTGTATTGCACCTTTCACCATGTGGAGCAATCGTACATATTTATTTGGTTGTTTCTTCACTATCGTTACCCCTTGAAAATGAAATCTCTAGGACAGCATAGACATAGTCTTGTCTCATTCACTGCTCTCTCTCCAACACTCAGAACAGTGTCTATAGTAAGCACTCACTAAATATTTGCGAAATGAAGGAATGAATGTCAAATTATTAGGAATGCATGGTTCCTTGGAAATGCGTGGGCACACGTGTTTATGAGGGCATGTGAAAGCAAAGCAACAGTTTTGAAACCAGAGCCATTTTGTTCTTGGAGGAACACCTAATGAGGCTGCAGTCTCAGTCAAAACAGCAGACTTCCTGATCTGGGCAATTTTTTTTTTTCTTTTTAAGACAGGCACCTGCTCACGTGGCCGAGATGCCAAAGCTCCCGATTCCTACCCTCTGTTGTGAAATATAGATTCCATTACTGTTCAGGTAAGCTGAAGTCGACAAATCCCCGGAGGAAATTGCCATCAAAAAGATGGTTTCTTACTCATTTTTCTCAAGTGGAAGAAACCCACCACACCACGCAGGGCCATGGGGAAGCACCAGGGCCAGTTGGGAAGCAGAAGAAGAGGGGAGAAAAGCTGGCGAGAGACCTCACTGTCACCTCCACAGGAAGGAATAAGCAAAACAGAGTAAGCAGACTTAGGATTGGCTATTGAATGATTTCAGTGGCTCTTGGGGTGTAGGGGCTGATCTGAGCTATTTGGGGGACTTAGGTCAAGAGGCAGTAGCCTGAAGGTAAGAGCCAGTTGTAGGAGGTGACTGGGGAGTGGGCTCCGGATTGGTCAGTTCACATGTGAAAGCTCTGCTGGGAAGGGCAGGCTCTTCCAGCTCAGCAAGACCCCAGAAGTCAAAGCGTTAGAAACACAGAAAAGACAAGGGCATGATGAATGTAGTAGAAACACCCAGATTAGCACTGGGAGATTGTGTCTGATAGAGAAAAGGGTGTCACGGAAGAGGAGCTTCAGAATTCCCTTTTCCCCATCATTTGGTTTGAAAGATAATTCTCAAACTACAAGTGGACTTTTACAGCCGAGCTCCTGGTCACAAGTTAGCCATAGGGAGCAGGAGGAGAAGCATCCAGCACCCATGAGAGCATCAGGTGGACCCATGGTCCCAGCTATCAAAACCCATCCGTGAAGTGGAATACTTCCCAAAGTCAAATGAAGTCATCTTGCGGCTTTCAGAGAGGACGTTTGGAAAGCTCACTAGTAGACACCTAAGAGATGACTTTTAAAAATGGCTGCATTTTAAAAAGGCTGCATGATAGGCCAGACATGATGGCTCATGCCTGTAATCCCAGCACTTTGGAAAGCCAAGGTGGGAGAACCGCTTGAGCCCAGGAGTTAGAGATCAGCCTGGGCAATATAGTGAGACCTCAACTCCATTTAAAAAAATAAAATAAAAAGACGCATGGGTGCTGGGCATGGTGACTCACAACTGCAATCACAGCACTTTGGGAGGCAGAGGTGGGGTAATTGCTTGAGGCCAGGAGTTCAAGACCAGCCTGGACAACATAGCAAGACCTCGTCTCTAAGTAAATAAAATAATTAGCCAGACATGGTGCACGCCTGTAGTCCCAATTACTTAGGAAGCTGAGGCAGGAGGATCACTTGAGCCCAGGAAGTCAAGGCCACGGTAAACTAGGATCATACCACTGTACTCCAGCCTGGGTGACAGAGCAAGATCTTGTCTCTAAATTTAAACCAAATAAACAAACAAACAAACAAAAACAAACATAAAAAAAGACTGTATGGAAATCAGTCAGGAAGCAAGGATATGAAAGGTTTGTAAATAGCCAAAGAGAACCATGAGCACTCAGATACTTTCAGGCATCCTAATGAAGCACTATGGGCCAAGTGAATTATTCAGTTAATATTATTTATTTCTGGCTTAATGGTAATCTACCATTAAAGTAGAATTTTTGCTATTTGTTTTTTTTTGTTTTGTTTTGTTTGTTTTTTTGAGACAGAGTCTTACTCTGTGGCCCAGGCTGGAGTGCAGTGGCTTGATCTCACTGCAACCTCTGCCTCCTGGTTCAAGTGATTCTCCTGCCTCAACCTTCCAATTATCTGGGACTACAGGTGCCCGCCACCATGCCCAGCTAATTCTTGTATTTTAGTAGAGATGGGGTTTCACCATGTTGGCCAGGCTGGTCTCAAACCCCTGACCCCAGGTGATCTGCCTGCCTGGGCCTCCCAAAGTGCTGGGATTACAGTCGTGAGCCACCATGCCCAGCCACTATTTGGTTTTAATGTAAATTTTTACAGTACTTTAGAACTCACACTCAATCAGTATCCTAAAAATGACATGCAGCTGGTTTTGTGTGAGTATATGTCTGGCTGTAACTAAAAGGAAAAAATCTCCCTAAAGCAAATGGTTAAAATGAGTAATTAATTGTATATGACAACCTAAATATATTTTAGACAAAGCCATTATCTCTTTTGGAGAATAATTAATTCCAATAATGCTAGAAAAGATCTTGGAATTGAGGCTCAGGAAGGTGATATGACTTGTCCCAAGTCACACAGTTAATTAATGCTACACTTGGGCTACTGTGCCATTCTCCTGCCACCCCCACTCAAACTCAACCACAGCACTTCCTTTCATGCCACATGTCAGAATCACCACTACATTTATAGACTTTTTAATCTGCATACAGACACCTTTAAAATTAAATCTTCATCTGATGCCTTGTCATTCCTCTCGTCTGGATCCAAGCAGTGACGCAGTTGAATCAGAAATTCCTCGTGTTTCCTGCAATTCTTTGAAACTTGTTTCTTATTCTCCTCATTTTCTTTTGAACAGTTTCTGTTTGGCAAATAACAAGTAAGTCAGAATTTAACACCATGGATGATAACATTCATCAAACCAAGTCAGAATATAAGCTCTCTGGGGGAAATAATTGTCATTTTCAACGCAACACAGTTTCCCAGACACAGAGCAAATTATTGTCACAGAAGCCCTATAAAGCCCTATAAAGGAAGGAGAAAAGTGGCAGCAATTTTGGGACACCTATGCTTTGCAGAAATATAAGGAAATCTTCAAGGCATTGTAGACTTAGTAACAGGAGGGGAAATGGATTCCCCTAGCCTCAATCCTAAAGGGTTTAGGGATCCTAAAGGATCTCTAAAAATGGAGGCACGTGTCTGGAGCACAGTGCTCATAATCCACATAGCCATGGGTCTTCACTGTGGCCTCATGGGGAAGGAGAGTGCTACCACATTGGTTCTAGAGGATCAAGCTTCATTTTATTTTCAAACTTTACAATACAGTGATTTATTTATAAGGGTCCTGGTTCATGGCCAGGCATAACTATAATAACAAATACATCAAAAGCAGAGAAGGTTCTCGCCTCTGGAAAAGAGATGTGTTCAATCACCAGCAAAATTCATTATTAGTTTTCACATGCCCTTAGTCTTTAAAGCATATTGCAAGAAAGGAAAGAAAATCAGTATATCGAAGAGATGTCTGAACCCCCATGTTTACTGCAGTTCTATTCACAGTAGCCAAGACAGGGAATCAACACAGGGGCCCATCAGTGGGTGAATAGGGGGAAAAAAATATGATATATGTACACACTGGAATACTACTCAGCCTTTTAAAAGAATGAAATCCTGTCAGGAGTGGCAATATGGAAGAACCTGGAGGATACTATGTTAAGCAAAATAAGTCAAGTACAGAAAGATAATTACCTCATGTTCTCACTCATATGTGGGAGCCAAAAAATACTGAACTCGTAGAAGCAGAGTAGAATTTTGATTATTAGAGGCTGGAAAGGGTAGCGGATGAAGGAGGATACAGTGAGGTTAGTCAATGGCTATAAACTTATAAAGATGGTTATAAAGTTATAAAGCTAGATGGCAGGAGTAAGTTCTAGTGTTCTATAGCATAGTAGGATGAATAGAGTTAACAAGAATTTAGTTTTCAAATAGCTAGAAGAGAGGATTTTGAATGTTCACAACACAAAAAAATAACTGTTCAAGATGATGGATGTGCTAATTTCCCTGATTTGATCATTATACATTGTATACATGTATCAAAATATCACTTCATATCCCATAAATATATACAATTATTACAAGTCAACAAAAAAATAAAAGAAAAAAAAAACATTGGAAGAGTATTAGAATTGGCCAGTCAAGGAAAAAGGAAATTTGTGGTCTATTATGAATATATTATTTCAAATCTCAGCTAGGTTTGTTGAAATAGTATGGTCTATTTCTAATGCTTTAAATGTTAGCAACTAAGAGATCATCAAAAATAGGCACACTTTAAAGGCAAATTAGAATCATTTCAGTAATTTAGTGTCATTTTTTAAATATCCAAGATAATAAACATGATTATTGCTTTTCCTTTTTACCATGTTGAGTGTTTACTGCAAATTCCTTCAACCTATTCAAAGAGTAACAAAGCATGTAATTGCAGATACTCAAAGCATATCAGATTTCTATTTAGAAAAATGTGTAACGATAAAAGACTAACATCGCTGTATCTCTGAGTTCTTATTTTAGCATATGAAAGGTAAAACTCTTCAGTCTTTTGGACCCAGGAAAGGCATAATTAATTGTATGGTGCTGATCGATTTACATATATGATTCCATGCATTAACCCCAAGATTTCAATCTTTCTTCTCCATTCCAAAGGTCTCTAGATTACTTCCATTTCTATTTGCAATTCACTTGACCCAACAAAGTTTCAAGAATCTACCCTAAGAAAATAATCACAGAAATGTAAAAATATGAATCACCTAGGTATTCATTGCAGCTTGCTTTATAGTAATTTTTTTAGTGGAACTAACCTAAGAGCCTGTAGAAATAGCAAAAGTAATTGATTGAGTAAATTATGGTATTTCAAGCAATGGAATATAATGAGTCATTTAAAATTATGTACCAGGCTTGGCACAGTGGCTCACACCTGTAATCCCAGCACTTTGGTAGGCCAAGGTGGGAGGATTGCTTGAGGTCAGGGATTCAAGACCAACCTGGGCAACATGGCAAAATGCCATCTCTACAAAAAAAATTAAAAATCAGTTGGGTATAGTGGCATGCACCTGTGGTCCCAGTTACAAAAGAGGCTAAGGTGGGAGGATCGCTTGAGCCTAGGAGGTCAAGGCTGCAGTGAGCTATGATTGCGCCACTGCACTCCAGCCTGCGTGGCAGAGTGAAAACCTGTCTCAAATAAGTAAATAAATAAAATTATATACTAAATGAGTTTTTTAAATATTTACAACATATGGCCAGGCACAGTGGCTCACTCCTGTAATCCTAACACTTTGGGAGGCCAAGGCAGGCAGATCACTCTAGGTCAGGAGCTCGAGACCAGTCTGGCCAACATGGCGAAACCCCATCTCTACTGAAAATACAAAAATTAGCTGGGAGTGGTGGCACATGCCTGTAATCCCAGCTACTCAAGAGGCTGAGGCATGAAAACTGCTTGAACCTAAGAGGTGGAGGTTGCAGTGAGCCGAGATCATGTCACTGCACTCCAGCCTGGGTGACAGAGCAAGACTCTGTCTTTAAAAAATATATATATATAATTTATATAAAATGTAAATTATATATATAATTTATATATTATATATATTTATATAAATTATATATAATTTACAACATATGATTCAGTAAAAATAGTATACTACCTAAAGTCATTTGTATATGATCTTCTGAAAAATCTGTACAACAAAATATTAATATTAATTATAGCTCTTCTATAATCAAAAGCTTTTAAGTAATTATTAATTTCTTCTTGACACTTTTCTGTATTTAAAAAATATTTTTTACAATATGCATATAGTGTTTTTATTACTCATTTATTTAATAGATACTTATTGAGTACCTACCATCCACCAAGCCTCATTAAAGGTGCTAAAGATACAATAGTAAACAAAAGAGATACAAATCCAGCCAGGCGCAGTGGTGTGCACCTGTAGTCCCAGCTACTAGGGAGGCTGAGGTGGGAGAATCACTTGAATCCAGGAATTTTAGGCCAGCCTGGGCAGTGAGACCCCCATCTCTGAAAAAAAAATTATTGACCTCATGGAGCTTATGTTCTATTTGGAAAGATGGACAATAATCAAAATACGAGTATATGTAAAAGGTATAGTACAGTATAATAGGACTAGAGAGAAAAAATTAAGCAAGAAGGAAAGAGGGGCAAGAAATATTAGAGGAGTACATTTTTAAATATGTTATTCATGGAACATCTCACTTGGAAAGTGCCATCTGAGTGAAGACCTAAAGGAAATGGGGTCAGCCATGTGATATCTGGGGGAAGAGCCTTCCAGGAAGAGAAATTAACAATTACAAAGGTCCTGAGGTACGATCAGGTCTGTCAGGTTCAAGGGACAGCAAAGAAGCCAGCGATCTGGAATGGAAACAATAAGGGAGAGAATGGTAGCAAAACTAGGTCAGGATGAGCCTTTTGGTTCATAGAAAGCACTGTCTTTACCCTGAGTAAGAAGAGAAGTCACTGGAGGACTCTGTGCTAGGAATTTACATGATCTAATTTGCATTTTAACAGGATCACTCTGGCTGCAGGGGGCACAGTCAGAGGTAGGGAAACCACTGCTATGACCTGAATGTTTATGTCCTCCCAGAATTCATATGTTGAAGTCCTAATTCCCAATATGACAGTATAATATTTGGAGGTTGGGCCTTTAGGAGGTAATTAGGCCATAAGAGTGGCACCCTCATGAATGAGACTAGTGCCCTTATAAGAAAGGACACTGGCTGGGTGTGGTGGCTTATCCCTGTAATCCTAGCCCTTTAGGAGGTTGAGGCAGACAGATCACTTGAAGTCAGGAGTTTGAGACCACCCTGGCCAACATGGTAAAACCCAATCTCTACTAAAAATACAAAACATTAGCTGGGCCTGGTGATGCGCACCTATAATCCCAGCTACTTGGGAGGCTGAGTCACATGAATTGCTTGAACCCAGGAGGCAGAGGTTGCAGTGAGCCAAGATTGCAACCACTGCATTCCAGCCTGGGCAACAGAGCAAGACTCTGTCAAAAAAAAAAAAAAAAAAAAAAAAAGAGAGAAAGAAGAAGAAGAGGAGGAGGAGGAGGAAGAAGAAGGAGAAGGAGAAGGAGAAGGAGAAGGAGAAGGAGCATGGAGAGGTGATCTCTCTCTCTCTGCCATGTGAGGATACAGCAAGAAGGCATTCATCTACAAAGCAGAAAGAGGACCCTCACCAGGAACTGAATAGGCCAACATCTTGACCTTGGACTTCCCAGCTTCCACAACTAAAGCACTAAATTTCTGTCTTTTAAGCCACCTAGTATATGTTATTAATTTATGTTAATATGTTAGTTAGCCCAAACCGACTAAGATAGAAATTAGTACCAGGAGTGGGATGCTGCTGTAACAGATACATATTACAATACTCCAGGTGAGAGTTAATGGTGGCTTGGACCAAGTTAGTGACAATAAATGTGATAATGGAAAGCTGACAAAATTTAGATTTGTTTTGAAAACAGATATGAGGGGATTTGCTGAACAATCAGACATGGAGAGTGAAAGAGAAAGAGAACTAAGTTTGATAGCAAGAATTTTGATATGATCAACTAGAAGAATGGAATTATGATCACATGAGATGAAGAGAAGTGCAGAAGGATTTTGTGGGAACACTGGGAGCTCCGTTTTGGACACATTAAGTTTGAGATGCCTGTCGGAGATCCACATGGAGATGTACAGTAGCTAATAAGATATGTGGTTCTTGAGCTCTGGGAAGAGATCCAGGCTAGACACAGAAGTGTGGGAGTCACCAGCATTTAGAAACTTAAAGCCATGAAACTAAATGATGTCACCAAGGGAGTAAATTTAGATACAAATGAGAAGAGATTCAAGGGCTGATCCCTGAGGTACTCCAGTATTTGAAAGCAAAAGAGATGAGGAGAAACAGTGAAAGACACTAGCTAGAAAGGTAAGATTAAAAAAAGAAAAGAAAACAAAAAACCTAGGCATGTGTAAGGTCCTGGAAGCCAAGAGAAGGAGAAGGTGGTTCAAAGAAAAAGATCAACTGTGACTGATGCTACTGATTGTTCAAGTAAGATAAGACTGACCATTTAACTTGCACTGTGCACTCACTGGTGACCTTAATGAGTGGTTTCAGTGGAGCAGATTCCAGAGAGAGAAGAGAAATTGCAGACCATGAATACATACAACATTTTTTTTTTTTTTTGAGACAGAGTCTCACTTTGTTGCCCTGGCTGGAGTGCAGTGGTGTGATCTCAGCTCACTTCAGCCTCCACCTGCCCAGTTTCAAGCAATTCTCGTATCTCAGCCTCTCCAGTAGCTGGGATTAAAGGCACCTGGCACCATACCCGGCACCACACCTGGCTAATTTTTGTATTTTTAGTAGAGGCGGGGTTTCACCATGTTGGCCAGGCTTGTCTCAAACTCCTGACCTCAAGTGATCTGCCCACCTCAGCCTCCAAAAGTGCTGGGATTATAGGTGTGAGCCACCACACCTGGCCATACACGCAATGTTTAAGGAGTTTTTGCTGTAAGTGGAAGTAGAGAAAGAGGACAGGGGCTAGAAGTATTGGGTTATTTTTTTAAAATGGAATAAGTAAAATAAATATAATGTATTTCGTTACTAAAGACATTTAAGTCATTCATAGAATTTTAAAATATATTTTAGGAACAACTTGTTCCCAATTTTGTCTCAATAATCACCTCTTGTCAAAATGAAGTGTGGAAAACCTAGGTTTCATGACTTCTCTGCATAAACTAGTAATAAAATCTAATGAGGAGTGTTCAGTGTGATCTGGAGTGGTCTAGCTTCTGGGATATTTTTATAACTGGGTTCTAAATAAACATCTACCTCTGTGTACTACCCCACCACCTCAGGGTTAACCTCTACTTAGAGAAATCTTCCAAATTGTGTAAATAAGCATTTGCAGCCCTAATTGATAGCCTAAAAACATGTTTAAGACAAGGCTGTATTTGTTAAGACTCTTGATGACATTTAGAAATGAGCCTTGGAAAAATTTGTCAAGACTCCAAAGATATTTGAGGTCAATAACTTTTTTCAAATTGAGTTTCAGGGCCAAGTAATGCAAAATGTCAGTACATTCAAAGACATATTTTGCTTTCAGAAGCTAGTATTTTAACTCTAGCTAAAGCAAAAAATATGTTGCAGTATCCTTACTGTAATTTTTCATTTAACTCTACAACTTTCTTCTTTAATTCCTGGTTCTCCTTGATTGCAGTGTGAGCTGTGATTTCTGTTCTGATTTTAGAAGTGGAAAGTGCTGCTGATTCTTCTTCTAGCTCCTGAACTCTGTCTCTCAAAGAGGTAAGGAGAGATGATTTTCTGGCATTGTTTTCCTTGTAGTTCTCCATTTCAGCTTTCAATTCTTGATAGGAGACTTCTTTAGAAAGCATCTTGGATCGGAGGTCTCGAAGCTAACGTGGAAAAGAAGTTAAAAAAAAAACACTTTAACAACCTAAGTTTGAAGTATCTTTAAGAAACCCAAAGCCATCATTTAAATGTTCACTCTTTTATTCATGACTTAATCTAACTTTATTTTCTTTTCTAATATTTGTATCTGTATTACCAAATGAGAAATTATGCCTAAATAATTGACTTTATAATCTATCTTTTCCAAAACCAATTGAGCAATGTCTTATGTTGTTTAGTCTCATTCAGGAGAAGTTTATGATGTTGATTGCATAAGCAATAAAATATTTTGCAATGGTCCACATTTTATAAATCTGTATTGCTGTTATTGCTGCTGATAAACAGTTAGACAAGCAACCTACAAATCACATGATCGGTGATTTCACAGCTGTAACTGTTCCCCACTTAAACACAGACTACTCAGTATGTCACTATATTTCTCACACTTATCTCCTGGACTCTAACCATGAGTGACAAAGAAAAATAAAATTTCAATTTCTGGAAAAAAAAAAAATAAGAGAAAAGAAAAATCCTTATAGGATTTATATGAAGAAAACATTTTAACTTTTATGAGTTCTATGATATCAAAATGCTGAACAACATAGGTGCCCTATTGAGTTAAAATGTCAGATCTACCCTATGAGAAAATGTTATGAAAGCATGTACTTCTTTGGAGCTGTGAGTGCGCATACATACATTTATTCACACACACACATTATCAACTCATCTTTCTACGGGGTCCTGGCAGCCTTAGTGAGAAATCACAGGCCAGTCTAGAACTCCTTGGGGCCACCAGGCTATAAGCAGAATGTGTTTAGGAAGACTCTCAGAAACTCCACTCTAAATCTGAGCTAGCCTACGGGGTAGACAGATCCCACTCTTCTTCCTAGAATTTCCCCAGCCAGTTGGAACTAACACAGGAAAGGGATTCAGAATTCCCTCCTAAGAATTCCAGATTGCAAGCAATCCACATTAAAGGAAGATATTCTGAGAGATGCTGAAAGTTCTCTGAGACCCATGGAGCTTTACTTAACGTCTTCAGGTGCCCTCAGATCTCTCAAGGCTGTATAGCTCCTCTGAGATTCAGAATTCAGCCCAAGCCACCTGGCTTTACAGTCTGGCAAATGCGTAACTTTTCAGGAATTCTAGGTGATAGGCACAAAGAGAGCAAGTTTCAACTTTGCCAAAAGCTTTAAATCTATATCCACTGTCCTATTTCTAATCACTCCTACTTTCTGTTTCTTTTTTTTTTTTTTTTTTTTTTTGAGATGGAGTCTCACTCTGTTGCCAGACTGGAGTGCAGTGGCATGATCTCGCCTCACTGCAACCTCCACCTCCCAGATTCAAGCGATTCTCCTGCCTCAGCCTCCTGAGTAGCTGAGACTACAGATGCTCACTGTCATGCCCAGCTCACTTTTATATTTTTAACAGAGACAGAGTTTCACTATGTTGGCCAGGATGGTCTGGATCTCTTGACCTCGTGATCCGCCTGCCTCGTCCTCCCAAAGTGCTGGAGTTACAGGAGTGATCTGTTTCACTTTATAAGAAACTAAGAAGGCCCATTTCTGAGTGATGGAGATGCATTTTCTTACCTCAGACTGAACACATTCAAATTTGACCAAAGTTGCTGCAAGTTCACTTCGAGCATTTTGAGCCACATTCCGACAGTGATTTAACTGCTCCCGTGTGACCGGGACTTCCAAAAGATGATTGTAAGTTTCCTGGTAGAATTCCCCCAAAATACAAAATATAAAGAAGAGTGTTAAATGATCTTTTCTGTGCAGCTGCACAAAGCAAGGTTAAAGGCAGAAGCATTCTTTGTATTCCAAATGTGTCAAACATGCTACCCAGAGAAATGTTATATTCAGACCATTTGGTTCTCATTCTCAAAGTTCAAAGGGAGGCAGGAGAAAGTTCAGGAACAAATGATGTGCTCCTCCAGGATGGTGATGAGATTTGTCATTTAAGAAGTGGCCTATGGCAGGGTGTGTTGGCTCACGCCTATAATCCTAGCACTTTTGGAGGCCAAAGCAGGAGGATTGCTTGAGGCCAGAAGTTCCAGACCAGCCTGGGCAACACAACAAGACCTTATCTCTACAAAAAGAAATTTTTTTAATTTGTCAGGCATAGTGTCATGCACCTGTAGTCCTATCTACTTGAGAGGCTGAGGCAGGAGGATCACTTGAGCCCAGGAATTTGAGGTTTCAGTGAGCTATAATTGCACCACTGCACCCCAGCCCAGCAAACAGAGAGAGAGGGAGACTGCCTCTAAAAATGAGAAAACAAAAAAATATTTTCCTTCCACCCAACTGAAATGGTATTTGACCTCTGCCCAGAATCAATAGACTCAACAAAGAACTATCAGAGGAGAACAATGCTACATCCTGTGCAACTAGCAACAGTTTTCGTTGTTTTTCTTTGTCCAGATCACAAAGATGATCAACTCATTTCTTGTCTGTTGATTTAAGTGTCTCATTTATTGATCAAAGAGATCATGTGATCTAAATGTAAAGGGCTGTCTCCTTTGTAACTATTTACTCTGCCTTTTATACTTAGTCTCATAACCTCATAACCATGATATTCTCAATCTCATAATCTCATACCCATGAATCATGAAGGCAACTGAAATGAACATGTGAGATGAGAGATGGCAGGGTCACACATGGACAGCCCCTGCCCATCTGGAAGGGAACAGCTCTCAGCTTCACTGACGGTTGCAGATACAGAAATAAGGATTTCCAGCCTGGCCAAACCACTCCAATTTTGGAATTTCCAATTCCAAATCATTCCAGTTTTTCAAGACAAGCCATATATCCAGACTTTTTGAAGTGCAAATTCCTGGTTTTTACAGGTTGGCAACTGATTTAAATGTTTAAAAAAGAAACACATATGAATCAAATAAACACACCTGCAGAGCAGATTTGGTGGGTTTGGCCTGCGGGCTGCAGACTGCACCCTCTGGTCCCGTTTCCATCCGACTCATGCCATATGCCTGCTTCCTTCAAGAATTATGACTGAAGTTGGATATCTACACCACCTCTACGGAGTTTCCAAGGCCTGTGGTCTTTGTGAAAGACCCAGAAGAAAGCCATTCGTTTTTGAAGGAATACAAAAGAGGTCACATAAAGGAGGATTTCCTGTAGTATCTAAATGGCCTCAGGAGGCTCAGCGATAAAATTTTTTTAAGAATGCCAGAGACTACTCCACTGCCAGCAACTACTGTTTGATATAGTCATGAACGCAAAAGTCATCTTAAAGCTCATAACTTTACAACAAGCATCATGACCAGTGTGATTCAATCCACAAAATGCCAAACAAAACCTTCAGAGCTCTTAGTAACAGCTAGTGTTTGCCAATCATAGCACAACCAAGAAGATGGTAGATATGTACTCTGGAGAAAAAGCATAAAAAGTTTAACTGAATCTCTTATTAGAGAACCACATCCTGTTCAGACTCATTCAATAGTCAGAGGGTCTTCTCCACCCTGACCACCACGCCATATTTTCTAAACTAGGCCATATGAGGACACAGGTCACTTATAAGAGATTTGTATGGCATACCATTTTATAAAATTTATTAGGAAAATAGGTTTCCCAATGGCTATGATTATTTCTCTCAATGACTAACTTTTTTTTTTTTTTTTTAAGAAAAGAAGCCAGGCCAGGTGCAGTGGCTCATGCCTGTATTCCCAGTATTTGGGGAGAATGAGGCAGAAGGATCACTTGAGCCCAGGAGTTCCAGACCAGCCTGTGCAACAGTGAGACCCCATCTCTACAAAACATTAGCTGGGCATGTTCCTGTTGTCCCAGCTGAGGTGGGAGGAGTGCTTGAGCCCCAGGAGGTCAGGCTGCAGTGAGCTGTGATCGCACCACTGCACTCCAACCTAAGCAGCGGAGCAAAACGCTGTCTCAAAAAAAAGAAAGAGGAAAGGAAGAAAGGAAGAAGAAAGGAAGAGAGAGAGACAGACAAAGGAAGGAAGGAAAGAAGGAAGGAAGGAAGGAAGGAAGGAAGGAAGGAAGGAAGGAAGGAAGGAAGGAAGGAAGGAAAGAAAGGAAGGAAGGAAGGAAGAAAGAAAGAAGAGAAAGAAAGAAAAGAAGAGAAGAGAAGAGAAGGGGAAAGGGAAAGGGAAAGGGAAGGAAAAGAAAAGAAAAGAAAAGAAAAGAAAAGAAAAGAAAAGAAAAGAAAAGAAAAGAAAAGAAAAGAAAAGAAAAGAAGCTATATATTAAGATATCATTCCCTTGACACTGGAGTAGGGACTACATTTGGAGAGCTCTTTTGATGACTGAGTTTATAAGATAGTTGCTGGATCTAAATCACCCTCAGAGTCCAGCAGACTGGAGATTATCCACCAAGTAATATTTACTGATAGCCTACTCTGGATCAGGCACTGAGCTGACAGTCTAGAAAGGGAAATAGAATGTATCAAACAACCACACTTAGAATTGTATAATTACAAAATGAAGTAAATGCAAGGAAGGCAAAAAGGCAGCTAACAAAGGAAAATGACTTCAGATGAAGGAGGTGGAAGGAAAGAGTTCCCTAAAGAAGTAATGAACTTTTTTTTTTTTGAGATGGAGTTTCACTCTTGTTGCCCAGGCTAGAGTGCAATTGCGCGATCTTGGCTCACTGCAACCTGCAGCGCCTGGGTTCAAGCGATTCTCCTGCCTCAGCCTCCCAAATAGCTGAGATTACAGGCATGCACCACCATGCCCTACTAATTTTGTATTTTTAGTAGAGATGGGGTTTCTCCATGTTGGTCAGGCTGGTCTCGAACTCCCAACCTCAGGTGATCTGCCTGTCTCAGCCTCCCAAAGTGCTGGGATTACAGGCATGAGCCACCATGCCCTGCCAGAAGTGATGATTAAATAAGAATGAAATAGTCAATGAAATAGTCTGGCCAGGTGCGGCAGCTCACACCTGTAATCTCAGCACTTTGGGAGGCCGAGGCAGGCAGATCACAAGGTCAGGAGATCGAGACTAGCCTGGCTAAAATGGTGAAATCCTGTCTGTACTAAAAATTTTTAAAAATTAACTGGGTGTGGTGGTGGGCACCTGTAGTCCCAGCTACTCAGGAGACTGAGGCAGGAGAATGGTGTGAACCCAGGAGGCAGAGCTTGCAGTGAGCCAAGATCACACCACTGCACTCCAACCTGGGTGACAGAGCGAGACTCCATCTCAAAAAAAAAAAAAAAAGTGAAATAGTCAAGAGGTATTGAGGCAGGAGCTGCCCACATCATTCAAATAGCAAAAAGTCCATGCAAGGGCCCTGTGGCAGGGATCTGGCCCATGCAGGCAAGGATCTGAGAGAAAGCAGCAATGCCTATAGACAAACACAGACAAAAACTAGTGGCAGCAGGGTTTGAAAGGCACCTCTGAGGTCATTAATATATTTTGTATTTGGTAGGGCTTATTTTTCAGAATAACCCTGGCTGTTCTTATATATTCATTTTCCCATATGAAATTCAAAATCTTCTTGGAAAATTCCAAAAATATCTGTTGGTATTGTTATTGGGGTCATGTTAATTTTATAAATAAACTATGGAGAATTTATATGTTTTAAATGTTGAGTCTTCCAACTAAAATCATTTTTCTCATTTGTTCAAGAAGTCTTATTCTTTTTTCTTTTCTTTTCTTTTTTTGTTTTTCTTTTGAGACAGAGTCTCCCTCTCACCCAGGCTGGAGTGCAGTGACGCAATCTCGGCTCACTGCAACTTTCGCTTCATTGCAACTTTCGCCTCCCAGGTTCCAGCCTCCCGAGTAGCTGGGATTACAGGCATATGCCATGACACCTGGCTCATTTTTGTATTTTTAGTAGAGACAGGGTTTCACCACGTTAGCCAGGCTGGTCTCGAACTCCTGACCTCAAGTGATCCACCCACCTTGGCCTCCCAAAGTGCTATGATTACAGGCTTGAGCCACTGCGCCCCGCCAAGAAGTCTTACTCTTATTAGCAATTTAGATTTACTATATTTTGTAGTTTATCTCTAAAAATATTATATTTTTGTCATATTGTAAATGGGGTCTACTTATTCCTATATATTAAATATGTACCTAAATCTTTTTTATGTTTCTTATTGTTTGGAATTGTTTTCAATTGATTCTCCTGGGTTTTGCACTGTAAACATGCAAATCATTTGTAAATAATGAAAATTTCACCTCCTTCTTTCCAGTTTTTATACTTCTATTCCTTTTCTTGACTAATTGCATTGGTTAATAACACCAGAACATTTGATGGGGTCTGGATGTGTCCCCACTCAAATCTCATGTCCCCGCTCAAATCTCATCTTGAATTGTTCCCATAATCACACATGTCATGGGAGGTATTCAGCAGGAGATAACTGAATCGTGAGGGGGGCAGTTACCCCTGTACTCATGATAGTGAGTTCCCACAAGATCTGATGGTTTTATAAGGAACTTATCCTTTTGCTTAGCACTTCTTGCTGCTGCCACGTGAAGAAGGATGTGTTTGCTTCCCCTTCTACCATGATTGTAAGTTTCCTGGGGCCTCCCCAGCCATGCTGAACTGTGAGTCAAATAAACCTCTTTCCTTTATAAACTACCCAGTCTCAGGTATGATTTTATTAACAGCATAAGAACTAATACCACATTGTTAAACATTAATAGCAATAGTGGACACGTTGTCTTGTCCCTAACTTTCATAAGAGTGTATTTGGGTTTTCCCCCAAGCATTATGGTAGATTTAAGCCTTGACATCCTGGGTTCAGGTGATCCTCCTGCCTCAGTCCCTCGAGTAGCTAGGACTACAGCATGTGCCACCACATCTGGCTAATTTTTTGTATTTTTGGTAGAGACAGGGTTTCACCATGTTGGCCATGCTGGTCTTGAACTCATGGCCTCAAGTGATCTGCCCACCATGGCCTCTCAAAGTGCTGGGATTACAGGTGTGAGCCACCATGCCTGGCCTTGTTTTATTTTTTATATTCAGTGCTTTAAGTCTATCTTAAATTTATTTGGTTTATAATGTGTAAGTACAGTTCTAAGCTTTCTTTTTCTAATCCCATTCATGAAGCCTCCACCCTTATAACATAATCATCTTCTCCCAAAGGTCCCACCTCCTAATACCATCTTCTTGGAGGTAAGGATTTCAGCATATGAATTAGAGGAGCAACAGAAACATGAAAGCCATAGCAGACTTTCTAAGCATAAAAGCAATGCAAGAACATTCAAGAAAAAGAGCACAGATGACAACAAAATTTTTAAATGTGTAAGCAGAATTTAAAGTGAAAGAGCAAACTGGAAAAATGTTTCCAGAAATAATACAAAGAGTCAAAACTTTAATATGCAAAGAGCCTGCTCACACCAATAAGAAAACCAATGACCTAAGAGAAAACTTCTATAGAAGAACTAACAATTATCAGAGGGGCCATAAATGGCTAATAAAATGAGAAATGTCCCACCTCACTGATCACCAATTAAATACAAATTATAATACCAGTGAGATATTATTTCTGATCTTTAAAACTAGCAACATTTTAAATATATTTAATAATTAAGCATATTGGCCAGGTGCGGTGGCTCACACCTGTGCTGCTAGCACTTTGGGAGGCTGAGGCAGGCCGATCATGAGGTCAGGAGTTCAAGACCAGCCTGACCAACATGGTGAAACCCCATCTCTACTAAAAATACAAAAATTAGCTGGGCATGGTGGCACATGCCTGTAATCCTAGCTACTCAGGAGGCTGAGGCAGGAGAATCACTTGAACCCAGGAAGCAGAGGTTGCAGTGAGCCAAGATCTTGACACTGCACTCCAGCCTGGGTGACAGAGTGAGACTGTGTCTCAAAAGTAATAATAATAATAATGATAATAAGAATAAGAATTAAGCATATTAAAAGATAGTTCTATAAGAAAGACATACTAATGCACTGCTCAGATAAAGATAAACTGGTACAAAATTTCCAGAAAAGTATTTGGCAATATGTATCATTTTAAAAGTTTAAAAGTTGATACGATTTGTCCCAGTGAATTTCTTTCTCATGATCTTATCAAAAGAAATGGAAATATACCCAAAAATTAAACACAAAAATATTCAGAAAGGTACTCTTTAGCAACATTTTCAAAAAATCTGCAATAGCAAATATTTAAAACAACTAGAGTTCAAAAATAAAAGAATGTTAACATAAAGAAAAAACAATAATGATACATTCACACAACGAAATTATATTCAGTAATTAAAAATTATATTTTTGGAGAAAAAGCTCATTAGGTCCTGATATATTAATCCTCATAAATGGGTTGATACTGTTATCCTGGGAGTAGGTTAGGTATCACCAGAGTGGCTTTGTTATAAAATCAAGTTCTCTCTCACTCATGCTTTCTGGCCCTTCTACCCTTCCACAGTAGGATGACCCTCAAAAGACACCACACCATGCTTTTGGACTTCCCAGTCTCCAGAACTATGAACAGAATAAACTTATTTTCCTCATAAATTACTCAGTCTGTGGTATTCTGTTGTAGCAACAGAAAATGGACTAAGACACTGCCTCTCCACTCTCCAATTATCTCCCTTACAAAAATACTCACCCATGTGCATAGAGATATGTATACAGTTGTTCATTATACCATTATTTGTTTTGGATTTTTGTTTTTGAGGCAGAGTCTCACTCTGTCGCCAGGCTGGAGTGCCATGGCTCGATGTCACTGCAACCTCCGCCTCCCGGGTTCAAGTGATTCTCCTGCCTCAGCCTCCCAAGTAGCTGAGACTGCAGGCATGCACCACTATGCCCAGCTAATTTTTGTATTTTTAGTAGACACTGGGTTTCACCATGTTGGTCAGGCTGATCTCAATCTCTTGACCTCGTGATCCTCCTGCCTCAGCCTCCCAAAGTGCTGCAATTACAAGTGTGAGCCACCATGCCCAGGAATACCATTATCTGTAATGGCAGCAAGAAGGATGAGGATGTTGAAACTGTAAATTCCTGTTGACAAAGCAATTATCAAATAAAAGTATTTCTATACTATTGAATCCTATGCAACAGGTAATATGAGATAGATCCCTCCACCTCCTGGATTCAAGCAATTCTCCTGCCTCAGCCTCCCAAGTAGCTGGGACTACAGGCATGCACCACCACAACTGGTTAATTTTTGTATTTTTAGTAGAGATAGAGTTTCATCATGTTGTCCAGACTGATCTTGAACTCAAATGATCTACCCGCCTCAGCCTCCCAGAGTGCTGGGATTACAAGCGTGAGCCACCACACCCCGCCTATGCTTCTATATTTACAAATCCTTTACAATAACTGTATTGCTTTCACAATTAGAATAAACATTCCCTCTTAAATTTAAAAAAAGGAGACAAGGACAGACAAAAATCACCAACCCTGCTATGCTGTGTCTTTATGAAGAAGGTGATGACAAAGAAACAACCATAGGTAACACAGACTTGAACAGATATGAAAGCTGACATTTTGGGGGTTTTCTCTCTTGATTCAGTCCTCCTGGAGTTCATAAAATTTTCTGAAAATTCTTCAACTTTTCCTGTATCAAACAATCTTCACTTAAAAAATTTTTTTACCCTATTTAAAGTGGCAAGATGAAATAAAAACTCATCCGTTTGTTCTCACCTGAGGACAATCTAAGTTATTAGGCACCTCTCAGCTAACCCATGCAGCAATTTTAGATTAGTTTCAGAGAGCCAACCACATATGATTTGATTTTGCTACTGATATTATTATGATAATGATTGAAATTGTCTCACAGGGTGGCTCATAGCCTTTTCAGAATAAAGGATGGTTTCAAAGCTCAATGGCATGAAGCAAAGATAAGCTTATTCATAATTTAGTACACAATGTGCCCAATTATCTGACCTGGTGACAATGTCTTGGGCCAGTCTTGCTACTATGGTATTTAGTTGTCTTATTATCCCATGGATGAAAAAATAAGAAGAAAATCACTGCCTGCCCCGACACACAAAAGCTCCTAAATCCATTCCATTCTTATCATTCTATCCCATAACCAGCCTCCTCTTTGTCCCAGCATTATCCCATGCTGCAGTGCACAATCATATTACCGTAGGCTCTTCTATTATGGAATGCCTCCTTGTGCCTGTCCACTCTCTCCCTCTCCCGCTCTTTCTATTTCTCTCTACCTCTCTTTCTCCCCATGCCCCCACCAAGCTTCCAGTGGTGCCCAGTAAGCAACTCCTTCTAAGAAGCTCTCCCCTACTGTCCATGTTCTTCTCAATACATAAAGTTTCTTTCCTAATTTACAGTGTATACATTAAGTCTTGCAAGTTGCATTTCTCCAATCTAATCATTCAACCTGTCAAATTTTGACTATTTGCCAATTCTCTCGACTTGGGAGGTCTTTCCTTGCCCTCCTGTTTTCTTCCTTCTTCTATCTGTTCTTGGTTTCTGGGGCCCACTAGAGCCTGAAGGGGAGAGTGTGGCAGCTGTGGGACCCAGAAAATATATCTGAGCATCTATAACTTAGCAGTTGTGGGAAAAGTTTCGGAAGAAGACATTTCTGCATAAAATCAAGTATGGTGAAAAAGCTGATCATATTGTTTTTACATTATTTTCCCATTTCTTTTCTCTTGGGTGTTACTCTTATTCAATTAAAAATCCTTCAAATATGGCTAAGCTCGATAGCTCACACCTGTAATTCCAACACTTTAGGATGCTGAGGCAGGCGGATCACTTGAGGCCAGGAGTTCATAGCCAGCCTGACCAACATGGCAAAACCCTATTGAAAATGCAGACAAAATTATCTAAGCATGGTGGTGCACACCTTTAGTCCCAGCTACTTGGGAGGCTGAGGCACAAGAATTGCTTGAGCCTGGGAGGTGGAGGTTGTAGTGACAATGATGGTGCCACCACACTCCAGGGTGTGCGACAGCATGTCTCAAAAAAAAATTCTTCTAATTCAACATCCTTGTTGAAGTGAATGCAGTACTCTAAAATATTCTTAACACTCTTGCTCCCCTGAGTCTTCTTTTCATTGGGTGGGCAGGGGCTGCACTTAGAAAACGCTCACTCTTCACAAAACAGTCCTGTTATTCCCTCACCTAAAAATCAGGCAATTAAGGCCTAAAAGGGGGATTATATTGCTGGGTGGAAAACAAGTAGAAGGCCAGGGGCAGTGACTCACACCTGTAATCCCAGCTACTCAGGAGGCTGAGGCAGGAGAATCACTTGGACCCAAGAGGTGGAAGTTGCAGTGAGCCAAGATCTTGCCACTGCACTCCAGTCTGCCGACAGAGTGAAAAAAAAAAAAAAAAAAAAAAAAAAATGGCCAAGCAGGGTGGCTCACACCTGTAATCCAAGTACTTTGGGAGACCGAGGCAAGTGGATCACTAGGTCAAGAGATTGAGACCCTCCTGGCCAACATGGTGAAACCCCATCTCTACAAAAAATACAAAAATTAGCTGGGTGTGGTGGCCCGTGCCTGTAGTCCCAGCTACTAGGGAGGCTGAGGCAGGAGAATCACTTGAACCTAGGAGGTGGAAGTGCAGTGAGCTGAGATCATGCCACTGCACTCTAGCCTGGGTGACAGAGAGAGACTCCATTTCAAAAAAAAAGAAAGAAAAAGAAAACAAGTAGAAGACAGGTGAAAGAAAGAAAGAAAGAAAGAAAGAAAGAAAGAAAGAAAGAAAGAAAGAAAGAAAGAAAGGAAGGAAGGAAGGAAGGAAGGAAGGAAGGAAGGAAGGAAAGAGAGAGGGAGGGAGGGAAAGAGAGAGAAGGAAGGAGGGAGGGAGGGAAGGAAGGAATGAAGGGTGAGAGGGAGAGAGAGAGAGAAGGAAGGAGGGAGGGAGGGAAGGAAGGAAAAAAGGAAGGAAGGAAGGAAGGAAGGAAGGAAGGAAGGAAGGAAGGAAGGAAGGAAGGAAGGACTAGTACCAGATTTGGAAGCAATAATTGTTTTCTTTGCTGTATAATGAATAAAAAAATTTTAAACTATACTTAATGGAGGGATGTGTAAAATGTTCCAGCTATTGCAGGAGACACTTTTCTTTGCTGTATAATAAATAGAAACAAATGTAAAGTATTCTTAATGAAGAGATACATAAAATGTCCCAGCCACTGCAGGGGACACTTTGGCACATACCCTGTGACCCATAGTTCTACTTCTAATTTTATATTCATGTGCATGTTCTGTAAGTGTCCATCAATACAGAAATTAGTTAACTATAGTGTCACGTGTTTCCATATGAAGAGACCACCAAACAGGATTTGTGTGAGCAGTAAAGCTTTTTAATCACCTGGGTGCAGGCGGGCTGAGTCTGAAAAGAGAGTCAGCAAAGGGTGGTGGGATTACCATTAGTTCTTAGAGGTTTGGGATAGGCGGTGGAGTTAGGAGCAATTTTTGCAGGCAGGGGGTGGATTTTACAAAGTACATTCCCAAGGGTGGGGAAATATCACAAAGCACATTATCCCAAGGGCGGGGGGTGGGGGTGTATTTGTCAAAAGGTCAATTGATCAGTTAGGGCAGGGCAGGAACAAATCTCAATGGTGAAATGTCATCAGTTAAGGCAGGACCTGGCTATTTTCACTTCTTTTGTGGTTCTTCAGTTGCTTCAGGCCATCTGGATGTATGCATGCAGGTCACAGGGGATATGATGGCTTAGCTTGGGCTCAGAGGCCTGACATTCCTGTCTTCTTATATTAATTAGAAAAACAAAACAAAATAGTGGTGAAGTGTTGGGGCAGCAAAAATTTTTGGGGGTGGTATGGAGAGATAATGGGGGATGTTTCTCAGGGCTGCTTCAAGCGGGATTAGGGGCTGTGTGGGAACCTAGAGTGGGAGAGATTAAACTGAAGGAAGATTTTGGGGTAAGGGGTGATACTGTGGTGTTGTTAGAAAGTGCATTTGTCCTAAAGAATGATTGGTGATGGCCTGGATGCAGTTTTGTGTAAACTGAGAAACTAAATGGAAGACACAGGTCCGAATAAAAGAAGGAAAAAAACAGATATTAAAGGACTAAGAATTGGGAGGACCCAGGACATCCAATTACAGAGCGTCCAAGGGGGTTCAGTGTAATTATTTGCTTGGTTGGCAAGTCTGTGGGCTCTATCCTTGAGGTTTTTTTAATGTTGTCATATACCAGGCCAGATTGATTTAGGTAAAAACAACACTCTTCATTTAAAAATATACAGAGTCCTCCTTTTTCAGCAGTGCGTAAGTCGAGGCCTATTGCTGTCTTCTTATATTAATAAGGAAAACAAAAGAAAATAGTGACTGCCAATGTTTTTTCGTTTGTCAATAATGATAGAGGGCTTATCACTAATGTGAAGTTGGAATACTCCCATCTATTTGGCAACATGTGTGGCTGGGTTCTGGAGATAAAGAGTAAAGGATCGTTTGGATGGTGGAAGGTTGCCTAAAGAGATTCCAGTAGGCTGTTGTTGGGAGATGCATAAAGGAACGGCAACAGGGATAGTTGTTTCTGTGGTTAAGGGTCCAAATATGGGGGGGGCCAGTGGAATTGACATAAGGAGAAAGGTGCCGTAAGTAGATGCGGAGAAGTATGGCAGCTTGTTGGTGTGAAATGTCTAGGGAGTTCTCATCAAATCTGTCTAGAAAGTAAAGAAGTTCCTTAGGTGGGTAAAGATGAGGGCTATTAAAGGAGATTCAGAGGTGCAGGGAAATGGGAGAGGTAGCCCAGTCGGCCTGTAGAGTGGGGATGGCTGTGTAAGAGCAGGAAGAAACAGAAATGCATAGCCAACAATTCTTTGCTAGAGAAGGATTGGAGGCAGTGACGAGATAGTGGGTGAGATTGAAAGTATGCTGGAGGTAACTAGGGAGAGGTAGAGAGTGACTGGAGAATGGGGGCAAGGATAAGAGTGAGTAGAAAAGTAAAAAAAAAGGACTTCATCAGGATGGAAGAATTGGAGTGTACCTTGCCACTGAAGATCTTCTATCCACTTCAAGAGAGACTTAAGGGTGTTGGTTTGAGGTAAAACCAGGAGATATCAGTTATGATGGTTTGGACTAAAAGTGTAAACTGGCAGTGTAAACAAGGGCAGGACATTTACGAGTAGCTGAGAATGGTGAATAGGAAATGGAACACTGAGAAGTAATTTCCTTGAGGACAGATTTCCAAGATACAAACGAAATGAGAGGTTCTATGAGGCGAGCTAGCAGCTTGTAACCTACATGGAAGAGGTTATGAAATGACTGCAGAATAGAATGAGATTGTGAGGCTGGAAGGAGATATTTTCCTAAGTCCAAGAACCATTTGCCTTGTGTGGGAAGAGATTGATAGGTGGAAGTTTCAGTGGGAGAGTAGGTGGGAATGACAGATGAGAACGAGAAAAGCTGGCCATGAGGGACAGAAGTTGGACTGCTAACTGCTTCTTTAGCTACCTTATCAGCATAAGCGTTGCCCTGAGCAATGGGATCTCATGCCTTTTGATGACCCTTGCAGTGAATGACTCCAGCTTCCTTTGGAAGTAAAGCAGCCCTGAGAAGAGTTTTTATTAAAGAGGCATTAATGATGGAGGACATTTGCATAGTGAGGAAATCTCTTTCAGCCCATATAACAACATGGTGGTGCAGGATATGGAAAGCATATTTAGAGTCAGTATAAATATTGACACGTAGTCCCTTTGCAAGAGTGAGGGCCCAAGTTAAGGCAATGAGTTTGGCTTGCTGACAGGTAGTGGAGGGGGGCAGAGCAGCAGCCTCAATGATAGATTTGGAAGATACTATAGCACAGCCTGCCTTTGCTGGTGAGTGGCAATTAGGCATGGTGGAACTGCCATCGATAAACAAAGTGTGATCAGGGTGAGGAACAGGAAAGAAGGAAATGTGGGGAAATGGAGTGAATGTCAGGTGGATCAGAGAGATACAGTCATGGAGGTCAGTTGTGGTATCCGGAATAATATGAGAGGCCAGACTGAAGTCTGGACCAGGAACAATGGTAATTGTGGGAGACTCAACAAAGGGTGAATATAGCTGAAAGAGCCAGGAAGTAGAAAGTATATGCATCAGGTGTGAAGAAGAAAATGAATTTTGGAAGTTGTGAGAACTGTAGAGATTGAGTTGAGCATAGTTTGTGATTTTGAGGGCCTCTAAAAGTCTTAAAGCAGCAGTAGCCGCTGCATGGAGGCATGAAGGCCAGCTTAAAACAGTAAGGTCAAGTTGTTTGGACAGAAAGGCTACAGGGCAGAGTCCTGGCTTTTGTGTAAGAATTCCAACCACACAGCCCTGTACTTTGGCTGTGTGTAATGAAAAGGGTTGGGATGAGTCAGGGAGAGCTAGTGTGGGAGCAGCTTCTGGGACTGTTTTTAAGGAATGGAAAGAGGAGTGGGGAAAGGATTTAGGATCTATGGGGTCAGCTACATTTCCTTTTGTGAGTTTATATAATGGTTTAGTCAGGATGGCAAAATCAGGTATCCAAAGGAGAAAGTATCTAACCATGCCTAGGAAGGAATGGAGTTGTTGTTTTGTAGAAGGGGTTAGGGTTTGGGAGATTAGCTGGACATGATCAGCAGGGAGAGCACTTGTGTTTTTATGAAGAATTATGCTGAGATAGGTAACGGATGAGGAAGAAATTTGGGCTTTGGAGGGGGATACGTGATATCCCTTTGAGAATAGATGTTGGAGGAGCAGGAGGGTGTCCTGTTGGGAAGATTCATAAGAGGGGCTGCAGATAAGGTGAAGATCCTGAACCAACCTGTAACATTTGTCCAGCTTCTGAACAGGTAGGATGGGGGAGTTGTAAGGAGAATTTGTAGGCTTTAAAAGGCCATGCTGTACCAGGCAAGTGATTACAAGCTTCAGTCCCTTAAAGCCTGCTGTGGGATGGAATACTGGCATTGAGCCAGGTAAGGGTGATTAGACTTTAATGGGATGGTAAGGGGTGCATGATCGCCACCAAGGAGGGAGTAGAGGTATCTTATACTATGGATTAAGGTAGGAAGACACAAGGGGAGGATGTGAAGGAGGCTCTCAACTGGGGAAAAGGGTGGCAATGAGGTATGGCTGCAGCCTAGGAATAGTCAGGGAAGCAGATAATTTAGTTAAAATGTCTCAACCTAATAAGGGAGCTGGGCAGATGTGGATAACTAAAAAAGGAGAGTATAAAAGAATATTGTCTAAGTTGGCACCAGAGTTGAGGAGTTTTAAGAGGTTTAGAAGCCTGGCCGTCAACACCCACAGCAGTTATGGGGACAAGGGAAACAGGCCCTTGAAAAGAAGGTAATGTGGAGTGTGTAGCCTCCTTGTTGATTAAGAATGGGACAGACGGTAGGGGCGGAGCAAGATGGCCAAATAGGAACAGCTTCAGTCTCCATCTCCCAGCGCGAGCAACACAGAAGACCAGTGATTTCTGCATTTTCAACTGAGGTACTGGGGTCATCTCACTCGGGAGTGCCGGACAATCGGTGCTGGTCAGCTGCTGCAGCC
>NC_045438.1:52658411-52676713 GCF_002776525.5 Piliocolobus tephrosceles | reverse complement strand
AAAGGATATGAACAGACATTTCTCAAAAGAAGACATTCATACAGCCAACAGACACATGAAAAAATGCTCATCATCACTCACCTTCAGAGAAATGCAAATCAAAACCACAATGAGATACCATCTCACACCAGTTAGAATGGCAATCATTAAAAAAATCAGGAAACAACAGGTGTTGGAGAGGATGTGGAGAAATAGGAACACTTTTACACTGTTGGTGGGATTGCAAAGTAGTTCAACCATTATGGAAAACAGTATGGCAATTCCTCAAGGATCTAGAACTAGATGTACCATATGACCCAGCCATCCCACTACTGGGTATATACCCAAAGGATTATAAATTATGCTACTACAAAGACACATGCACACGTGTGTTTATTGCGGCACTATTCACAATTGCATTGGTTAGGAATTTGTTAAAAGGTCCATCAGTTTTTTTTTTTTTTTTTTTTATGTGGCACATATACACCATGGAATACTATGCAGCCATAAAAAGGGATGAGTTTGCGTCCTTTGTAGGGACATGGATGCAGCTGGAAACCATCATTCTTAGCAAACTATCACAAGAAGAGAAAACCAAACACCGCATGTTCTCACTCATAGGTGGGAACTGAACAATGAGCTCACTTGGACTCGGGAAGGGGAACATCACACAATGGGGCCTATCATGGGGAGGGCGGAGGGGGGAGGGATTGCATTGGGGATTATACCTGATATAAATGATGAATTGATGGGTGCTGACGAGTTGATGGGTGCAGCACACCAACATGGCACATGTATACATATGTAACAAACCTGCACATTATGCACATGTACCCTAGAACTTAAAGTATAATAAAAATAAAAATAAAATAAAAAAAAAAGAATGGGACAGACTTACCCTCCACTGTAAGAGTTACCCAAAGTGTCTTTGATGGTCCAGGAGGCTTCTAAGGTGATCGGGCAGTGTCAGCCTTCAGCTGCAAAGCCCAGAAGATCTGGGAAGGAGTCAGTCACAGAGCCTTGGGCCAGAGTTCCAGGGGCTCTGGGAATGGCTGCCAAGTGAGTTGGACAGTCCATTTTCCAATGGGGTCCCACACAGATGGGACATGGCTTAGGAGGAATCCAAGGCTGTGGGCATTCCTTGCCCCAGTGACCAGATTTCCAGCACTTGAAGCAAGATCCTGAGGGAGGAGGTCCTGGAGAAATACCTGGCCACTCCGGTTTAGGTGTTTTGAAGTTCTTGTGTGCTGGAGATGTGGCTGAGGTTTCTCTCACAGTGGAGGCAAGTAATTGCAACTCAGAAGTATGTTGCCACTTGGCTGCCTCTACTCTATTATTGTACAGCTTGAAGGTGAGGTTAATTAAGTCCTGTTGTGGGGTTTGAGGGCTGGAATCTAATTTTTGGAGCTTTTTCTAATGTTGGGAGTGGGTTGGGTAATAAAATGCATATTGAGAATAAGACGGCCTTCTGGCCCCTCTGGGTCTAGGGCAGTAAAGTGTCCAAGGGTTGTTGCCAAACAGGCCATGAACTGGGCTGGGGTTTTATATTTGATGAAAAAGAGCCTAAATGCTAACCGATTTGGGAGAGGTCAGATAGAGAAAAAGGAGCACTAACCTTGACTGTGCCTTTAGCTCCAGCCACCTTTTAAAAAAGAAATTATTGGGCAGATTGGGGAGGGCTAGTCGCAGAACAAAACCGTAAGCTGGACCAGGTGTGGATTATAGGGTTGGGGAGAGGAGGCTGAGGAAAAATTGGGACCTGGCTTGGCCTGGCAAGGAGCAGCCTGGGGAGGAGGGGAGAAGTTAGATGGGTCCATAGAAAAGGAGGTTTCAAAGGACTCAAGAGTTTCGGGTGGAGACTGACAGAACAGACAGGAGAGAAAGAAGAAAGATTTGGGATGAGTCGCATTGGGAACAGAGACAAGGGAGGGACCAATGTGTAAAAGAATGCCTGGACGTCAGGCACCTCAGACCATTTGCCCATTTTTCAACAAAATTTATCTATATTTTGTAGGATGGAGAAGTCGAAAGTGCCATTTTCTGGCTATTTGAAACTATTGTCGAGTTTGTATTGGGGCCAAGCAGTATTGCAGAACAAAATATGGCGTTCAGGTTTTAGGTCAGATGTGAGTTGAAGAGGTTTTAAGTTCTTGAGAAACAAGCTAAGGGAGAAGGGGGAATGGAGGGTGGAAGTTTGTCCGTAGTGAAGGAGGCAAGTTTAAAGAGAAAGGTGGAGACACGGAGAAGGGGGTGGTGAGCCGCCCTGAGCTGTAAATGCGGGTGAGCATCCGAAGCAGGCGTCCCCACAATTGACTTGCCACCAAGGGAATGTGGGTGAATGACTAAGGCAGGCGTCCCTGCAGTGATCAGACACCAGTGGAATGTGGGTGAATAATCAGACAGGATTCCCCATGGTGATCAGATACCAGTGGAATGTGGGTGAATAATCAGGCAGGTGTCCCTGCAGTGATTAAAAACCAAGGGAAGACTGTCTTCCCAAGTCCGTGACTGGTGCCAGAGTTTTGGGTCCACAGATAAAATGTGTCTCCTTTGTCTCTACTAGAGAGGAAAAACAACTGGAACTGGAAGGACAGAGAGACTGAAAGGTAGCGAGAGAGGCTGGAGAAGAGAGTGAAAAGACCGCTTACCTGATTTGAAATTGGTGAGTTGCTCCTTGGGCTGATGGTCTGAGGACCCGAGGTTGTACGTGGATCTCCTCATGGCGTGAGGGCGAGGACAGGGGAGTGGCCTCCCAAAGGAGTTTCCCTGTCCTGGGTCTTCGGGACCAAAATGTCACACACGTCCGTATAAAGAGACCACCAAACAGGCTTTATGTGAGCAATAAGCTTTTTAATCACCTGGGTGCAGGCAGGCTGAGTCCCAAAGGGGAGTCAGCAAAGGGTGGTAGGATTATCATTAGTTCTTATAGGTTTGGGATAGGTGATGGAGTTACGAGCAATTCTTGCAGGTGGGGGTAGATCTTACAAAGTACATTCTCAAGGACGGGGAAATGTTACAGACTACCTTCTTAAGGGCAGGGTATTATCACAAAGTACATTATCCCAAGGGCAGGGAGGGTGTATTGTCATAAGGTCAATTGATTGGCTAGTGCAGGGCAGGCACAAATCTCAATGGTGGAATGTCATCAGTTAAGGCAGGACCTGGCTAGTTTCACTTCTTTTGTGGTTCTTCAGTTGCTTCAGGCCATCTGGATGTATACATGTAGGTCACGGGGATATGATGGCTTAGCTTGGGCTCAGAGACCTGACATATATAGTACATTCATAAATGGGAAACTCCAAAGCAGTTAAAAGAATCAGACTAAATCCATTTGGATCTATTTGGAGATAAATAGATCACAAAAACATACTGTTTTTTAGATAAAGTAAATGAGAGAACAAAACTAACGGTTTGATATCATATATGTCTTAAAAGTACATACCAAACAAAATATTTGTATAGGCACAATGAAATGAAATGAAAAAAAGTATTTGTAATGGTCTGAAGGACACTCACCAAACTTATATCATAATGACCTCTGAACAATGGGAGAAGATGATCAAGATTAGAGGTGGTTGTCAAAGGAAAGTGTAGCTTCATTTGTAATGTTCCAATTTTTTTTAAAAAAGTGACAATTTTAGTATTAAAATCAATTTCTTAATTAAGTAAAAGACAACTGAAAGCATGTTTTAAAAGTCCAATTTATTAGGTTTTCAGTTTTACATCCTAATATTCATATACCACAGGCTTCAAGAATCTGAAAGCTGCTTGTGAATTCATAAAGAATTCCCATTCAGCCAATAAATGGCCACAGAGGCCACAGGAAATCCTGAACTTGGACCCCAGCATGGTCAAAGTAGAAGTCAAAAGGAGAATCAGAATTCCAGCTGAGAGAGAAGAAAGGAAGAAACGAGTTAGGCAGACAGTTAGGGTGGGTCTTCGGATGAATTCTTGCAAACTGAAGAGCAGCCTGCAGGCACAGATAAGGGAACTTGCAAAGGGGGGTTGCCCAGCCATGACCGCAATGGAAAATTCCATCCCCTAACACATGCACAGTAAGGAGAACAAAGCAATATCAAGTAACTTAAGCTAAGGGCCTACATGTGTACTAGGAGGTCAGGGTGGAGCTACCAGAAATTTACACCTTATGCAAATGAGATGCCCAGCCCTCATCGGTTTCTTATAAAAGCCTTTTCATTAAACTATGAAAACCACCAACCCTCTTCTGGGTCCCCTCTCCCCAGCAGAGAGCTTTCTCCTTTCGCTCATTAAACTTTCTCTCCAACATCACCCTTTAATACTCTTGGTCCTGAGACAAAGTACTCCAGATAATATCTCACACAAAGAGTCTGCTGCATTGTGGTGTGTTGGCCAGACTGTAACACAGCAGTGTTTGCAATGCTTTTGTTGTGCAAGTACACATTTTGACTACACTTGGAACAGGAAATTCATTGTTAAAATAAATGGAATATAAATAGTGTTCTGGCCAAAATATTAAGTGTCTTCAAGGATTAAAACAATAATTCAATGATTTTTTTGTTTTCTTTTTTAAGACAGAGTCTCAGTCTGTCACCCAGGCTATAGTGCAATGGCACAATCTCGGCTCACTGCAACCTCCACCTCCTGGGTTCAAGAGATTTTCCTGCCTCAGCATCCCAAGTAGCTGGGATTACAAGTATGCACCACCACGTCTGGCTAATTTTTGTATTTTTAGTAGAGATGGTGCTTCACCATATCGGCCAGGCTGGACTCAAACTTCTGACCTCAAGTGATCCACCCGCCTCAGCCTCCCAAATGCGGGGATTACAGGCATGAGTCACCATGCCTGGCCGCCAAGAATTCAATGATTTTTTAATGCTTTTATTAACTGGAAAAACATCTCCAATTAGCAAAAGACAAGCCAGAGAGAGAAAATTAAATAGCTTCTGTGTTGCACTAAATCCTTGCTTTATTTTCCAAGGTGTCCTTAGCTCTGCCTGAAGTAGTCTCCATAAAAATAATGCTGCTTCATCATTTCTAGGACCCATTTCTTCTGTTAGACAGAATCTATAGCATCCAACTGTACAAACCCCTGAGAGCAACAGAGCCTCCACAGTGGCCCATTTTGTAAACACATGAGAAGAAAGTGGGAAATTTTAGCAGTATGTAATCTCCCCATGTCTCACATTAGCAGAAATCAACCTTCCTTTAACAATTCTACTGTTACCGGAGGGGGGTCCCATTTCAGACCCAAAGAGAGGGTTCTTGGATCTTGTGCAAGAAAGAATTCAGGGCAAGTCCACAGGGTAAGGTAAAAGAAAGTTTATTAAGAAAGTAAAGGAACAAAAGAATGGCTATTCTATAGACAGAGCAGATAGAGTAGGGCACTCTTGAAAGCAAGAGGAGGAACGCGCACACCTTAGGTACGATGCTTGTTTATATATAAGATTGTTATATATAAAGTTTCGGTGCCGCAAAGGAATAGCACTCAAATATAAAATTTTCTTTTTAATTCTCAGCAAGGCAAAGTACTTCTATAGAAAGGTGCACCCTTACAGATGGAGCAATGGTGAGCGCACACTTGGACAAGGGAGGGGAAGGGGTTCTTATCCCTGACCCACGTGACCCCTGCCGCTGTGTAGTTCCCCTATTGGCTAGGGTTAGACCGCAAAGGCTAAACTAATTCAGATTGGCTAATTTAAAAAGAATGACGGAGTGAGTGCTTTGGCAGGAGTCAGGGCAGAGGAGGTAGCAGGTAATCTGAATGAATTAGGGTGAAGCAGGTGATCAAAAGGAGTTATGGTTGAGCAGGTGATCGGAATGAGTCAGGGTGGAGGAGGTAATCGGAATGAGTCACGGTGGAGTAGGTAATCAAAAAAGATTGCTTTACAAGGAAGTTAAGTTTAAAAGTAGAAGGCAAAGAATTGAACATACTGACATATTAATTCTTTGAAAAGAAATTTAGAACTCATATCGAGACAGGCGGATCACGAGGTCAGGAGATCAAGACCATCCTGGCTAACACGGTGAAACCCCGTCTCTACTAAAAATACAAAAAAAAAAAAACTAGCCGGGCGAGGTGGCGGGCGCCTGTAGTCCCAGCTACTCCGGAGGCTAAGGCAGGAGAATGGCCTAAACCCAGGAGGCGGAGCTTGCAGTGAGCTGAGATCCGGCCACTGCACTCTAGCCCCTGCGACAGAGCAAGACTCTGTCTCAAAAAAAAAAAAAAGAACTCATATCTAACAGGATACAATGCTTGTTTATATGTAAGATAACAAAGCAAAAAACATGAGGAAGATGTTGTCTACAAGGCCTTGCAACAAAGGATTGTTAACCTTTGTGCAACTACTGTATTCTGCAAGAATCTCTATTATTATCTTTAAAGCGAAACTTCTTTTTTTTGACACGGAGTTTTTTTCTTCTCACCCAGGCTGGAGTGCAATGGCACAATCTCGGCTCACTGCAACCTCCACCTCCCAGGTTCAGGCGATTCTCCTGCCTCAGCCTCTCGAGTAGCTGGGATTACAGGCACATGCTAACATGCCCAACAAATTTTTTTTGTATTTTTATTAGAGACAGGGTTTCACCACGTTGGCCAGGCTGGTCTCAAACTCCTGACCTCAGGTGATCCCTCCACCTCAGTCTCCCAAACTTCTGGGATTACAGGTGTGAGCCACCACACCTGGCCTGAAACTTACTCTTAAACTAAGAATGCTTTTGTTCCTAAGATAGTGGGTCATCAGGACATTTCCTTGGTCTGTTATTTCCTGGGTCAGTTAAGTCCTGGGTTTGTTCAAAAAACATTATTAACTTGTTCCCTTAACTGTAAATATCCTGTTAACTAAGAATGCCTAACCTCCTAGAAATATGGCCCAGTAGGTCTCAGCCTCATTTTACCCAGCCCCTATCCAAGACAGAGTTACTTTGATTTGAATGCCTCTGATACTTGCAATGAGACAAAGATCCACAATTAGATTTTTATAATTTTTTTCACAATTTTGTTTTCCAAAAAATAGATTACAAATCTTATACTGTAGTGCTTAGCAACCCTCATTACTTATCATGAGGATGACAAGAGTGTCCTCAACACTGGAACATAGGTAGACTCCAGTTTAGGATCCAATCCTTTCAAAAGATGGAACCCACTGTCTCCTTTATAACCAGAGTTCACCCTCAATTTAATAAAGAGAGTAGCAGGAGGCAGCTAGGGAAGATAAGAAGGAATCAGAGGCCAATGAACAAAATCAGCAAATGAACAGCATACACACCTTCATAGTAATCTTCTCATTTTTCTAATATTTGCAACTTAAAACTCTTCTCAAGCCATTTTTGTAACCACCCAATGGGTTCACCTTGCCTGCTGCCTAGACAGAGCCGATTTATCAAGACAGGGGAACTGCAATAAAGAGTTAATTCACGCAGAGCTGGCTGTGCGGGAGATCAGAGTTTTATTATTACTCAAATCAGTCTCCCCAAGCTTCGAGCTTCGGGGATCAGAGTTTTTAAGGATAACTTGGTGGGTAGGGGGAAGCCAGTGAGCCAGGAGTGCTGACTGGTGAAGTAGGAGATGAAATCATGGGAAGTTGAAGTTGTCCTCTTGTGCTGAGTCAGTTCCTAACTGGGGGCCACAAGATCAGATGAACCAGTTTATTGATCTGGGTCATGCCAGCTGATCCATCAAGTGCAGGGTCTGCAAAATATCTCAAGCATGGATCTTAGGAGCAGTTTAGGGAGGGTCAGAGTCTTGTAGCCTCCAGCTGCAATGACTCCTTACCATAATTTCTAATCTTGTGGCTAATGTCTTAGTACTATAAAGGCAATCTAGTCCCTAGGCAAGAAGGAGGTTTGTTTTGGGAAAGAGCTGTTATCTTCTTTGTTTTAAACTATAAACTAAGTTCTTTCCAAAGTTAGTTCAGCCTACGCCCAGGAAAGAACAAGGACAGCTTAAAGGTTACAACCAAGATGGAATCGGTTAGATTAGATCTCTTTCACTGTCTCAGTCATAATTTTGCAAAGGCGGTTTCATTATTTGTCTGCCCAGGGTCCCGTGTCTGTACATCTTTGCCGATCACAGCTCCCACTGACCATATTTCTCTGACCATATTTCTCTCTTTCAGCTCTCCTCTTCACAGCAACCCCTGTTTCTCCCTCCTGGCACTTAGCATAAGGGGAAGGAATAAGCTGTGTGTTTAATTTTTAATAAGTAATCAATGTCTTCCTCCCTCCCCTACTTAGGACCTCACAATGTAAACATGCAATCCTTATTTGTAGAACTAAGTGAATGAATGTGTCAGAGGCATTGGAACCAGAGTGGTTCCATCTTGAATACGGGCTGGGTAAAATGAGGCTGAGACTCGCATCTCCGGAGGTTAGGCATTCTTTATTACAGGATGAGATAGGAGATCATAATGTATAGTCACAAAGACCCTGCTGATAAAACAGGATGCAATAAAGAAGCTGGCCAAAACCCACCAAAACCAAGATGGCAAGGAAAGTAACCTCTGGTCATCCTCACTGCTCCTTATATGCTAATTATAATGCATTGGTATGCTAAAAGACACTCCCACCAGCAGCATAACGATTTGCAAATGTCATGGCAACATCAGGATATTACACTGTATGGTCTAAAAAGAAGAGAAACCCTCTGGTCTGGGAATTCTTCATATCCCTTTCTTAGAAAACTCATGAATAATACACCCCTTGTTTAGCATGTAATCAAGAAATAACTATAAAAATAGCCAGACAGCAGCCCTCGAGGCTGCTCTGCCTATGGAGTAGCCACTCTTTTATTCCCTTCATGAATAAACTTGCTTTCACTTTACTCTGTGAACTCACCCAAATTCTTTCTTGCCCAAGATCCAAGAACCCTCTTTGGGGTCTGGATTGGGACTCCTTTCCGGTAACAAATGGGTGCTTTTTTTACTAACATCCTAGTATTCCCATGTGATTGACTTGACAGTCTCATCCCATTCTCATCTGCTAAACCAAATCCCCTCAGCCCCTGGAGCTGGCTGATTTCTCCAAGATCCCACCCCCTGGAGATGGGCTGGCTTAGAAAGTGCACAGATATTCCCACACTAGGAAAGATAGCCTGCAACACTCCATCTCAGCCTGGTCCACCCAGAAGCATTAACAAACTAAAAAACATGGATGTGTTCCATAACCACAAGTCCAAAGGAGAAAAGTTGCCTTCTTCTGGACTCTGTGGCTGTTCTGGGACATGCTTCTCCTGTACCATGGCAAGACCACAAACTGCAGGCAAGGCCCCACCTAGCTAGTGTTTCATGTAATCTTTACTGTTTGCAAAAGGCCTGGATTTTAGAGAATGCCTTTAATTTTCAGCCAAAGCTTAAGGGCTATTTCTTATCCAGTGTGAAAGCAAGAAAGAAAGAAAAAAAAAGTAGTAAATGGCAGTAAAGAAAAATGGAAGGAGGGAAAAAATAAGAGGAAGCACAGGAGTATTATATACCTGCTGTGAGTATTGTACACTTACTAGAGGTGGACCACAGCTTGACTTGGCCCTTCCATGCTGACAGACATGAGTCACATTGATACAGGAGATAAGAAGAAATTATTTGTGGCCGGGCGCAGTGACTCACACCTGTAATCCCAGCAGTTTGGGAGGACGAAGCGGGCGGATCATGAGGTCAGGAATTTGAGACCAGCCTGACCAACATGGTGAAACCCCATCTCTTATAAAAAGACAAAAAAAAAAAAAATTAGCCGGGTGTGGTGGTGGGCACCAGTAATCTCAACTACTCAGGAGACTGAGGCAGGAGAATTGCTTGAACCAGGGAGGCAGAGGTTGCAGTGAGCAGAGATCGAGCCACTGCACTCCAGCCTAGGCGACAGTGCGAGACTCCATCTCAAAAAAAAAAAAAAGAAGAAGAAGAAATTATTAGTAAGGGTATGAGAGTATGAGAGTCCTCGGTAAGGTTTTCTTTTTAATGAAAAGCAGTCCCAAATTATTTTCTTTTGTTTTTTGTTTTTTGAGACGGAGTTTCCCTCTTGTTGCCCAGGCTGGAGTGCAATGGTGCGATCTCGGCTCACTGCAACCTCCACCTCCGGATTGAAGCAATTCTCCTGCCTCAGCCTTCCAAGTAGATGGGATTACAGGCATGTGCCACCATGCTCGGCTAATTTTGTCTTTTTAGTAGAGACAGTTTATCCACGTTGGTCAGGCTGGTCTCCAACTCCCGACCTCAGGTATCCATCTACCTAGGCCTCCCAAAGTGCTGGGATTATAGGCGTGAGCCACCGTACCCAGCCCCAAAATCATTTTCTTTCCTAACAAAGAGCAGCCTGTAAAATCAAGCTGCAGGCAAAGACAAGCAAGCTGGAAGCTTACACGGGTGGATGTCGGCAGTTGTGCCAAAAGGAAGAGGCTTCCTGGGATTAGGCATGTTCATCTTCACTCCTTTTTGCCAAACCATGTGCACAGTATGGAGAAGACAATATGGCACCAGACAGGCAAAGACCCTATTTGCCTAATAAGATTAGGGTGGGACCACCAGCCTTCCCCAGGCACTATGTAAACATCGCACCTGGTTGAACCAATCTCTGGGTCTTACGTAAATCAGACACTGCCTCCTCAAGCCTGCCTATAAAATCTGGTACAGTCTGCAGCTGGCCAGTTTTTCCCTTTCGGGAGCCCCTCTCTCTTGCAAGGGAGAGAGCTGTTCTTCTTTCTCTTTCTTTTGCCTATTAAACCTCTGCTCCTAAACTCACTGGTCATGTGTGTCCGTGTCCTTAATCTTCTTGGTGTGAGATGACAAACCCTGGGTATTTACCCCAGACAACACCACCACTTCAACATGATTTACTAGGACCTCATGGTAAAGCAAAGAACCTGCTCAGTTACAACACACCCATTCATGACGAGAAATCATGACAAATTTCAAAACCCACAAAACAATCTGTAAACTAAAAATAACATTCCAAGCCTTCCAACTGACTGAATGGAGACCTCCTCTTGGCCAAGGGCATTCCAAAGTAAACCTGAAACTAGTTCAGGCCTTGATGGAAAATGGAGGCCCGACATACCTCATTATACCCTTCTCCCTTTGGAATTCAGACACAACTGACCAACATTAACATTAAAATGGAGATCTTAAGACTGACAGAACAGACTCCTGTAGCAGCAATAAGATACCAAACTCCAACCTGACTCTAGTATACCATTACATGACAGATAACAGCCCTGAAAGAAATCAAAGTATTTTACCTGAAAATACATTTGTCTTTTTTTTTTTTTTTTTTTTTTTGAGACAGAGTCTCACTGTCACCAGACTGAAGTGCAGTGGTGCCATCTCAGCTCACTGCAACCTCCACCTCCTGGGTTCAAGTGATTCTCCTGCCTCAGCCTCCCGAGTAGCCGGGACTACAGGCGAGTGCCACCATGCCCAGCTAATTTTTCTATTTTTAGTAGAGACAGGGTTTCACCATGTTGGCCAGGATAGTCTCCATCTCTTGACCTCATGATCCTCCTGCCTCAGACTCCCAAAGAGTTGGGATTACAGGCGTAAGCCACTGTGCCCCACCTTCTTTGTCATATTTTTAAATGGCCCTGCAAAGCTGTCTCTTGTGGAGGAAATGTACATTCTGTAAAGCATCTCTTTCCTTTATTAGGTCTTTTCAGGAGAGTCTAGCACCTTTTAGGGTCTGATAAGAAGACATTTACCATCTATTGTCTCTGAAGCCTGCTACCCAGAGGCATCATCTACATAACAAGAACCTGGACTTTCCTACTGGCGCAGTGGCTCACGCCTGCAATCCCAGCACTTTGGGAGGCCAAGGCAGGCAGATCACCCAAGGTTAGGAGTTCCAGACCAGACTGGCCAAAATGGTGAAACCCCGTCTCTACTAAAAATACAAAAATTAGCCGGGTGTGGTGGTGTGCACCTGTAGTCCCAGCTACTTGGGAAGCTGAGGCAGGAGAATCGCTTGAACCTGGGAGGCAGAGGTTGCAGCGAGCCGAGATCACACCACTGCACTCCAGTCTGGGTGGCAGAGTGAGACTCCATCTCAATAAATAAATAAATAAATTGATGGAGACTTGTTTCAGATACTTTTTGATTTACAAATCCAATGGTATAATGCCAATCCCCAAAACAGGGTCCAAACAATGCAGTCCAAGTAGACAATCTCTCCCAGGTTCTTGCATTTCAAGGATAATTTTGAAGTAGAGCATAGAATGAATGAAATACATATTCTTCAGCCAATCCTTTATAATAGCATTTTACTACATTTATTTAGTTAATATAAGAAACACAATTTCCAAGACCTCTTGTTCAGGTATTAAAAGTGCATTCCTCATCACCTTGATCCAGTTTCTTGCAGAGACCAGGTGAATGAGTGCAAAGGCCTCATTTATCTGACACCAGCCTACTAAGCTTTCAAAAGTCACATAGCCTAAGCTGATGTAATAATGCAAAGGCATTTCAATATTAGACTGGAAATGAATGGTTGTGCCAAGGTTTCATCCAAAAAGAATGGAGACTGAAGCAAAAGGCTACTCACTGTTCTCCTTTCCGTCTCACTTTGTGCTGACCTAACCTTTATGCTGCCACAAAGTAGCCACTCTGAAATGCAGACCTGATACATCTCTCCCCACCTACAAAGCTGCCCACGATAGACAAGGTAAGGAATAAACTCCTTAAGGTATGTGAGCCTCTTCTCTATCAGCCAAAACCTACATCCCCAGGGTTTCTTCCCCAATGCCCAATATCTAGCCTGACCTCCAGTCACATGGAAAAATTAAATTTGTTTCGGCATGCCACAGAGCTTTCATAGCTGTTTCACCTTCTGGGTTCTTCCTCTTCCTTCACAAGCTGCTTCTCCACTGGGCAAAAGTCTGGGCCCCATTCAAGAGTTGGAACACGTGTGTTTGTGAAGGCTTCCTAGGATCCCCAGGTATAATTTCCCTCCCTCCCTCCCTTCCTTCCTTCTTTCCTTCCTTCCTTTTTCTTTTCTCCTTCCTTCCTTCCTTCCTTCCTTCCTTCCTTCCTTCCTTCCTTCCTTCCTCCCTTTCTCCCTTCCTCCCTTCCTCCCTCTTTCCCTCCCTTCCTTCCTTCCAGGATTTCACTCTGTCATCCAGGCTGGAGTGCAGTGGCATGATCATGGCTCACTGCAGCCTTGACCTCCCAGTCTCAATCGATCGTCTTACCTCCGCCTCCCAGGTAGCTGGGACTACAAGCACGTGCCACCACACCCAGCTAATTTTTGTAATTTTTTAGAGACAGAGTTTAACCGTATTGTCCAGGCTGGTCAAAATTTCTTTTTATCCTAGTTACCACTCCTACCCACATGCTCATCTTGCTTTATTTATATTGGTTAATATTTCTGTGATTGTCTAATCGATGAAAAAAATGAATGCCACACACAGTCCTGCCAGAGATAACTCCATTGTATTTTGATGCATTTCTTTTTTTTTTTTTTTTTTTTTTCTGAGACAGGGTCTCATTCTGTCACCCAGACTGGAGTGCAGTGGCATGATTTTGGCTCACCTCAACCTCCACCCGCCAGGCTCAAGGGATTCTCCTACCTCAGCCTCCAGAGTAGGTGGGATTACAGGCGCACGCCACTACTGCCCAACTAAATTTTGTATTTTCAGTAGAGACAGGGTTTTCACCATCTTGGCCAGGCTGGTCTTGAACTCCTGACCTCACATGATTCACCTGCCTCAGCCTCCCAAAGTGCTGGGATTACAGGTACGAGCCATGGTGCCCGGCTTTTTTTTTTTTTTTTTTTTTTTAGATGGAGCCTTTCTCACTCTATTGTCCAGGCTGGAGTGCAGTGGCAGAATCTCAGCTCATGGCAACCTCTGCCTCCCGGGCTCAAGCAATTTTCCTGCCTCACCCTCCCCAGTAGCTGTAACTACAGGTTTGTACCACCATGCCCAGCTAGTTTTTGTATTTTCACTAGAGACAGGGTTTCACCATGTTGGCCAGGCTGGTCTCGAACTCCTGACCTCAAGTGATCTGCCCACCTTGGCATCCCAAAGTGCTGGGATTACAGGCGTGAGCCACCATGCCTGGCCAATGCATTTCTTTATAGTGTTTTTCTAATACAAATATATCATGTGCTTTTTAAAAATATAATTGGGGTTATACTGTAAGTACAATTTTACAACCTGTTTTCTATATTTAATATTAATATTTCTCCAAGTGTTCTTTTAAAATGTTAACAGCTACACAATATTCCATCATAAAGCTGTATTTTCAGTTGACTACTCTCCCACAATTGGACTTTTTGTTCCCTTTCTAGTTGGTCACTATTATAAATCTAATTCTGACTGTTTCCTTAGGATGAGGAAACTGAGTCAAAGGGAATAAAAATTGTTTTGATACATATTGCATATAAAATAGCACCAATTTATACTCCCACCAATTATGTACGATAAGGTTCATGACTTTAAGGGTCACTGCTTAATCAGTTCCTTCTCAATATTTCTATATCCCTTTTAAGAGGTGCCTGTATTATCATATTTATCACACGAAGAATAATAACAGTAGTAACATTACTCATCCTTTTTTTAAGGACTTGGTATATACAGATGCAACATAAGCACTTTACTAACATTATTGCACTCAACCCTTACAACAGTTCTTAGAAAGGATGAGGAACTCGGGCTTACCCAAGGACCCACAGGCAATGAGTAAAGCAGAACCTGGATTCAAACCCACAAGTCTCTAATCTTAACACCCATGCTTTTACCCTGGGGTTTGTAAATGTTTTTGTCTACAAGCTATCGGTATGAGTTTATGGAACAAATTTAAATATTTGTTTGTTTTCAAATGATATACTACTGGATCCGGGCACAGAGGCTCACGCCTGTAATCCCACCAGTTTGGGAGGCCAAGGCCCATAGATCGCTAGAAGTCAGGAGATCGAGACCAGGCTGGCCAACATGGTGAAACCTCGTCTCTACCAAAAATACAAAAATTAGCCAGGTGTGGTGGCACACATCTATAGTCCCAGCTACTCGGGAGACTGAGGCAGAAGAATGACTTGAACCCAGGAGGCAGAGGCTGCAGTGAGCCTAAATTATGCCACTATACTCCAGCCTGGGCAACAGAGCTAGACTCCGTCTCAAAAAAAAAAAAAAAAAAAAAAAGGTATACTCTAGGCACAATGGCTTACCCAGTAATCCTAGCACATTGGAAGGTTGAGATAAGAGGACTGCTTATGCTCAGGAGTCTGAGACTAGCCTGAGCAACATGGTGAGACCCCTGTCTCTACAAAAATTAAAAAATTAGCAAGGCATGGTAGTGTGCCTATGGTCCCAGCTACTCAGGAGGCTGAGGTGGGAGATTGCTCAACCCCAGGAAATCGAGGCTGCAATGGGCTCTAATTGTGCCACCACAGTACAGTCTGGGTGACAGAGACTGAGACCCTGTCTCAAAAATAAAAAAGATATACATATACTACTGTACATATTATGCACATTACCAAACATACACAAAAATGTAAATTAAGATTAAGATAAACAGAAATTCAAATCTTATCTTCTTGGACCTCTCATAAATCATCTTGTGTTTTATGTCTACCTACTAGAATGTAAGCTCCACGAGAGCAGGCCCTCCGTTTTCCAGTACTGTGTCTGCAACAGTGCCTGGCAGATAGTATGCACTCATGAAATGTATGTTGGACATTAATAAATGAATGAATGGTTCAGCTACAACGTTGTATATTTGAAGGCATTGTATATTTGAAGGCAGAACCTAGAAATCAATTATATTTTTATCCTTAACACCAAGCACATTTCCTAGCACATAATGAACACCCCATAAATATCTGGTGAATGAATATACATTTAATGTTTGTTAAATAAATTAATGGATGGATAAATGAATGAGCACATGGATAGGAAGATAAATAGACAAACATAGAAAGGCTTCTTCCTTTTGGTCACTTTCCAGGGTTAGCATGTCAAAGATAAAAATACCTGGCTGAACTTAATTATAATAACACCTTACTATTGCAAACAATAGCCCCCTAGAACAAGTATAGATGGAATTTCACTATGTCTTGTAAAACTAGGATATTATAAACCCCCTATTTTAAAAATTAGCCCTGGCTAGACAAAACCTTAGAAGCAAAGATAGTGAGTTTTAGAAGAACTGGAAACTGTAGTAGACAGTTGACCAAGATACACTGGAGAGGCAAAGCCATGATTTATTCATCCACATCTTATTAGCTAAGGACAAAAATATAAAACATCTATATAATACTTACCTTGAGGCTGGGTGCGGTGGCTCAAGCCTGAAATCCCAGCACTTTGTGAGGCCAAGGCAGGTGGATCACCTGAGATCAGGAGTTCAAGTCCAGCCTGGCCAATATAGTGAAACCCCATCTCTACTAAAAATGCAAAAATTAACCAGTCATGGTGGCAGGCACCTGTAATCCCAGCTACTCGGGAGGCTGAGGCAGGAGAATTGCTTAAACCCAGGAGGTGGAGGTTGCAGTGAGCTGAGGTTGTGCCACTGCACTCCAGCCTGGGTGACAAAGTGAGACTCTATTAAAAAAAAAAAAAAAAAACTTACTTATAAAATTATAAACCTTAATATTTGACTAATAAGTTTGCAATTATTTACAATTATTTCTTTAACTCATTCTATCTTTAAAAGCTCATTATCACCTCCTTTGCAATATCTAATCTTAATCTCAAGGTTTTTTTTTTTTTTTTTTTTGCATGCCAGATGTACATTATGGGAAATTATATTAACACACCCTTCTGACTTCAGTATCTTTATTCTGTAACCTCACTGATATATGACATTTAAATTTACTTGTTAGTCAGAAAACACTAAAATGCTTTGTTTGGCCTTTTTCTTCAGTTTTTACTGTAATAAGTAATTCATTTCTAGAATTAGCATAAATGTGAAATTTTTCTCTGAAACTCTTTTTCTACCACAGAGATAGAAGAATGGCTGCCTGCTTCATCTGGTTCATCACTGTTGCCTCATTGACTGAGTATCAGTAAATATCTGAAGCATGAATGAACAAAATGACGCAGTGAGAATTCAAACCAAGACTTTCTGACTCCAAAGCCCATGCTCTTACTCACAATGTTTTTTGTTGTTGTTGTTTGTTTTATGGGTTTGTTTGTTTGTTTGTTTTTGAGATGGAATCTCGTTCTGTTGCCCAGGCTGGAGTGCAGTGGTGCGATCTCTGCTTACCATAACCTCCACCTGACAGGTTCAAGTGATTCTCCTACCTCAGCCTCCCAAGTAGCTGGGATTACAGATATGCACCACCATGCCTGGCTAATTTTTGTATTTTTAGTAGAGATGGGGTTTCACTATGTTGGCCAGGCTGGTCTTGAACTCCTGACCTCGTGATCTGGCTGCCTCAGCCTCCCAAAGTGCTGGGGTTACAGGCGTGAACCACCATGCCCGGCTTCTTACTCACAATGTTATTGTCCCATATATGCCTGGCTAAAAGTTGAAATGATCACCTTTCCCTAAATTGAATGATTTTTTGACACTTGATATTGCTGTCTCCAAGACTGTTGTAACGATGACTTGCATTTCCATAAGTCACGTTAAACTCAAATAATTAATTTAATTTTAATTAATTCATAAATCTCTTTCTAACCACTTTTTGGAAGATGCATTCTTCCATGTTCATAACTGTACACATTCATAAATGTACAGATTGGATCTTGTTGATTTCGGAGCTTATAATTTAGTTTAATATAAAGTTCTATGAAGCTTAAAAATATCTGTTCAAGTTAGTAAGATAATTTCTTAGGCTGGACTCAAAGAAAGTCACAGGCAAATTAATTAACTTCAGGTCCTATTTTAAGCAACTAGCCGTTTTTTAGCATTTACATGGGATCTATCTCCATAGGAGGTATTGGGTATAACTGTCAAGAATAATGAATGCAAATTTGGGAACAGTGTCACATATGGAATAGCCCCTGAGAAAGGAATGGTGGAACCAAAAATCCCTGTTGACAACCAGATGAGACACTCTTTATTTATCATTATCATTCATAGATAGATAGATAGATAGATAGATAGAGAGAGAGAGAGAGATACATAGATACATAGATAGATACATAGATAGAGAGATAGAGAGATAGATACATAGATAGAGAGATAGATAGATAGATACATAGATAGATACATAGATAGATAGATAGAGAGATAGAGAGATAGAGAGATAGATAGATAGATAGATACATAGATAAAGACAGAGAGAGAAAGAGGGGGAGAGGGAGAAAGAGATCTTCCCACATGTTAAAGATTTTAGAACTCTTCCCAAATGGGATTTTTTTCACTTCACTTAAATGATACTTGATACTTTTTATTTTAAAGTGAAAAATTTTCTAAGATGTA
>NC_045438.1:52519577-52658311 GCF_002776525.5 Piliocolobus tephrosceles | reverse complement strand
GATATAGCTATGATAAGTTCTTACTAATTTTTTTTTTTTTTTTTTTTGAGACGGAGTTTCACTCTTGTTGCCCAGGCTGGAGTGCAATGGCATGATCTGGCTCACTACAACCTCCACCTCCCAGGTTCAAGTGATTCTCTTGCCTCAGCCTCCTGAGTAGCTGGGATTATAGGCATGCACCACCACGCCTGGCTAATTTTGTATTTTTAGTAGAGATGGGATTTCTCCATGTTGGTCAGGCTGGTCTCAAACTCCTGACCTCAGGTGATCTACTCGCTTCACCCTTCCAAATTGCTGGGATTGTAGGCATGAGCCACCATGCCCAGCCTATTTATTTACTTATTTATTTATTTGAGACAGTCTCACTCTGTCACCCAGGCTGGAGTGCGGTGGTACGATCTCAGCTCACTGCAACCTCTAACTCCTGGGTTCAAGCAATTCTCATGCCTCAGCCTCCTGAGTAGCTGGGATTACAGGCGCATGCTACCACTCCCACCTAATTTTTGTTTTTTGGTTTTTGGTTTTTTTGAGATGGAGTTTCGCTCTTGTCACCTAGGCTGTAGCACAATGGCATGATCTCTGCTCACTGCAACCTCCACCTCCTGGGTTCAAGCAATCCTCCTGCCTCAGCCTCCCCAGTAGCTGGGATGACAGGCACCCCCCACTATGCCTGGCTAATTTTGTATTTTTAGGAGAGGCAGGGTTTCACCATGTTGGCCAGGCTTGTCTCGAACTCCTGACCTCAGGCGATCCATCTGCCTCGGCCTCCCAAAGTGCTGGGATTACAGGCTTGAGCCACCGCGCCCGGCCCAGATATTTATTTTTATGAGACTGACCCACTCCTTATGGCACTAATGAGGGAACTCAGATATTTATTGATTTATTATTTACTAATTATTATTGTCATTATTATTTTTAGAGTCAAAGTCTTGCTCTGCACACAGCCTGGAGTGCAGTGGCGCGATCATGGCTCACTGCAATCTCAAAACTCTTGGGCTCAAGCGATCCTCCAGCCTCAATATCCTGAGTTGCTGGGATTACAGGTATGGGCCACCATGCCTGGTTTAGACAGTTATTTTTATAAGCAATATCTGAACATGTAGATATATAAGCTATCAGCAATAGCTGTGCTGGTATCAATAAGAGAAAGAATGAGGTGCTACTGGTCTGCCTCAGCAATGCCTTTGAACTTCTCTGCCTTAGATCAAAGCCACCAAAGCACCAATTTCAAAGAAAAGAAAGTTGGAAGCAAAACAAAGAAATAAGGAAACCTTGAGTAAAAGAGCATAGTATAAATAATTCCTGGCTCAGCAAATGTTACTCCCTTTTTCAATAAAAAAAAAAAAAAAATCAAGTTGTCCTTGAACATGGAAAAAAGTCTTTATAATTATTAGTCAACTTAATTCAAGTACAAACCAAGGAGTATTCACTATTGTTTGAAATACACTACACATTATATTTGGTAACAGTAAGCAAATACACAAGCAGTCCCTTTAAAATATGCAAAGAAAAAGTGACTCTGGCATTCAAAAAGCTCTCTCCTACCTGTTCTTTGAAAATTTTATCTCATCTCTAAAGCCAGGTGGTCAAAGAGTAGATAATACCAAGAGAAACTAAATGTTAAAGTCAAAATGAAGTTGGATATGTGTAAACGGATTAACTGGTTATCATTTATTTTTTGAGACTTTTTTATTCTGAAATAATTTTAGAATTCCAAAAAAGTTACAAAACAAAACAGAGTTTCTATATGCCCTCTAACCAACTTCCCCTAATAGTAACGACTTACACAACTGAGGTAAATCTATTAAAACCAAGAAATTGACATTGTTACAATACTATTAACAAAGGAATAGACCTTATTCCAATATAATCAGTTTGTTTTTTCACTAATATCCTTTTTTCCAGTCCAGAATCCATTTAGTTTTCATTTTTCCTTAGTCTCCCCAAATCCTTATCTTGACAGTTTTGAAGAGTCCTGGTCAACATATTGTAGAATGTCCTTCAAGATTGGTTTGTCTAATGTTTGCTCATACTTAGATAGTCATTATTTTTAATAGTATAAAGCCTTTTTATTTAAAACAAGGGGAAGCATTACTCATCTAATTGACTTCCCACCAATAGAGTACAATTTCTAAGCTTTTGTCTGGTTGATTATTTCATAGACGAAAAGCATATATTCCCTTGGGTAATTGGGGAAAAATAATCCTGTTAATTTTTATAGCCATATCCCAAATAGTTTACATATTTCTATTCTTCACAGTGACTTACTCAAATTTACATTTCAGCACTTTTAGCAGCTCTCTTACCAAGTTTTTGTCTGGTTGATCTACTAAATACCAAGAGATATGTTTAAAATATTCTCTTTAGTTATGGATTTGTCTATTTGTCCTTACAGATTTTTGCTTCTGTCAATTTTCGTTTTTCTATTTTGATGCTGTGTTCTTAAGAACATATACATTTAGAATTATTACAACTACCTGATGAATGAAATTTTTAGCATTATTTAGTGACTCTCTTTACCACTACTGATGCTTTTCTTGCGTTAAAGTATTTTGCATAATATTAATATAGTCGATCAATTTTATTTTGGTTGTTACGTGCCTGATACACATTTTTATACACTTTTGCTTTCAACCTTCCCATATCTTTTTGTTTAAATGTGTCTTTCATAAATAGCATATATTTAGATTTTTTAAATGCAATATGACTATTTCTTAGCTAACTAAGCATTTTGTCCATATGTATTTATCGTAATTACTGGTAAGTTTCTATTTCTTTCAACTATCATTTGTGTTTTCTTTTTTCCCTATTCCTTCAGTTTCTTTTTCTCTGTATTCTCTTTTTGGGGGTGGTGGGATGGAGGTTGGTTTTCATTATATCTAGACAAGACTTCTGATTTATGTTCATATGAAGAATGTGATTAGAGACAGATCTCTTCTTAAATTTGATTTTGAGAAAAAGGAGGAAAACAAAAAAAAAAACAGAGCAAACCAGAAGAGGGAGGAAATGGTTCTTTAAAAAGTGGGAATAGATACTACCTCATACCCATTAGAAAGGCTACAATAAAAGAAAAAAAAAAAACAGAAAATAACAAGTGTGGGTGAGGATGTGGAGAAATGAACCTTTGTGCATTGCTGGTGAGAATGTAAGATGTGTGCAGCCACTACAGAAACATTATGGCAGTTCCTCAAAAAACTAATAATAGAATGACCATAGGATCTGACAATTTCACTTCTGGGTATATATCCCTCAAAATGGAAAGCAGGGTCTCAAAGAGATATTGGTTCACTCATTTTCATAGCAGCATTATTTACAACAACCAAAAGATAGAAACAACGCAAGTGTGCAGAGACAGATGAATGGATAAACAGAACATGGCATATGCATACAATGGAATATATTTCAGGTTTAAAAAGGAAGGAAATTCTGACACATGCTATAACATGAAGAAACACTGAGGACATTATGCTAAGTGAAATAAGCCAGTCATTGAAGGACAAATACAGTCTGATTCCACTTATACAGACAGAGTGCCTAGCATAGTCAAATACAGTCTGATTCCACTTATACAGAATGCCTAAATAGTCTAATACAGTCTGATTCCACTTATAAAGAGTGCCTAGAATAGTCAAATACAGTATGATTCCACTTTTACACCATGCCTAGAATAAATACAGTCTGATTCCACTTATACAGCATGCCTAGAATAGTCGAATTCATAGAGAAAGAAAGTAGAATGGTGGTTGTTAGGAGCAGTGGGGAGGAGGAAATGGGAAGTTATTGCTTAATGAGTACAGAGTTTCATTTTGGCAAGATGAACAAAGTTTTGAAGATGGCTTGTGGCAGCGGTTGCACAACCATGTGAATGTACTTAATGCCACTAAACTGTACATTTGTAAGTTAAGAAGGCAAATTTTATGTTATATGTATTTTATATGAGGTTTTTTAAAGTGGAAATGATGGGAAGAAAAAGGAAAACGGACTTTAATTCCTTTATAATTAGCTATGACCAGCTGTTAGTCCTTTGCTTTGAGGAACTATAGCTGCTGATAGAGTGTGTTGCTATTTACATTTGCTTCTCATAACAATTCTGTTGACAGTTATCCTAATTAACCCTTGTTTTACAGAAAGGAAAGAGATGCTCAAATTCCCAACAATGGTATCTACTGGAGTTCTAACTTTGAAAGTTTTCCAGGTGTGTGAAAACACTGACATAGCAAGAGAGCCTGCAGAGGATTTGGAATCCAAGCACCTTCCACAAAACTATTGCTACAGCTTTTTGCTGACTGGTGATCCTATTTTATAATTTGGTCACTTTTTTTTTTTTTTTTTTTTGAAATGGTGTCTCGCTCTGTCACCCAGGCTGAAGTTCAGTGGCATGATCTCGGCTCACTGCAACCTCCGCCTCAGGCAATTCTCCTGCCTCAGCCTCTCCAGTAACTGGGATTACAGGCAGCCACCACCACGCCTGGCTAATTTTTGTATTTTTAGTAGAGACGGGGTTTCACCATGTTGGCCAGGCTGGTCTCAAACTCCTGACCTCAAGTGATCCTCCCGCCTCAGCCTCCCAAAGTGTTCGGATTACAGGCGTGAGCCACCACACCGAGCACATTTTTCACTGGGTAGCGTTATTTCAAATGCATGACAAAGTTGTGCAGTCTTACTGAAAGCTGTTTCTAAACTTCCCCCAAAGCATATCTCTTTCCTTCGTGTTTGGGCTGCTCCACTTCAATTCTCATAATATTGCTGTTAGTATTTGTCACATTTTCCATCCCAGTAAGGCTCTACTGGTGATCGCATTATAGGTAAATCCAACTTGAGAAGAGTTCAGCATTAAATTTTAGTGTCAATAAAAGAGTAATATTTTATGTGTCTATTTCTCTTGATTGTAAACTCTTTTTTTATTTTTATTTTTTTATTTTTGAGACAGGGTCTTGTTCTGTTGCCCAGGCTGGAGTGCAGTGGTGCGATCAAGGCTCACAGCAGCCTCAATTTCCTTGGTTCAAGTGATCCTCCCAACTCAGCCTCCCAGGTAGCTAGGACTACAGGTCATGCCTGGGTACTTTTTGTGTTTTTTGTAGAGATGGGGTTTTGCCGTGTTGCCCAGGCTGGTCTTGAACTCTTGGGCTCAAGCAATATACCCACCTCTGCCTCCCACAGTGGATTGTAAGCTGTTGATTCTTCATTATGAGCAGGATCAGTCTCCACTTCATTTTTGTATCCTCTGTGCCTCCTATAGATTCTCAAAATACTGATTATTGAGATGGTGGCTGAAGTGTTGATGGAAGCATTGGTGATGATGGTAGGAGCAGGTGCAGTGGTGTTGACACCAAAGCAAATTTCAAAAGTTACAAAGAATAACAATAGCTAATATTGATATGCACTTATTCTGTGAGACACTCTCTTGGGTGCCTTACATTTATTAACTGTGAAATCCTCAAACTACATTATGTGATAAGTTTTATGATTCCATGTTTTAGATGAAAAAACTGAAATGCTGATACATTAATTGTTTTGAGCAAGGTGTCACAGATTAGTGGTATAATCAGGATTGTTTGAATCTAGTTTTGAGTCCAAAGCTAGTATCTCAGTCTCTACAATATTTTACTTTTCCAGGAAGTTACAGGCTATCAGGGCTTTGTAATTTAATGTTTTTCAGTCCAGCATGGTAGGAAAAGTACAAAACTTTTGAAAGAAAGATACGAGTCCCTGCTCCATCATTTCTAGTGGAGTAAGCTATTTCCTCACCTTATATAGTGAGAAATTTCTGCCCTGCCTATCTAAATGATAAGATTATCTCAGATAAAGTATTTTGCAAACTGAATATTTAATTGTAATAAATGCTGCCTTGTCTGCAGCTACTTCTGTTTTCAATAAAATTTAGTTATTTTAAGCCAGTTAAAATCTCATGCTTAAAGGACATTTTCCTTTTGTAGGTAGTGACTTATGCTAAAAATTTCTATCTGAATCAATGTTATTACTCAACTAATATGATTACTTATTTATTGCTAAAGGGGAAAAATCTGGCAGAGGCCACCAGTTGGGGACATCACCAATAATGGGACAAGCTGATATATGCCCCTCCTGGTGTGATACACTGAGACATAACATCTCTTGTGTTATTCCTACCAAAAATCGAATCGTGAAGAACAATCAGAGAAACTTATTATATAAAACAAATGACCTGGACTCTGCAAAAATATCAGTATCATCGAAGACAAAAACAAATAAAACAAAAAACAAAACAAAACAAAAAGGTGAAGAACTGTTGCAGGTTTGAAGAGACTGGAGACATAACTAAATACAATGTGTGATCCTAAAATGGAAAAAAAAAAATTGCAATAAATGGCACAATTGGGACAACTGGCAAAGTTTTAGTAGATCGTGTACATTAGATAATATTATTGTCACAATGCTAAATATCCTGATTTTGATCATTATATGTTCATTAGAAAATACCCTTATTCATAGGAGATAACACACCAGAGTATTTACAGATGAAAGGTCATAGGGCACCAGGCATGGTAGTGCACCTCTGTAATCCCAGCACTTTGGGAGGCTGAGGCAGGTGGATCGCTTGAGCTCAGGAGTTTGAGACTACCCTGAGCAACACGATAAAACTCCGCCTCTGCAAAGAATTCAAAAATTATCCAGGCGTGGTGGCATGCCTGTAGTCCCAGCTAGTTTGAGCCCGGGGGCGGGTCAAGATGGCGGCAAGCCAAGATCGTGCCACTGCACTCCAGCCTGGGTGACACAGTGAGACCCTGTCTGAAAAAAAGAAGAAAGAAAGAAAAGGAGGGAGGGAGAGAAAGAGAGGGAAAAAAGGAGAGAGAAAGAAAGAATCATGATGGCTGTAATTTACTCTCTATGGGCTCACCAAAAAAAATATATAAATGATATAAAAATATCACATACTTATGTATGGTTAAGACACCACATTGGGATAAAAATTAATAACGTCAAATATGAAAATGTCAGATGAAAGAAAAAACATCTAGTAACTGGCCTATGAGTTAGAAAGAAAGAAAAAAATAGTTTTATTTGCACATAGTGGTACTTATTTTCCACAAATATGCCAGGAATCAGAGAGATCTAAATACAGGTCAGATGTAAGGCAACAATCAAAACTGCTGAATATTAGAAGAATTCCGATAACACCTTGGAGAATCCAACTCATGTTTTGAATCCACTACATCCTCCAGCGATATCTATGGTCAGTACACAGCGTGGTAGGAAAAGTCCAAAACTTTGGAAAGAAAGAAAGAAAAGATGCTCAATCATATGCTAATTGGGTGAGCTACTTGCCGTTAGCAGTTGAGCTGAACACAATTTCTCCATTTCGGGCATCTACTCCCGATACACACGATACCTGGTGGGCCCCGATGCCAGGGCCAAAGGGGGGATACTTAACCCAGGCTGAGCTAGCCAGATCTTCTTGTGCGCCCAAGTGTGCATGTGCCTGTGTTCGTGTGTGTGCGCGCCCGTGTTTGCTCTCGTGTGTGCGTGTTCGCGTGTGTGCACGAGCGTCTGTGCGCGCATGTTCGTGTGAGTGCGCGCGCGCGTTGGCACATCGAATACCTGAAAGTACCCAGAGCCTAAGTAACTCCTGGGAGTAAATGAATAGCGGCATCCAGCAGCAACTGAATTATCAACGTTTCTGGATTAGTTCGCAACGAAAGGGCCAGCGACTCTACTCCCGGCTGGTCCTCCTCCTACCACATCAGATTTTCCAGAAATTGCTCCGAAGCAAACTTCAGTAGCTAAGCCAGAAAAGTTAAATGAAGGAATTCTTTGCTCCCAGAGGTGGCGGGGAGGAACTGCCCGGTCACACTATCTTTCGAATTTCACATTTTTAAATGGTCAGAGAAGCAGCGTGGCACAACCTAAAATTCAGACGCACTCCGCAAACTCCAGTCCTGCCCATCCCCTCCTGAAATCAGCGCCCTGGCAGTCCCAGGCCACCGCCCACGCGCGCACAGAGCTGCTCTGATTCTGCCCACGCCTCCGGGAGGAAAAGGGTGCAAACCAGGGGCACCTCAGCCCCTCAAGGGTCGTCTATCCCCCGAGCCACCCTCGCGCGCGGCCGGCAGCTGGGACCGTACCTCCGGCGCGGGCGAAGCAGCACCCAACGCGGTATGGCTGGTGCAGTCCAGGCTCCCGGAGCCAGAGGAGCGGCCGCGGCTCATGGCGATGCGAGCCCGAGTGCGCGCTCGGACCCGGAACCGGCCCTGAGCTAGGCGGCGGCGCGTGGAGCCGGCGGGTGGCCGGGGCGTCTCCTCGAGCAACGGGTAAACACCGCGGGGACGCGGCGGCGCCCGGCTGCGCGCGAGTCGGGTGGCCCGGCCGCTGGAGGCCGGGATGGACCCCGAACCCCTGAGCGTGGCTTCTGTGGCGAGGGCCTGCAGCTGAGCGGCCTGCAGCAGGGCGACCTGGGGGAGTCGGCGGGGGTAAGGGTCGGTCCTCCCGGTGGGACTCTGCCGTGAATGCAATTCCAGGCCTCATCCTTATGTCAGCGATAAATGCAACCAGTGGTCAGTGTGAACGGTGCTGCCGCGAGTGAGGCATAGGAGCCTTCACAAGGGTGAACGGAGCATTTATTTAGCACCCACTGTGTGCAAAGGTGTCTGCGAGCTTGCAACCTTTGCAGGTTCGGGTCCTGCGCTTGGTTTAATACTCTGCTGTCCCAGTCTTGACGTTTTTAGGAAGTTTTGAACAAGGTGTCCTGCATTTTCATTCTGTAACGGGCTCCGCAAGTTATGTAGCCTGCCCTGGTATGTGTTCTTTCATTTCACCTTCTCAACAACCCTGCCTGGAAATACAGATAACTAGTAATAACAGTATTAGTAACAGCCACAGCTTCTCATTATGAAATACTTGTGCTCTTCCATGCGCTGTTCTACGTGCTTCCCGCGTATGATTGATCTCCTTAAATGAAACAAGATTATGAAGTGGATGTTAGAATAATCCATCTTCAAGACAAGGAAACAGTCACAGGAAATAAAATAAAATTTCCAAGACGTACAGGGTAAGTGGTAGAGTGACGATCAGGCTCCAGACCACAACACTAAAGCAAAGAGAAGATGAGTAACTTGTTTGAGGTCCCGCAATTTGTAGCAGAATCAGAAAATGAAATCTTCATTCACTTCACTTTAAAGCCTTTGGTGGGCCGGGGCGGTGGCTCACTCCTGTAATCCCAACACTTTTGGGAGGCTGAGACGGGTGGATCACCTGAGGTCAGAAGTTTGAGACCAGCCTGGTCAAGATGGTGAAACCCCGTCTCTACTAAAAATACAAAAATTAGCCGGGCGTTGTGGCACATGCCTGTAATCCCAGCTACTTGGGAGGCTGAAGCAGGAGAACCACTTGAACCTGGGAGGCGAAGGTTGCAATGAGCTGAGATGGCACCACTGCACTCCAGCCTGGGCAACAGAGCAAGACACCATCTCAAAAAAAAAAAAAAAAAAAAAAAAAGGCTTAGGCAGGAGGATAGCTTTGAGCCCAGGAGGTCAAGGCTGCAGTGAGCTATGATCATCACTACACTCTAGCCTGGGTGACAGAGTAAGAGCATGTCTGTAAAGACAAAACAAAAAGACAAAATCAGAGCTATGGCAGCTTTTCTTGGATTCCATCAGTCATCCTATGTGCATTCATATCGACCCTGAAGATTTCTTCATCCGGACGATGGCTTTTGATCTTACAGTAACTTTGCCATGTATCTAATCCAGAATCATCTCAAGGCTTTCACTTGATGCACCTTTAAAGAAAAAGTTCTTAATGAAAACTTAGGCTTTCAGAAATCTATTAATAGTACAATTTGGAGTAAACACATTTTCAAGATGTAGTTTTTCCTTGCAGTAAAACCACTACAAACTTGTCAAATTTTCTTTTCTTTTTTTATTTTTATTTTTTCAGACAGAGTTTCACTCTTGTTGCCCAGGCTGGAGTTCAATGGCGCAATCTCGGCTCACCACAACCTCCGCCTCCCGGGTTCAAGTGATTCTCCTGTCTCAGCCTCCTGAGTAGCTGGGATTACAGGCATGCGCCACCACGCCCAGCCAATTTTGTATTTTTAGTAGAGACGGGGTTTCTCCATGTTGGCCAAGCTGGTCTCAAACTCCTGACCTCAGGTGATCCGCCTGCCTTCACCTCTCAAAGTGCTGGGATTACAGGTGTCAGCCACTGTGCCCGGCCAAACTTGTTAAATTTTCTATGAACCAACACTGCCAGAGGAAACACAAAATTGATTACAACTCAAGATACCTGGAAGAGAACCAGATGGAAATCCTTCTCCATTAACTCTAATCCAATTGTTTAAGAATCCCATGTCATAAAGCCTAATTTCGGTCACTTCGGTCAACCTCGTTGCTCTTATTCATGAGTATAGAAGATATAAATTTGCACAGTCTTTAAAAATCAGCATGAAACAGATTTTTCTCTGTACAAAACAATGTGATTTTGTGGTAACTGGAGGCGGAAAAAGTACTTGGCTCAGCCCTTGCCAGATGCCTTTGAGATTTCTGGGATATCAAGACGTGAGCCAAGTGACTCTTCAAGCAGTATCTGATGATGTGATGACGTAAAAGAAGTTCAGCTGGGGGGACCCTGAGGTCTGGACCTTGGAGGAGATGATGATTTGGACTAGCTGAGACCATGGTGGTAGAACATTTCAGTCTGGGAGTTGGAGGGAGTAGTCTCTAGGTCTGAAAACAGTTTAAGCAAAGGAGAGAAGAAAAAATGCACAAACAAGCTCCAGTCCAGACCTGTCACAAAACTCCGTGTGTGGGCAGCGCACTGTGGCCCACAATACCTCAGTACAGACCTCTGTTTTGGAGTTTTCTTGTGGTGTCATAAGTTTAGAACTCTCGTTTCCTCCTTTTGCTTGTTTGCTTGTTTGTTTTACAGATGTACATGTTTCTCATAGGAACATTTGTAATATGATAACTTTTGGGACTTTTGACTTCCGTATAAAAACTTGTCACTGAAATCACTCCTATGACATTTTAATTGCCTAAAGGTTGTTTAAAAGAGTAGGCTTGATTTTACTATTTTCCTAAACACTTGCTATGATCTAAATGTTGGTGGTCTCCATCCCAAATTCATTTGTTGGAACCTAATACCCCTTGTGATAGTGCCAAGAAGTGGGGCCTTTGGGGAATGATGAAGTCATGGGGGCACCACCCTCATGATGGACATTAGCCCTTCTAAAAGTAGCTTGGATTTGTTAAAGGATACAAAGGGACAGCTCGACAGGGGGAATAAGTTCTAGTGTTCCATACCACTGTTTGATGACTACTGTTTACTATAGTACATTATATAGTTTCAAATAGCTAGAAGGAGGATATTGAATGTTCCTAACACAAAGAAATAATAAATGTTTGAGATGATGGATCTGCTAATTATCCTGGTCACTATATATTATTTGTATCAAAACTTCACTATGAAAAACAAAAAACAAAAAAAACTTCACTATGAATCCCATAAACATATACAGTCATATGTCCATTTAAAAAACACATTAAAATTTTTAGCCGGGCACGGTGGCTCATGCCTGTAATCCCAGCATTTTAGGAGGCCGAGGTGGACGGATCGCGAGGTCAGGAGATCGAGACCATCCTGGCTAACATGGTGAAACTTCCATCTCTACTAAAAATACAAAAAATTAGCTGGGCTTGGTGGTGGGTGCCTGTCGTCCCAGCTACTTGGAAGGCTGAGGCAGGAGAATGGCGTGAAGCTGGGAGGTGGAGCTTGCAGTGAGCCGAGATTGTGCTATTGCACTCCAGCCTGGGTGACAGAGTGAGACTCCATCTCAAAAAAAAAAAAAAAATTAAAATTTTTAAATGAAGAAAAAATTTTCAAAAGCGAAATTCTTTCTTAAAAGGACATATCTATCTGTATCTATATCTAGATATAAAGTAACAGTTTTGAAACTTAGAAAAAGTGGCTTGAGTGAGCTCCCTTGCTTCCTCCTCCATGTGAGGATATAGCAAGACAGGCTGGGCACAGTGGCTCAGACCTGTAATCTCAGCACTTTGGGAGGTCAAGTTGGCCAGATCACCTGAGGTCAGGAGTTCAGGACCAGCCTGGCCAATGTGGTGAAACCATGTCTCTACAAAAAATTAGACAGTTGTGGTGGCGACTACATGTAATTCCGGCTACTCAGGAGGCTGAGGCATGAGAATAATTTGAACCTGGGAGGCAGAGTCTGTGGCGAACCAAGATGGCGCCACTGCACTCTAGCTGGGCAACAGAGCAAGACTGCATCTCATGGGGGGAAAAAAAAGAGGACACAGCAAGAAGGTGCCACCCACCCATAAGGAACAGGAGGAGCTCACCAGGCTCTGAATCTGTTGGCTCCCTGATCTTGTGCTTTCTGGCCTCCAGAACTGTGAGAAATAAATGTCTATTGTTTATAAATTATCCAGTCTAAGGTATTTTTGTTGTAGCAGCCTGAATGGACTAAGTCCTAGCTGAACGAAATGTTCTCAAAGCCTGCAAGCAGCTCCTTCAGTCATCTACAAGAAGATTACTTGGTGAAGTACAGACCACTGAAACCTGCTATTGCAAGTGAGTGGCAGCACTTCAAGGTCTTTAAAGCCATTCTCAGTCCTTTCCTATACTTGTTTCACTTGTTTGCTGATCCTTATTTGATTTATCTAATAAATGAACACTCTTCAGCAATGACTTTAATTCATCCTAAAACACATCCCCTGTCCCTTATTTGTTCTATTGTGACATACAGCTAGTTGTCAAGCAATTTGTCGGTGTCATTTCCAAAGATTTTCATACATTTTCACTTCATTTATTTTAAAGTCCATTTTCTATCTTTTCCCCATACATATGACTGTTTCCAATATATTTTTACACCTTAAATAAATGTGATCTGTCTTATAACTTTACTATAGGCTAAGCTTAGAGAACCACTGAGAACTCACTTTATGAAAAATAAACAACTCAAAGACCTTAGTTTCACTATTCAGGTAAAGTGCAATTGTTCTTTTAAAAAACATCTTACCAAAAATGTAAAGTGCATTTCAAGACATTTTAATTGGATAAATATAAGGTTCTAAAAAATACCTACAGTAAATATATATTTTCTGTTCCTATATCATGTTTATTTGACTGTAAATTCAATACTTTTTAATGCCATTTTAATTGGTATTTTCTTAACTAGTCAAAAAGATTTGTTGTATATAATACAATACCACCATTCATGGCCTTACTAAAGTGATCTTTTAGTTGTGAAATTGCAAGTTTAAAATAGTTTAATATTCTTGGAAAAATTTACAGGGATAAATTGGGCATTCAATGTTAACATTTTTCTGTTCTAGGAGGAGAAAGCACTTTCTAGCAAAGGACTGCCAGAAGGACTGCATCACATGTCTTTTTATAGGAAAAGTGTCAACCAATCGGAAGGATTATGGAAAGTCTGGGGTGAAGCAAGAGCTGCACGAGCCTTCTTTGAATCCTACGTCCTCTGAATCACCTGGCAGCTAATTATTCCTAAAGTCGTTTTCCCTTTGGGGGTTTCCCTAGAAGAGCTGGAGTCTACTACTACTAAGAACACAATTATTTTGGGGGATGAATAACATTTTTCTTCACTAAGTCTCAAAGTTAGTGTTTCCTATCGTCAAAATTTATTCCTAATTTCAACTTTTTTTTTTTTTTGAAATGGAGTTTCGCTGTTGACCCAGCTGAAGTGCAGTGTCGCGATTTTGGCTCACGGCAACCTCCGCTTCCCGGGTTCAAGTGATTATCCTGCCTCAGGCTCTCACGTAGCTGGGATTACAGTCATGCGTCACCACGCCTGGCTAATTTCGTATTTTTAGTAGGGATGAGGTTTCTCCATGTTGGTCAGGCTGGTCTCAAACTTCCAACATCAGGTGATCCGCCTGCCTCGGCCTCCCAAAGTGCTGGGATTAGAGGTGTGAGCCACCACACCCGGCCAAATTTCCACTTCTTAATGCTTATCTGGAATGAAAATTTATGTGTTTCATCTTTAAAAATGTCATTCACACAGATGGGTACTGCTAACTACTGATTTCATTTCATAAGTATGTGATTTAAATTGAGCATATTAATCACTCAGAAGACATCTATAAAATTACCTTAGATTTTTATGTTGATATTTATCTTTAAGCATGTCATTAGCTGCAGATTAAAAGCTTCCAGTTGAAGGTTAGATGGAAGCTCCTCAATTGCAGTTGAATATTAACATGTTTTTGAAATATGGGAGTTCCCTTTGCATGTACATTGAGTGCTGAATATTTGTGTGAGAATGAAGATTTCACATTTTGTTTTAAATTTCATCAGCACAGAAAGCATATAGGGCAGCCTGACAGCTTGTACTTAGAATGACATTAGCAGTTATTGCATATAGTACTGACTTACCTTGTAATTATACCTTGAATTGATTAATAAATATTACCAACTGTACGGCAAAAGCTAATTTCCAAAACTGTTCAGTATTCAATAATACTGATTGAAGGCTGTGTTTCTTATTTGGAAAAACTTTCAGTCTCACCCCTGAGTTTCAAAAAATTGAAATAAAAGATTGTCACCACTGATCCATCAAATTTCTGTGCATCAGAGCAAGTCAAGATATATGGTTTCTATTTCTGGCAAAAACTTGTAGAAGTGACAATGGTTAAGTCCACAAGAGTGATGAAGTTCAACATTTACACTACTGGTTTAATAATGCCTGATAAGTAGAAATATTTTCTGTGATGTGTTTGCTGATGAATAATATAATGAATAACCACAGGCTTTTCATTTTCAGAAGCTTTGTAAATGTGTCCAATTAAACCCTTTTCTGGTTAACACATATTTTTACCATCATCAGTTTTAACACATCAGATTCTACTTCAGATTGTACTGAATTCATGTTTTCTGTTTCTCTTAAAGCATTCTCACCTGTATTCTCTCCACACAGGCTTTTTTTGGTCCCTTCGGTCTTGGCACTGATATCTCAGATAACAACTGCTCAGTATTGTTAACATTTGTGAACTTGTCAAGAGCCAAAGAAAATCATTTGCCTTCCTTTTAAGGCAAAAATATGTTCATGTTGCTCCCAACATCCTCAACTCTGTGAACAACCAGTCTCACTGAATTGCAAGTTGATCTTCTCTAAGAGCACGTTTCTTTGGCTGCAGCAATTAAACATGATTTAATGACCTCAACATTGGTAAAGGGCTCTCTTTGCCTGGCTAACAAATTAACCACTCAGAAACTGATTTTGGTTGCAGCCTCATTTTATCTTTTATTTTTGTGAGACAATTCTGCTGTGGTCAGATATTCCATTTTAAATTTTCTAATTTTTCTAACTGTTACTTTTCTGTAAGTTAAGGATATTATAATGAGTGCTTAGTCTAGTCATGTCAATGTCTAAGTATTCTTTTAGCACATCTATAGTGTCATCTTTATAGTAAACATAATGCTCTGGCATTTAATTCTACAAAAATAATCTACTATCCACTGTCTTAAAAGCATGACATTCAAAATCCACGTTTCTTGTATTAATGCGATGGGTAAGCTCTGGTCATTTTAAAATTAAAGTAAATGTCACCAGAGTACAATACATATGGTACTTTACCAAACACTGTAGATTTATAACTGTACCCCTATTATTTGTGATTTGTGGATGAGCAGGGCAAAATGATAAAGGCACCACATGTAGTCTATTTTGCAACCCCTCAGTCCTGCTTTTTGAGTGTGAAAGTAACCAGAGACAAAACATAAACAAATGTGGCTATGTTCCTATAAAACTACCTATAGACCCCAAAATTTGAATTTTATGTCACTTATCTTCGCGTGTACAAGATATTATTATTCTTTTTTTTTAAACTAACCAAAAATTTAAAACTGACTCTTAGCTTATGGGCCATATAAAAACGGGTAACAGGTTGGATTTGGTCTATGGGCCATAGTTTGCCAACCCCTGGTCTAGCTCAAAGTTTAGGGTATGGGTACATTTTTCAATTGGAATCAACTTAAGCTAAATTATTTAGTACATGATTGCATAGGTAGTATTCAGATACAGCAAAAGTCATATAGGTGATAGAGGAATGACTAACATTTGGAGAACACTATACAGGGAAACACAATGGAATTACCTGGCAGTGCTGAGTGAGCTCTTGAGGTTTATGGTCATGATTTTAAAATGAAACCAGTCAGCTCAATTGTATGATTTTTCTCTTATATGTTTCCATTGTTTGAGAAAATGGAACATAGTTACCTTCAACCAAGGTCAGGGTTATGCCAGGCAAGTAAGATAGAGAGAGGAACAAGGTAATTGATTGTATTTACAAGGGAGTCATTATAATGCTGGATCATAGAATTTAAGCTGGATAGCAAAGAAAATGAAGCTAGAAAGAAAAGAAAGGAATATAGGAGTTTGAAAAAATAGAATAGGATCAATGACTGAGAGGTCCTGATGAGGTCAGAGCATTGTTGCAATGGGGTGATTCCAGTGAAGTGAATTGAAAGGACAGTTGGTGGTGGTCAGAGTAGGATGCTTGAAACCAGAGATAGTGCAGTTCCTGGCCCAGGCTGTAACCATGGGAACAGGTGGCTCAATTGAAATATTGCAAAAAAAATCACTGATTCTGAGACACATCATCAAAGAACTGAAAGGCCAAGATGGGTCGCACAGTTGGATGGCTCGCATAGTTGGACGTTGATGTCACCAAGGATGTTGGCAGAGGAAGACAGCTAAGAGCAAAAGTCTTCAATAGACGTAGTACTTAAAAATTAGGGGCTGGGCGCGGTGGCTCATGCCTGTAACCCCAGCACTTTGGGAGGCCAAGGTGGGCGGATCACCTGAGGTCAGGAGTTCGAAACCAGTCTGGCCAAAATGGTGAAACCCCGTCTCTACTAAGAATACAAAAAAATTAGCCGGGTGTGGTGACAGTCACCTGTATTCCCAACTACTTGGGCAGCTGAGGCAAGAGAATGGCTTAAGCCCAAGAGGCAGAGGTTGCAGTGAGCCAAGATTGTGCCACTGAACTCCAGCCTGGGTGACAAGAGCGAAACTCCATCTAAAAAAAAAAAAAAACATTAGAACTGAGGCATGGAGTTGGCAGCTTTTTCCTGCACAAAAACTAGCCCTCCTTTTTGGTAGCTGGAAATAGCAGGTTGCCCAGTGAAATTGTGAGGTAAAACATTTTCCCTGCTTTAACCAAGTTGCCAATCAATAGATTAACCCTTAATTTAAAATGTATTATAAATGAGATCTGGTTTCATATATATGAAAACGAAAACCAAAAATACATAAAGTATACGAGAAATCTTTTTTTTGCTCGAGAACTACAATATCCTTTTTTAAAAATACTGAAAGTTGGCGAGGTGTGGTTGCTCACACCTGTAATCCCAGTGCTTTGAGAGGCTGAGGTGGGAGGGTGGCTTGAGCCCAGTAGTTCAAGGTTACAGTGAGTCAAGATTGTGCCACTGTACTCCAGCCTAGGCGACACAGGGAGACTCTTATCACTAAAAATAAAAATTAAAAAACTGAAAGTCCTTGGATTTGCCCCTGGACTTGAAGGCCTCTAACAGTAGTTAGGTAGACACACCCTGGAGTAAGGGTGTCTGGGTTCAAATCCTGCCTTTGCCATTTCTGAGTTCCCTGATCTTGGGCAAGCTTCTCAACCTCCTAGAGCCTATCCCTCATGTGTAGCATAGAAGTAATAGCAGTACGTAATCCATGGGGTTGCTTTGAAGATTAAGTTATTTAATGCATGCAAAATGCTTACTCTGCAGAACCTAGGACAAAGTACAAAATAAGTATGAGCTGTTAGCATTACTCTTCTTAAAGACAGAGTGGAAAATTCCCCCATAAGACACTACAAAGAAGGGCTAGCAAAGCAAAGTGTTTACTCTTACTCTAAATTACTCTGAACTTTGGAAGATCATTGGCTTAATTTTTTTTAACTACTCAGCATGTAAGAATAAATTTTTGAAGTATTTTCTTTACTTTTGGAAAATGGAAATTTTAGAAAGGGATTGGAGCAACAAAGAGGTTCCTTGCCTCCAGGAACTTAGAAATCAATTGGCCTATGGGCCGGACATGATGGCTCATGCCTGAAATCCCAGCCCTTTGAGAGGCCAAAGTGGGAGGATCACTTGAGCCCAGGAGTTTGAGGCTGCAGTGAACTATGATAGGCCAATGCACTCCAGCCTCGGTGACAGAGTGAGACCCCGTCTCCAAGAAATAAATAAAATAAAATCAATTGATCGATTGGCCTCATATGGTTAAACCAAAGCAGAGATAGGCCAAACATCTTAAGAAGACACACTATCTCCCCAGGCAAGACAGAAATGTAACTGAATGTATTAATATGTATAAGGAAAGCATATGATAATCACAAGACAGATTATTTCACAGTGGAAACTGGTTGGGGGGCGGGGAGGCTGAGAAGACAGTGGACCTCAAATGCCAATGTCTTGGTTCATTAAATAGTTCAGTATCTCATCTAAATTAATAATAATCAACATTTCACCCTCAGAGCCTGCAAGCCTGTGGCTACAAAGCCCTCCCCAGGACTCCACTTCCTTCAGGATCCCTGTCCATTCACAAGAAGTACTTGTGAGCAGTCAATAGAACAGGACATTAAAGTCTCCATTATGACCATTGTGATGGTTAATACTGTCAACTTGATGGGATTGAAGGATGCAAAGTATCGATCCCGATGTGTCTGTGAGGGTGTTGCCAAAGGAGATTAACATTTGAGTCAGTGGGCTGGGGAAGGCAGACCTACCTTTAACCTGGGTGGGCACCATCTAATCAGCTTCCAGCAAATATAAAGCAGGCAGAAAAACATGAAAAGGCTAGACTGGCTTAGCCTCCCAGCCTACATCTTTCTCCTGTGCTAGATGCTTCCCGCCCTCAAACATCAAACTCCAAGTTCTTCAGCCTCGAGATTCGGACTGGCTTCCTTCCTCCTCAGCTTGCAGATGGCCTATTGTGGGACCTTGTGATCCTGTGAGTTAATACTCCTTAATAAACTCCATATATACATATATGTATATATCCTATTAGTTCTGTCCCTCTAGGGAACGCTGACCAACACAACCACCAAGGCGAGGTTAGTCAGGATTATTCTAAGGTAGCAATGAGAAAATGGTATTGTTCCCACAAGCTTAAGTTCTAGAAAGACCAATGTTAAAAATTCCTCCAAAAAGATGGTAATTTGCCTAACATTCCGTTAAAATCAACTTCAAAAGTAAACGTGGTTTCTAAACGTAGGAAAAAATACAGCTTCTGGATCTTCAAAATGCCCTTATTATTTTGGAAAATGTTATGGCTTTGGGTGGTGGGGAGGAGGTTAGTGTGGGATTTTCCTGACCCCATTTTAGATATGTGTTAGATTTCTTTTAAAATTGTGCCAACGTTCTTTCAAAAAGCAACAAATACTTCTTGTTTTTAAAAGCTGAGAGCGACAACTGTTTCTCATATGTGCTTACTGCCCTGGATTCTCTGTGTTGATTCTAACTTCCTGCTGAGGTTTCACAAAAGCATTCAGAAACATTTCAGTAAGTTTTCTGATTCAGACCAGGCTAGATTTTTATTACCAGTTGAGGTTTAGCCAATCCTATACATTTAATTATATATATAAAGTGATTCTCATCTGCCCCTCTCAGAAACATCATCATCATAAATTAGTCTAATTTTTGGAAAGACGTTTTATCTTCTGCTGATTTCACAGATTTAGACTCAATTAAAATACCCTATTTATAAACTTGCATTACTGGCCATAAATGTATTTGGTCTGTAAAACTTCCTCTTATAAAAGAGAAAAGGAAGCAAGACACAGGAAGCTGAGCAATCAGCTAATGATTTTTTTTTTTTAAATGAACACCTCAACCTTCCCAGAGACAGATGTCCCTCGAGACAGCTCCTAAAAGTGTTTTCACTAGATACAAAGCACTGGTTTAAGACCATCAACTGCTTCTATTTCATCTGATAAATCAGCCTGCTGAATACAGAGCACTGATCAGAGTGTACAGTGAGTTAAAAAGAGAGTAAATGGTACTCAACTCTGTCTTCAAGGATGTTCAGATTAACGAGGAATGATGAGATTCATAAAAGAGAAAAAACAAAATCCTCTCACCTTGGCCTCTCAAAGTGCTGGGATTACAGGCATGAGCCACTTCGCCCAGCTGACTTCTTAATTTTTTGTAGAGACAGGATCTCCCTATGTTGCCCAGGCTGGTCTCACTCAAACTTCTGGCTCCAAGCAATCTTCCCACCTTGGCCTCCCAAAGTGCTGGCATTAGCCACTGTGCCCAGCCTAGCCCTTACTCCTTTGAAAGCCAATGAATCTTTGTTCAATTGGAGTCTATTTCAGGAGCCTAGTATTTGGAACAGATCAATTTGGAGATCCCTCTGTTGACCTTGTAAACAAGGGGTGAGGCTCTAGAGTCTCCATGACCTCCATTGTCCATGCCACCCAAAGTCCCCAAAGTACCTCCACAGAACGCTTAGTGCTCGGAAAAGCACAGGTTGAAAACCAACAACCAACAGGACAAAGTCTATGTTTTCAGAGTTGCATTTCTGATCTCTGGGAGATCTTACTATTTGTCCTTAAATAGTAATCTCTGGGACCACAGAAAAGGCAGAAGACTTGGAAGTCATTGGGTTCAACTGCCAGCCCAGCCACTTACTAGCTGTGTGGACCTAATTGAAGCTCTATTGCCTCACAGACCAAGTAAGTGTAATAATACCTATGTCATAATGTTCTTCTGGTATACATAATATATGAATTTTTTGATAAATATGAAATACTTTGGAAAATGTACAATAGAGTACTATTTTTATGGGAGGTGACATAGGTGGTGGCAACAAATGATAGGCTGGGACCCCTTGACCTTGTTCAAATATAGATTCTGCCATTTGTTACCACTGGCAAGTGTCTTATTCTGAGTCATGTTATTTTATGTATGAAATGCAGTAAATAGAGCATTGCTTCCAGACATGAAAATCTCCAGAGGAAGAAGGGGATGTCGTTTCATAAGCTTTTTGTAAAAGCAAGATGATGTTTCCCAGAAGCGTCTGGTGACCTTGCCTCACCTTGGCTAGAACTGCATCCCACCCATAAAGTAATCACTGGGAAGCGGGGGTGGTACCAACATGAGGAAGGATCCCCAGACAAGATGGTGCCTGTGCCAGCAAAAGACAAAGAAAAAGACTTTTGTATAGTCATTCAACAATGCTGGCTTCAATTTCTACCCTTGGAGTCCTGCTGCTAGGCCAAACCCCTCAATGCTACAAAGTATTCCTCCATTCCATGAAGAATTTCTATATATAGTGTCAACAGTCTACAATGTGAAATTTTTTCAATGGATTTTTTTTTTTTTTTTTTTTGAGACAGAGTCTCACTCTATTGCCCAGGCTGGAGTTCAGTGGCACAATCTCGGCTCACTGCAACCTCTGCCTCCCAGATTCAAGTGATTCTCCTGCCTCAGCCTCCTCAGCCAATGGATTATTTTACCTGAAAATAAGTTCTAACCTCTGGTTCTTCCTTACTAATGCATTTATTTATATCTTCATGATTTGTCTTACAGAAACCATTTTAAACATCCCATAAAAGCAATAAAATTGCAAAAGTGTGTTGTTGTATAAGAGATACCACCAACTGGCCGGGCGCAGTGACTCACGCCTATAATCCCAGCACTTTGGGAGGCCGAGACGGGCAGATCACAATGTCAGGAGTTCGAGACCAGCCTGACCAACATAGTGAAACCCTGTCTCTACTAAATATACAAAAATTAGCTGGGCATGGTGGCGTGCCCCTGTAATCCCAGCTACTCAGGAGGCTGAGGCAGGGAGAATCTCTTGAACCTGGGAGGCAGAGGTTGCAGTGAGTGGAGATCGCACCACTGCACTCCAGCCTGGGTGACAGAGTGAGACTCTTGTCTTGGGGAAACAAAAGAGAGAGAGAGAGAGATACCACCAAGCCACCCATCATGGAGGTGGGGTCATCACCTTATGGATGGAAGTCAAGATGGGACTTAGCCAATACTTCAATGAGTTAAACAGATTAGCAGAGAGAAAAAGTAGAGTTTTCCACGTAGACAAAAATGAGATAAGCTAAATAGGAAGAAGGAAGTAGAATTTTCTACAAAGATGAAGTGCCAACTTTTGTGCAAGATCAAATAGGATTGCTTGGTGCATGGCAAAAGCATAAGCACTTAGATCCTAAAATCACACACAGAGCTAAAAGTGAGTTTTCTGCTTATATATAAGGACATTAAGTAGCAAAATGAATGAAAACCTAGCCAGATTTTGTGACCTATCTTCAAATGACATATTTATTTAGTAACAGAGCTGGGACTGGAAAGACACTTGCCCAAGTTATTGACTCTTTGAATCCATCTCAATAATAGAAGAGGCTGATGAGTCTTCTCCAAGACCACAATTATTTGGATTTCGGTGGTTCAAATCACATTCCATTTGAGAAATCATGAGAAAAAATAAAAAATAAACATGGAAAATTAATGCATACTTTTACAGATTAATGTAAAGTTGTACCTCATTTAGTTTTAAACAGTTTATCAGTAATGTTATCTATGGGGAAAAGAGAGATCAGACTGTTACTGTGTCTATATAGAAAGAAGTAGACATAAGAGACTCCATTTTGTTCTGTATTTGAGATGCTGTTAATCTGTGACCCTACCCCCAACCTTGTCCTTGGCAAGAGACATGTGCTGTGGTGACTCAAGGTTTTTTTTTTTTTTTTATACTTTAAGTTCTAGGGTACATGTGCATAACGTGCAGGTTTGTTACATATGTATACATGTGCCATGTTGGTGTGCTGCACCCATCAACTCGTCAGCACCCATCAATTCATCATTTATATCAGGTATAACTCCCCAATGCAATCCCTCCCCCCTCCCATGATAGGCCCCATTGTGTGATGTTCCCCTTCCCGAGTCCAAGTGAGCTCATTGTTCAGTTCCCACCTATGAGTGAGAACATGCGGTGTTTGGTTTTCTCTTCTTGTGATAGTTTGCTAAGAATGATGGTTTCCAAGGTTTAACGGATTTTGGGCTGTGCAGGGTGTGCTTTGTTAAACAAGTGCCTGAAGGCAGCTTGCTGATTAAAAGTCATCACCATTCTCTTAATCTCAAGTACCCAGGGACACGTACACTGCCAAAGGCCGCAGGGACCTCTGCCTAGGAAAGCTAGGTATTGTCCAAGGTTTCTCCCCATGTGAAAGTCTGAAATATGGCCTCGTGGGAAGGGAAAGACCTGATCGTCCCCCAGCCTGACACCCACGAAGGGTCTGTGCTGAGGAAGATTAATATAAGAGGAAAGAAGGCCTCTTGGCAGTTGAGATAGAGAAAAGCATCTGTCTCCTGCCCGTCCCTGGGCAATGGAACATCTCGGTGTAAAACCCGATTGTATGTTCTATTTACTAAGATGGGAGAAAACCACCTTAGGATGAAAGGTGGGACTTGCTAGCGCAATGCTGCTCTTTATGCACTAAAAAGTTTTATGGAGATGTTTGCATATGTATATCAAGGCACAGCACTTTTCCTTAAACTTACTCATATCACAGAGATCTTTATTCATATGTCTTACTGCTGACCTTCTCCCTACGATGATCCTATTATCCTGCCACTTCCCTTTTTCTAAGATGGTAAAGATAATGACCAATAAATACTGAGGAAACTCAGAGACCGGTGCCAGTGTGGGTCCTCTGTATGCTGAGCGCCGGTCCCCTGGGCCCACTTTTTCTTTCTCTATACTTTGTCTCTGTGTCTCATTTCTTTTCTCAAGTCTCTCGTTCCACCTAATGAGAAACGCCCACAGGTGTGGAGGGGCAGGCCACCCCTTCATTATCAAAGATACTTTGTATCAAAGTAATTTATACAAGTAGAATTTTGGATTTCAAGTTGAGAGCAAAACACAACTTTACGATCATCCATTTGGTTAGAAGAGTGAGCCAGTGTGTCCTGGTCAAATCATTTCCATCTGTTCAAAAAAACATTTCCCTCCAAAATCTTACCCGCTGGCTTCCAGCTGCTTGGTGGCCTGAAACATCCTTTTCAATTGTAAAATACCTCTTAATAATAAGGTTAAGGATGATTCAATCCTTGTACACATGTGAAATCTTCTGTTTCTTTTAAAGATCTTTTGAAAGCACAGAGCTGGATAAGAAAGGCTTAGCATTAAGTGAGATTTGAGATGGGAAGAAAAAAGTACACTACAATGCATCTCCTCTTTGATTCAAAAAATTAAATAAATGGGACGGGCTCAGTGGCTCACACCTGTAATCCCAGCACTTTGGGAGGCCGAGGCGGATGGATCACAAGATCAGAAGTTCAAGACCAGCCTGACCAACATGGTGAAACCCTGTTGCTACCAAAAATACAAAAATTAGCCGGTGTGGTGGCGCTTGCCTGTAGTCCCAGCTACTCGGCAGGCTGAGGCAGGAGAATCACTTGAACCCGGGAGGCAGAGGTTGCAGTGAGCTGAGATCGCGCCACTGCACTCCATCCAGGGTGACAAAGCAAGACTTCATCTCAAAAATAGATAAATAAATAAATAAAACAAACCAGCCATGCCTTTTATCAACTTTCTGAAAAGGAAAGAGAATTGGGGGAAAAGGAAAAAAAACAAGAGCACATGTTCATAACTGTTTTTGTGCCATGGACTCCACCAAATAAAGTGTGTAAATGCCTTAAATAAACAATGCAAAGGGAAAAATTACATAGAAATAGTTAGCAAAACATTAATAACAAAACTTTGTGGTCAGGCATGGCGGCTCACGCCTGTAATCCAGCACTTTGGTAGGCCGAGGCAGGTGGATCCACCTGAGGCCAGGAGCTTGAGACCAGACTGGACAACATGGCAAAACCCTGTCTCAACTAAAACTACAAAATTAGCCAGGCATGGTGGCCGGCACCTGTAATCCCAGCTCCTCGGGAGGCTCAGGCAGGAGAATCGCTTGAACCAGGAGGCAGAAGTTGCAGTGAGTTAAGATCGTGCCACTGCACTCCAGCCAGAGCAACAGAATGAGACTCTGTCTCAAAAAAAAATAAAAATAAAAAATAAAAAAGTAGAGGAAAAAGCAGTTTCCCTCCCCATGATAAGCAGTTACTTGATATTGACAACTTGGGGCTATGAATCTAATGCAAACACTATTCTAGGTGGACTAGAGTAACTGGGTGGCTCTTAATAATTAGCAGTATCTGAAGACTTTTAGTTGTTTGAAGACGTTGATTTCAGTTTTCTTATAATAGCAAAAATTTTGAACAATCTATATAGCAAAATAAACTATGAGCTAGTGATATGATGAATGTAGCCATATAAAAATCACTTTTTTGGCCTAGGTACGGTGGCTCATGCCTGTAATCCTAGTATTTTGGGAGGCCAAGGCAGGTGGATCGCTTGAGCCCAGGAGTTAGAGACCAGTCTGGGCAACATAGGAAGACGCCGTATTTACCAAAAATACAAAAATTAGCCAGGTGTTGTGGCAGGTGTCTGTAGTCCCAGCTATTCAGGAGGCTGATGTGGGAGGATCTCTTGAGCCTGAGAGGTGGAAGTTGCAGAGAGCCATGATCAGGCCCCGCACCCCCCCCTGGGGAAAAAAGCCAGGCCCCGTTTCCAAAAAAAAAAAAAAAAAAAAAAAAAAAATCACATTTTTGAAGAATTTTTAACAAATGGAAAATTGGTTATAATATAATATTGAAGGAACAAAGCAGTATTTAAAGAAGCATACACTTATCAAAAACTCTCAGGCTGGGTGCGGTGGCTCACGCCTGTAATTCCAGCACTTTGGGAGGCCAAGGCAGGTGGATCACCTGAGGTTAGGCGTTCAAGAATAGCCTGACCAACATGGTGAAACCCCATCTCTAGTAAAAATACAAAATTAGCTGGGCGCAGTGGCGAACGCCTGTAATCCCAGCTACTCAGGAATCTGAGGCAGGAGAATCGCTTGAACCCAGGAGGTGGAGGTTACAGTGTGCCAAGATTGTGCCACTACACTCCAGCCTGGACAACAAGAGCAAAACTCCATCTCAAAAAAAAAAAAAAAAGAAAACCCTCAGTTATATAAAATGTACATTCCTTTGTTCATCCAACAAGTACTATTGATCTCCTTATATATGTCAGGCTTTCCAACACATCCACTTTATCCTTCAGAGTTCAATTTAAATAGCATCAGCTCAGAGTTTTAAAGAATATTTCAAGGCAGGACAGATGACTCACGCCTGTAATCCTAGCACTTTGGGAGGCCGAGGTGGGCGGATCACTTGAGTTCAGGGGGTTTGAGACCAGCCTCACCAACATGATGAAACACCGTGTCTACTAAAAATACAAAAAAACAAAAACAAAAACAAAAAAAAATTAGCCAAGTGTGGTGGCGCATGCCTGTAATCCCAGCTACTCGGGGAGCTGAGGCAGGAGAATCACTTGAACCCAGGAGGCGGAGGTTGCAGTGAGTGGAGATCACACCATTGCACTCCAGCCTGGGTGACAAAGCAAGACTCCATCTCAAAACACAAAGCAAAACAAAACAAGAAGTATTTCAAACACCGGAATGCATTACCTATCAATCAGTCATTCGTTGAGCATCTACTGTGTTCAATGGTGTGTAGGACAAATACACAGAAGATTCAGGTGGCTGCCCCCAAGAAATGTAAGACTAGTGGGAATCGACAAGTTAGAATTGTCTTCCATACGAACTGATGCTCCCTTTTATTTTCTAAAAGGTTTGAAAATGGAGTGAACTAATAGTAAATAAACTGAAAATGAAAAATGTACCACACCAAAGAAAAGCAAAATGGAAAAAATCAGGTTTTACAGAATATTCAGATGGCCACTAGGGGGTGCCAGAATGTTAATACCGTTCAGCAAGTTTCCGGTTTCCCTGGGGTAATCTGGGTTTGGGATTGAATGCAGTTTAAATTGACCGGAATTAACGTTTCTTTTTCCAGCAAAGTGGTAAGAATGTGACTCAGGTCACATAGTTCATAGTAGACTGGTGCTGTGATTTGAATCTATCCCCTCCAAAATTCATGTGCCGAAAATGGTGGCCAATAGGGTGGTATTAAGAGGCGGGGCCTTTAAGAGGTGATTCGGTCAGGAGGGATCCGCCTTCACAGGTGGGTTTCTGAGGCCTCACGCAGCCTTCAGCTCCCTTGCGCGTCCGCCTTCTCCAAGCAAGGGCACAGTGTTCCTCCCCTCCTCCAGAAGATGCAGCGACAAGGCACCATCTTGGAAGCTGAGACCAGGACCTCACAGTCAACAAACCTGCTGGCACGTTGATCTTGGACTCCCAGCCCCTAGGACTGTGAGAAATAAATTTCTGTCGTTTTTAAACTACCCAGTCTCAGGTATTTTGTTATAGTGGCACCAATGGACTAAGACAATCAAGAATTAGAAATCAAGTATTTATGAGTCTCAGGCCATTATTTAGTACCAAGATCATGTTGTTATCCAGAAAAGAAAGGAAAGAAAAGAAAGAAAGAAAATCTCCTGGCCGGGCACAGTGGCTCACGCCTTCAATCCCAGCACTTTGGGAGGGCAAGGTGGGTAGACTACCTGAGGTCCAGAGTTCGAGACCAGCCTGACCATCATGGCGAAACCCCCGTCTCTACTAAAATACAAAAATTAGCCGAGCATGGTGGCAGGCACCTGTAATCCCAGTTACTCGGGAGGCTGAGGCAGGAGAATCGCTTGAACCCGGGAGGCGGAGTTGCAGTGAGCTGAGATCGTGCCATTGCACTCCAGCCTGGGGGACAAGAGCGAAACTCCATCTCAAAGAAAAAACAAAAACAAAAAAAACCTCCTATCCGTCTAACAGGAACTAATTAGTAAATTAAACAAACAAAAACCCCACAAAAAGTAAAATGACAACAACGATAAAACCAATCCAACAAAAGTTGGAAGTTGGAAAAATACTTAAAAATTTTTTTTTAAAAATGGTTGGGTATAGGCTCATGCCTATAATCCCAGCACTTTGGGAAGCTGAGGCAGGAGTCTCGTTTGAGCCCAGTAGTTTGAGACCAACCTGGGTAACATAGTGAGACCTCATCTCTACAAAAAAATTTTAAAATTAGCCACGTATGGTGGTGCATGCCTGTAGTCTCAGTTACTTGGAAGGCTGAGGTGGGAAGATCACCAGAGCCTAGGAGGTTGAAGCTGCTGAGATTGCACCACTGTACTCCAGCCTGGGCAACAGAGCAAGACCCTGTCTCAAAAAAAAAAAAAAGTTTTAATGGCATGATTCTGCTTTTTTATCTTAGAAATGTAAAAAAAAAGTATGTCTATACATAAAGAAGAACTTAGCAATATATACATCAAATCTTAACAAGGGTATTCGGAGATAGTGTTACTACACTGTTGTTGTTTTTCTGAGTTTTGTTTTTTTTTTCCCTCTGCTGTATTCATTTGCTGCAATTTCAAGATATCACTTAATGCTTAACACGAGTGTCAGACATGGCATGAGCACTTTATCTAGGTAATGACATGAATGCATAGAAGTGTTCGAAGTCTTCTCTACTCCCAATCTAGCAAAAAAAGGAGGGTAGAAAGAAAAAGAGGAAAAATTTTGTGGCAGATGTTCTGGAATAAGGCTTAGTGGGAGTTTGCGCAGAGAGGGCTGTGTTAGAAAAATGATTGGGAGAGGAAATTTTAATAAGAACTTTGAACTATGTTTTCAATCCACTCTGGGGTTTTCTTAAAATGCAAATAAAGGTTTAAACCGTGTTGCTTTTTGTGGCTTGTGCGTTTTTCTTTTATAGAAACATGACCTTGAGAATAAGCAGCTAGGATTTTGGCTTTACAAAGGTTCAAAAACATTACTGCATTTTATCAAACACAAACATTGCCTCAAATTAGTAAGAAAAGTTGGATCATGGCTGGGCCTGGTGGCTCACACCTGTAATCCCAGCACTTAGGGAGGCCAAGGTGGGCGGATCACCTGAGATCAGGAGTTCTAGACCAGCCTGGCCAACATGGCGAAACCCTGTCTCTACTAAAAATAAAAATAAAAATAAAAATAAAAAAATTAGCTGAGCGTGGTGGCGTGAGCCTGTAGTCCCAGCTATTTTGGGAGGCTGAGGCAGGAGGATCACTTGAACCCGGAGGCAGAGGTTATAGTGAGCCAAGATTATGCCACTGCACTCCAGTCTGGGTGACAGAGCAAGACTTCATCTCAGAAAAAATAAAGAAAAGCTGGATCATGCCAACAAATCTTGTCCACTTGCTGTTAAATAAAAACACCATCCTCTGCATAATTATTTGCCTGCCCTTCGTCTACATTTCATCCTAATATACCTACAATACCGGATCTATGTCTTGATAAAAATGTATTGCATGAAATTTATAAGCTACACTTACTTCATATGTAGGTGTGGTAGCAGTTGAGAAACAATTGAAGCTGCTATTTTGGGAAGCCTGCTCAGCTCTTTAGTGGAAAACCCATTCACACCCCATTGCGGAACCTCAGCTTTCCCGCTGTGCTCCTCTGCACCCATGCTAAACGTGTGTAGGCCACATTTGCTCAGGTGGAAACAAGCGTGTTGGAAGCAGGATGGGGGGAGGGTTGAGGGGAGTTGAGAGAAGGTTGGCAGAGCCCTGTCCATTTGGTTTCTCAGTCCCTCACTTTAGAGACCCTTGAGAGGATTTTAAGCAGCTTCAACACCAATGTTTTGCAATAAAAGTATTTATCCAAATTTAAAACGTTTGTGCTGCAAACTGATACCATCAAGAAAGTGATAAGGCAACACACAGAATTGGAGAAAATATTTATAAGTCATATGTCCAATAAGAGACCTGTATCCAGAATATATATATACATTTTTTTTTGGAGACGGAGTCTCGCTCTTGTCGTCCAGGCTGGAGTGCAGTGGCGCGATCTCGGCTCACTGCAGCTTCGGCCTCCCAGGTTCCAGTGATTCTCTTGCCTCAGCCTCCTGAGTAGCTGGGACTATAGGCATGTGCCACCACACCCGGCTAATGTTTGTATTTTTTGGTAGAGACAGGGTTTCTCCATATTGGCCAGGCTGGTCTTGAACTCCTGACCTCACGATCTGCCCACTTCAGCCTCCTAAAGTGCTGGGATGACAGGCGAGAGCCACGACCCCCTGCCAGAATATTTTACTTACTTACTTACTTACTTACTTATTTATTTATTTATTTATTTATTTTGAGACAGAGACTCACTCTGTCACCAGGCTGGAGTGCAGTGGTGTGACCTTGGCTCACTGCAACCTCCACCTCCCTGGTTCAAGCAATTCTCCTGCCTCAGCCTCCCGAGCTGGGATTACAGGCATGTGCCACCATGCCCAGCTAATTTTTGTATTTTTAGTAGAGATGGGGGTTTCAGCATGTTGGCTAGGCTGGTCTTGAACTCCTGACCTCAGGTGATCCACCTGCCTTGGCCTCCCAAAATGCTGGGATTACAGGCGTGAGCCACTGCGCCCAGCCCAGAATATATTTTTTAAATCTTATAACTCAATAAGAATATAATATTTAAATGGGCAAAGGAATTGAAGACATCTTCCCAAGGAAGATACACAAATGGCCAATAAGCACATGAAAATATGCTCAACATTATTCATTCGGGAAATGCCATTCAAAAGTATGACATTCCCACTTTGCACCCAACAGTTCAGCTATAATCAAAAACACGGATACTATTAATAACAGGCCAGGCACAGTGGTTCATGCCTGTAATCCCAGCACTTTGGAATACCAAGGCCGGTGCATCACTTGAGGTCAAGAGTTCAAGACCAGGCTGGCCAACATGTTGAAACCCATCTCTATTAAAAATACAAAAAATGAGCCAGGTGTGGTGGCCCACGCTTGTAGTCCCAGCTACTGTGGAGGCTGAGGTGGGAAAATCGCTTAAACTGGGAGGTAGAAGTTGCAGTGAGCAAACACGCCACTGCGCTCCAGCCTGGGTGACAGAGCAAGACTCTGTCTCAAAAAAAAAAAAAAAAAAAAAAAAAAAAGTAACAAGTGCTGACAAAGATGTGAAGTTGGAGCCCTCGTGCATTGTTGGAAGGAATGTGAAATGGTGCAAACACTTCGGGGAAAGTATTTGACAGACACTCAAAACATTACACAGTTACCATATGACCGAACACTTTCACTTTCATTGGCTACGTATATACCCAAAAGAAGTGAAAACGTACACAAGTCTTGTACATGAATGTTCATAGTATTATTCATAATAGTCAAAAAGTGGAAACAACCCAAATGCCCATCACCTGACAAATGAATAAAACGTGGTATGTCCATACAATGGAATAGTATTTGGGCCGGGTGCAGTGGCTCACAACTGTCATCCCAGCACTTCGGGAGGCAAAGACGGCTGGACTGCTTGAACCCAGGAGTTGGAGACCAGGCTGGGCAACATGGCAAAACCCCATCTCTTTAAAAAAAAAAAAAAAAGCATTCAGCCATCAAAAAAGATGAAGTACTTGTAGAGTCCTAATTAGAGAAGAGTTGGGACTGACTGACACATACAACTGATGAACCTTCAAAATAAGCTAGTCACAAAAGACCACCTATTTTGATTCTATTTATATGTAATGTCCAGAACATTTAAATTCATATAGACAGAAAGATTCGTGGTTGCCAAGTGCTAAGGATGGGGGAATGGGGAATGACTATTAATGGGTACTAGTTTGTTATAATGGTGACAAAAACAACCCTGTGAATATACTAAAATACTGTACCCTTTAAATGGATGAATTGTATTTACATTTCAATAAAGCTGTTTTAAAAAATCAACTGGACCGGGCGTGGTGGCTCACGCCTGTAATCCCAGCACTTTGGGAGGCCGAGGCAGGCAGATCACGAGGTCAAGAGATTGAGACCATCCTGGTTAACATGGTGAAACCCCATCTCTACTGAAAATACAAAAATTAGCAGGGCATGGTGGAGGCTGAGGCACAAGAATCACTTGAACCTGGCAGGTGGAGATTGCAGTGAGCTGAGATCACACCACTGCACTCCAGCCTGGCGACAGAGCGAGACTTTGTCTCAAAAAAAAATAAAAATAAAAAAATAAAATAAACTGGTGAGGCTGGGCACAGTGGCCTTGCCTATGATCCCAGCACTGCGGGAGGCTGAAGCCAATAGTTTGAGACTAGCTCTGGGCAACATAGTGAGACCTCACCGCTACAAAACAAAAAAAATTAGCTGGACATGGTGGCACACACCCATATTTCCAGCTACTGAAGAGGCTGAGGTGAGAGGATCGCCTAAGTCTGGGAGGTCAAAACTGCAATGAGCTGTGATCATGCCACTGCACTCCAGCCTGGGAAACAGGGCGAGACCCTGTCTTAAAAACAAAACAACACTAAACTAACATTAAAACTTAAAAATCAACTGGTGAAAATAGGTAAGCCCTTCCTCCTGCTCAGCATTAAAAAAAATTCTATCTTGACCTGACTTCCTCTTCCTCAGTGCCACCTTTCTTGCACTAGTTAGCTTCCTTGCTCTTTTTCATGGGGAAGGGGAGTGTTGAACTACTTCCAGCGCTGGAGCTCACATGGTGGCTATGAAGTCAACCTAAATATACAACTGTGTTCTAAATTATGTCAAATGCCTACAAACAATTCTAATACGGAAGCATTTTACAAACTTACTCTTTAAAAGAGGCACACATGTGGATAAAGAAACACAGTAGATTCAAAATGTACAGTTTTATATAAACATTTTGCAAAAATCTTTTTTAATACTTAGCTAGAGCACAGACTAATAATCTTTTATAAATGATATTTAATAACTGCTTTTGGCAACATCTATAATACGTATTATGAGTTTCTTTTTATATAAACCTCATTTTTAATCTTCCTTTCTTGACTTTTCCCCACTGGAAAATAAAACCAATGAGATTTTCAGTACAACTCATTTTATTATTTTAGTGCAACAAAACATTTCCAGATTTATTTCCAATTTCAGTTTCAAAACAAACTGACCTGAAATTTTTAGTATTTAGTATCTGTGACAACGACCAATAAAATGTGTAAGAATATAAAAAATAAATTCATTCCTTGTTGGTAGTACTCCAAATTCAATGCGTAAGAACCTTTTCTATCTAAAGCATTTTCCTAAAACTGCAAACTAAAAATCTGTTTATTTAAAACACTTATGTGGTAAAATAATCTCATTTGATTATGGATATCATAAATAGAATATAAAAGATATTACATTTCTTAAAATACCATTTATTTCACTATGTTCAATTCTAGGTTTCCTAACATCCATTCTACAGGTCAATCAAAATACAAAGGTGTGCAAATGAAACAAGCTATTGAAATGAAATAAAATTCGCCAGGCGCGGTGGCTCAAGCCTGTAATCCCAGCACTTTGGGAGGCTGAGACGGGCAGATCACGAGGTCAGGAGATCGAGACCATCCTGGCTAACACGGTGAAACCCCGTCTCTACTAAAAATACAAAAACTAGCCGCGCGAGGTGGCGGGCGCCTGTAGTCCCAGCTACTCGGGAGGCTGAGGCAGGAGAATGGCGTAAACACGGGAGGCGGAGCTTGCAGTGAGCTGAGATCCGGCCACTACACTCCAGTCCAGGCGACAGAGCAAGACTCCGCCTCAAAAAAAAAAAAAAAAAATTCAAGGAGAATAAAAGTTAGAATTAACTTATGAGGTAACTTTTATGTGAGGAAACATCACAGTTGTAAGGAATGCCTCTTTACAGAGAGTCATTAAGATGTGCATTTTCACAGAGCTATTATTTCATGAGCCCAAAATCAAGCAAAATAAAATTCCATGCTTCCTGGAATATGAAATACCATGCAGTGTACTGTTTAAGAAAAGAATAGGGTTAACTAACTAAAAGCAGAACTCGCTTATTTTTTGCTTCCTAGCCAATTAAAAAAAGTTCATTAAAAGCACTTGAAATGATGTATTTAACCTGAAAAAAAGTTGCTAAAACTCCAATATAAATGTAATTATCTATAACTTGCTTAACCCATCTATCCCCAAAACAGTATAGTGGGGCAAAATGTTAAAAAGAAAAATCATCCAGTGCATATATATGGGCACCGAGAAGCTAAGCTTCCCAGAGCATGTACAGAGCCAGCCGCCAGGCAACTCAATTCACGCGCTCCTTTTCTGGGGATGAAAAGGTGCTGGTCAGATCTTTCTATGCAACTGAGAGCTCCTAAATCAAGTCAAAGGGGACCATCGTACTGAAATACTCCATACTTTCCACTGGTCCACCAGCAGGGCTCAGAGGCCATGAGCTGTTCCCCTTGCCCGGGCTTCAGACCAACCTGAATTTCAGCTTTTAATGTTCTTATGGTACAGAGGGGTGCGGGATGGAAGCCATTCAGAGCCTGATGAAATGGAACAGAAAACTCCCATTTTCTGTCACCTGTCAACTTCCTGTAATTCAAATCACCCTTGAATAAAATTAAATGTGCCTTCTGTAGTTCAGCATATAAGTCGGGAGCAACCTGAGGCATTGCACAGTACTCATGAGGCAGAGTCCAAAATATATGATCGTGGTAAACCCATTTACCCATTTCAACATACTCTTCCCAGTCAGCCCCACACTTGGACACCCACTTATGATTACCATGTTTTACCTGTTCAATTAACCAATTAAAATCATGTATAGTAGTATCAGAAACAAACCATGGAATTGTTTTTCCATAAAAATGAACCTCAGTAGCCAGTTCAGAGGACAACAAGAAGTTGGCTAATACTAAATCTGTAACAAGCTCAAACCCAGAATTATCAAGAACAATATACACTCTAGTAACAGAAGCTTTTTCTCTTGTTTTCTTGCAATTGCTAAGCAATGACCAAAGATGTTCCATATCATTCAATAAAATGAAAGGTTTTAGGTCTTCCAATGAATTTAGTACATCGGTCTTCTGAGAACTACTTTCTCCACCTGAGAGAGACAGATCACACTTATTTCCCCACAGTGAAATCTGAAAAAGAAAAAGTACAAAATATTCACCCTTCTGCTGAATAGACAACAAAACTCCATTATGTAGCAGGGTGGTGGAACATTGCTAAAAAACTAATACATATCTACAAAACTCTTTAAATGCCCATCAAATCTATACTTTCTCTAACAATGCACAAACTTTGTTTCACATGATGCTGTATTAACAAGATAAAAACTGAAATTTCTAATTCATCAGTATGTAATGGACTAAAAAAACTGGTTTCAATTATTTTAGCACTCACATTATTTATTCAGAATAAAAGTTTTTGCAGCTTAAAGATATTAGAACATCATCGGTTGCTGTAAAGAGAGGCTCAAAGTTGCCCATATAATACAGAGTCAAGAGAAAAAATAAAAGTTTATTTTTTCCTCCTAGCCCCTGCAGAACTGCCCAGTTTCTTTCACTAACTGCATAACCTTAGGACATGACACCTCTCCGGGATTTGGTTCTCTCATTTGTAAAATTTTAAAAACTGAACAAGGTGATATCTAAAGACACTACTTTTTAAACAAGGTCATGTTAACTAAAGACCCATTGTAATCAATTATCTTATTCCACTTTAAATTGAATTAATACTCAATTACGTTTTGTAGAAAATAGTATGTAGGCCTTTTTTTTTTTTTAAGCCATAAAATTACACGTTTAGGACTTCAGGCTCGACCTGGGTTCAAACTCAGCATCTTCAGTTTATGATCATCGACAAATTAAACTTAAGCCCTCTAAGGCTCAAGTCCTGCAACTGAAAAATGAGATATTACTACTTACCTCACAGAATTAATTGTGAGAATTGATATAATACAAGCAAATAATGTACCAAATACCTGGCATATAGAAGTACTCAATAAACACTAGCTAAAACAGACTACTCTCACTTGTGATTTTTTTTTTAATAAAGATGGGGTCTCACTATGTTGACCAGGCTAATTTCTATCTCCTGGCCTCAAGCAATCCTCCTGCCGTGGCCTCCCAAAATGCTGAGATTACAAGCATGAGCCACCTTGTCAGGCCCTCATTTGTAATTTATAATAAGGAGAATGCATGTTCCAACCAATAGTTTTTTTTCTGTTTTTTTAATTTTTTTTTTTTTTTTTTTTTTTTTTGAGACGGAGTCTTGCTCTGTCGCCCAGGCTGGAGTGCAGTGGCTGGATCTCGGCTCACTGCAAGCTCTGCCTCCTGGGTTCCCGCCATTCTCCTGCCTCAGCCTCCTGAGTAGCTGGGACTACAGGCGCCCGCCACCTCGCCCGGCTAGTTTTTTGTATTTTTTAGTAGAGATGGGGTTTCACTGTGTTAGCCAGGATGGTCTCGATCTCCTGACCTCGTGATCCGCCCGTCTCAGCCTCCCAAAGTGCTGGGATTACAGGCTTGAGCCGCCACGCCTGGCCCTGTTTTTTTAATTTTTTTGTTTTGAGATAAAGTCTCCCTCTGTCACCCAAGCTGGAGTGTGGTGGTGTGATCTTGGCTTACTGTAACCTCCACCATCCAGGTTCAAGCAGTTCTCCTGCCTCAGCCTCCCAAGTAGCTGGGATTACAAGTGTATGCCATCACGCTCAGCTAATTTGTATATTTTTAGTAGATATAGGGTTTCGCCACGTTGGACAGGCTGATCTCGAACTCCTGACTTCAAGTGATGTGATCGCCTTAGCCTCCCAGAGTACTGAGATTATAGGCGAATAGTATTATTTATTTTTATTTTTATTTATTTTTTGAAACGGAATCTCGCTCTGTCGCCCAGGCTGGAGTGCAGTGGCGTGATCTCGGCTAACTGTAACCTCCGCCTCCTAGGTTCAAGCTGTTCTCCTGCCTCAGCCTCCCAAGTAGCTGGGATTACAGGCGCCCACCACCACGCCTGGCTAATTTTTTGTATTTTCAGTAGAGATGGGGTTTTGCCATGTTAACTAGGCTGGTCTCAAACTCTTGGCCTCAGGTGATCTGCCTACCTCGGCCTCCCAAAGTGCTGGGATTACAGGTGTGAGCCACCACGCCCGGCCGAATAGTATTATTTTAAAAAGAGATAAATGAATAAATTTTTTTAAAAAATAAGGCTTAAATAGTAACTAAAGCGTCCAAGGTCACCCTTTTCTAAAGTTTCCTGAAGAAATGCATACAATGATGTCCACGATGGCCTTCAGCGACTAAGAGCAGGTTCTGTGCTAGCCTCCTGCACTTTCCCTTCACAACGTCTTCGTCTTCGCCCCAAAGACAACGTCTATCGTTAGTTTGTAACGACATAGTTTTTTGTGCAATTACTTGATTGTCTATATTCCCTCAAGATTACAAGTTTTGACAGGGAGAATCAGCCTGTTTTTGTTTTACCACTACATGCCCAGCACCTAGAATGGCATTTGCCATAGTAGCCCCAGAAATGTGCGTGTGGACAGTGGGAGAGTGCTATGACTCCTGAAAGCGATCAACATTCTCTGCAAACTAGAATGTTTTCAAGCTTCCCTTGAGAGGTTAACCTGCTGCTCACTGTGGACACCAAGTGGAGGCAACTCTGGCCCCCTTCATTTGGGAGCACAGCGACAGTGTGAAGAAGTTGTTGGCCAAATCAGATGACAGAAAATAGATGCATGCTCATTCTTCTTCACAGTTTATTATACTTATGGGACAAAGAACACATTCAAAGAAGATGATTCCCTGAAAGAATGGGCTAGCTAGGAGTCAAGAACTAGCATGCCTGTTTTTGTTTTTGTTTTTAATTCCAAGGCTAAGCATAAGGCAGAGTTGAGAGGAAAAAACAAAAAACAAGGTTTATTAGTTAACAATGTCCTGGGCCAGGCAAGGTGGCTCACGCCTATAATCTCAGCACTTTGGGAGGCCAAGGTGGGTGGATCACCTGAGGTCAGGAGTTCAAGACCAGCCTGGCCAACACGGCGAAACCCCATTTCTACTAAAAATACAAAAATTAGCCAGGTGTGGTGGCATACGCCTATAATCCCAGCTACTCAGGAGGCTGAGGCAGGAGAATTGCTTGACCCCAGGAGATGGAGGTTGCAGTGAGCTAAGATCACGCCACTGCACTCCAACCTGGGCGACAGAGCGAGATTCTAGTCTCAAAAACAAAACAAAACAAAACAATGTCCTGACAATTTTTGTTTTGAACTCAAAATATGCCTTTATTTGTGACTTTGCTTGCCCTCGAAGTCTCACCAGGGCTTTGTCGCCACCTATAATCTGTCAGCAATTTCTGTAGCTTCTATGTTCAAAGAACATCGAGGCTCTGGTGATGTCACTACCTCTTATGCTACCAACTTGGCCCCAACCTCCCTCCCCAAGTTATTTTCAGACCAACTCTCCCCATTTCCACCTTCGCCCCTGGCAGTCTATTCTCAGAAGCATTCCTTGAAATAGTCAAATAGCATTACCACTCTGCTCTAAGAGGGTTTCTCTGATGGCTTGTTTCACTTTTAGTAAAAATTTATTTAATACAAGCCGTTCTGTGTCCCTTCCACCCTCCGACCTCTCAGCAACTACAGGGTTTCCTTGCAATTTTTCTCACATCTCCATGTACTCCCCACACATGCACCTGACTTACCCTTTCCCTGCCTTCAGGTCTGTAGCCTCAGCCTCCATGGACCCTTCCCTGGCAGCCCTGATCCTGTCCCCAACATCCCCAACACACTTTTCCTGCTTTATTTCTCTTCATAGCACTTTCTAACATTTCTTTTTGAAAGTCTTCCTCACTTTTTCTGGAAAACGTGAGGGCTGGGGATACTGCTACGTACCACATGTTTCCTAATAGTTCTGATTCTAATAATGTGTTGTAAATTTCAGGATGTTTGCATGAATTAAAAACTAAACTGAATACAAGATAAACAAAGAAATGTAATGAAAGTATATTAATGGGCCAACTGACTACCCAAATATTATCACCCACTGATGCTAACAGCAGGCTGTATCCCAGGCTCTGCGCTCAGCACTTCACATGCAAGAATCTAGTTGAATTCTCACATCAAATTACAAAGTATACATTATCTTCATTTAACAGAGGAGGAAACTGAGGCCCAGAGAAATTAAGCGACAGGCCTCAGGTCCAAACACAAATTAGCCACAGAGCCAACACACACTCAAGTCAGCTGGGAGACGAAATTACTATTATTCTTTCAAGCACGACAAAAGCTAAGCAAATTACTATGAAGTATTCTCTCAAGTATGACAGAAGCTAGAAAGTCAGATAACTTCTTTGCCACTAAAATCATAGCCAGTCAGAGCAGAAAAGATTTCAAACCCATTTCTAGAAATTAAATGGATTTTCATCTCTTAACACCATGAGATAAAAAATGATCAATTATAGCAAAGAAAAATATTTACATGTTTTGTTAACTGTACAGCAGTTTATTTTCTGTTTAAATAAAACACACTCAGAAGATTAATGATCACATTTACCTGCAGAAGTTTAAAAAACTCATCTTTCAGCTGATTTTCATCTAGGTCTTCAATAGTTTTTATCAACTGTTGCAGGTGAGTACATAAAGCAATGACAGATTCCTGTGACTCATAGAAATTTTGCTCTTTTGATTCTTTAAATACATCAAAGTAATCGATTGGTGGACTAAAGGAGGAGAAAAACTTAAGTGAAACATTTTAGTCTGTACATTTGGATAACTGCAGTTCTTAAAAGAAAATAGCACCACACAATCTCAATAATTAGTGCTAACAGAAACTAGATATAACATTTATCTAATTGACTAACTAGAAAAACTTAACACTAAATAATCAAATTACACAAAAATCTCTCAAACTCATTTTCATTGTCAAAAGTTCCCAAATCAAGTATTTTTCTGGAAATATTAAATAGTGACTATGTTCATAATTATTTACCCAGCAGGGATTCCAGGGCAAAAGGAGGAGAAAGATAAATTTCAAGACAACTGTTTTAGTTCAACAAACATTTTTTAAGCATCCGATGTGGCAGAGTTCTAATAACAAATGTATAGAATATAAACAGAATATTTGAATACAATGCAGCAATCATTAACAGAATGAAACACAGAGTATGATGAAAATACAATGAGTACTTAAGATAAATCAGATTTAATACTATTGTACGTTTTAGAAGAATGATAATTTTTCATCACTAATATTTAGGTATTTTTGGGCAACTTTAACCAAAGGTGATGTATGTGACACGACTACACCTTCATGTTTTCCAACGAGAGATTAAATCATATCATATTGGCCTAAGAAAATCATAACTAAGAAGATATAAATACTGATTTAATAAACTTTACTGAATTGAATATAAAAGACATTCAGATTATTAGGTCTTCCAAATCAGCTACTTTTTCCATGGGCCATTCATGTTAGGGTAAAAACAATCTAAGACCGATGTAATGGGCTTGATTTGTTTTGTTTTGTTTTGTTTTAAATAACATACCAGTATTTAAACATCTGAATGATGGCTGCCTCCTTCCGGCCAGTCAGTCACCTCGAGAAGCTACACCCTTATTCCAAGGGCACTGCCATTGCTCAGAGCACTTTTGGAATTCCTCTTGTGGAATTTTCTTCAGAACTTGTGGCACATCATTAAACCTCCTGTCAGTGATCACATATCTTCATCCTTTGGAGTCAATTTATTTTTGGAAACAGCCAAAAGTCACTCGGAGTGACTTCAGTAGAATGAGGTGTGTGATCAAAGTGGATAAAAACTTTTTTTTTTAATCAAAAATGAGTAACTAAAAAAACAGAAGACTAAATTTTCTTTTTGAGGCATGTAAACTGGCTCTGAAAGAAGTTCCAAATAATTCAAAAATGGTTTTGGCAATGGCAGCACTGCTGAAATCCATCAGTCTCTCAAGGTGACTTAAAAAGACAAATATCATTCGGATGCACAGATCCAATCCGGTCCACCACCTGTTTTGTCTGACTCACATGCTAAGAATGGTTTTTATATTTTTGAATGGCTGAAAACAATGTGACAGAAAAGTAGTATTTTGTGATACATGAAATTCAAATTTCAGTGTCCATTAAATAAAGTTTCTTTAGAACACGGCCTTGCTCATTCTTACATATTATTTAAGGCTGCTTTCACACTGCAACGACAGGTTCAGCAGCTGCAACAGAGACCACATGGCCCCTATGCCTAAAAGATTTACTACAAAAAAAAAAAAAAAAAAAAAAAGATTTACTGGACCTCTACAAAAGGTTCTAATAAAAAATGTTCTAATGTTTTATTAACAAACCATTCATTAAAGTCACACCTCATAGTAAGAATGAGCTTTATTTCTTGTATTTAAGAGAGTAAACTCACATAACTATATATAAATTCTCATTTTAGAATGTTTGCTATTTTAGAATCTACTAAAGCTGCGTATGTACACACACTATGACCCAGTGATTCACTTCTAGGGATATACCCAACAGATGTATTCATCCATATGTTCAGCAAAAAAGTGTTAGAATGTTTATAGCAGCATTCTTCCTAACAACTCCAAACTGAAAAGTACTCAAATATCCATCACAATGGAGTAAACAGATTGTAATACGTTCATATAACACAATATTATAAAGCAATGAGAATGAATGATCTATAATTATATTGTAACATATGGATGAGTCTCACAAACATAAAAATGAGTGAAAGAAGCCAGACACAAAACTATATACTGTATCATTTCGTTTCAGTAAAGTTAAAAAACAGGCAAAACTAACACAGGTCAGAACAACGGTTATCCTTGAGGGGTAATGATGGCGGTGACTGGAAGGAGACTCAAAGTGGACTTCTGGGGTCTGTAAGATTCTGCCTCTTGATCTGGGCACTGGGTACACAAGTATGTTCTTGAACATATAAGGCATGCGCATTTTTCTATATGTATATTACACTTTATTAAAGTTTTTAAAAAAATTTAATATTTTCTCTATATTTTCACCTTTCAATATCTGAAGTGTATGTACTTAATATGTTTAAATTTCACATATGGCTAAAACTTTGAATCTTAATTTAGACTGGCAGACTATCAAAGCATGTTTCAGCATAAAATAGTAAATTAACGTAAATATGTCTGCTATAAAAGCTGGTCAGTTTGGAGTTGCCATTGACCTAGGATAGCGATCCCCCACACAAGAACCCAAAAATTAGACATTTCAGAACGACTTCAGTGCTAGCTCCATTGTAAGATGGTTCTTTATCTGCCACAGAAATCACTTTGGGAAGAGTTCTACATCCGTGACTGTGCAACATTCTAGTTTCTTGAACTTAAAGCTGCATGTTCCCTCTATCCCATTTAACAATCTGTTCGCTGAACCAGTGGCTATCATCACTCCCTGAGCTTCCGAAAGAAAAACTGACACCCAAGCCCCACCCCAGATCAATTAAGCAATCTGTATTTATTCCAACATAATAATCTAAAACTACGTGGGGTTTTTTTGAGACGGAGTTTCACTCTTGTCACCCAGGCTGGAGTACAATAGCATGATCTTGACTCACTGCAACCTCCAACTCCTGGGTTCAAGTGATTCTCCTGCCTCAGCCTCCTGAGTAGCTGGGATTACAAGTGCCCATCACCATGCCTGACTAATTTTTGTATTTTTAGTAGAGACGGGGTTTCACCACGTTGGCCAGGCTGGTCTCAAACTCCTGACCTCAGGTGATCCACCCGCCTCGGCCTCCCAAAGTGCTGAGATCACAGGCGTGAGCCACTGTGCCTGGCTAAAAACATGCATTTTTGAAGCCGCCTTCCTTTCCCCCCACTGGGTCATAAATGTGCAGCCAGGTTTGTGAAAATCTGCTCTAGGTACTTTTAGTCTCTGAACCTGATCAATCTCTAAAATCAAATTCAGAAACAGCATTGCTCTTGCCTTAAAAGCCCAAACTCCACCAACCCTGCTCAAGGTGCCACCCAGTCTTTCAACACTTTGGCAGCTTTGGCTCATACCACAGATATTTTCCAAAATTATGAAACCATCACCCCGAACTTCAGACTACTCTCAGTCCTTGGCAGGCATCTAAATCTACTATTTGGGAAGAATGGTTGAATAAGAACTCTAATCTGATTCACACAGTCCAGGCTCAAATCCTGGTTCTACCATCTACTAGCCATGTCACCTTGGACATGTTAGGAATCTGTCTGATCCTCAGTCACCTCAACTGTAAAATGGACCATAACAACGCCTACATTTCACTGGGCTGCGCAGTCACTAGAACATTGCTAGTTACTGACAGCTCCTTACATGGTGCCTTCTCCATGCCAAGCAGTGCACCGGAGGTTTTTTTTTTTTTTTTGAGACAGAGTCTTGCCCTTTCACCTAGGCTGGAGTGCAGTGGTGCGATCTCAGCTCACTGCAACCTCCGCCTCCTGGGTTCAAGTGATTCTCCTGCCTCAGCTTGCTGAGTAGCTGGGACTACAGGCGCGCACCACCACGTCCAGTTAATTTTTGTATTTTTAGTAGAGACGGGGTTTCAGCATGTTGGCCAGGATGGTCTTGATCTCTTGACCTTGTGATCCGCCCACCTCAGCTTCCCAAAGTGCTGGGATTACAGGTGTGAGCCACCATACCCGGCATGCACCAGAGTTTTACTAGGGTATTTTGCTTTTAGACCAGAAGTTCTAAAACCTACCTATCAGAAAAAACAACAAATTGTGATATGAAAAAATATATATAGGCTGGGCGTGGTGGTTCATGCCTGTAATCCCAGCACTTTGGGAGGATGAGGTGGGAGGATCACCTGGGGTCAGGAGTTCAAGACCAGCCTGGCCAACATAACGAAACCCCTCTCTACTAAAAATACCAAAAAAAAAAAAAAAAAAAATTAGTCAGGCAAGGTGGCAGGCGTCTGTAATCCCAGCTACTGGGGAGGCTGAGGCAGGAGAACTGCTTGAACCTGAAGGCAGAGGTTGTAGCAAGCCAAGATTGCGCCACTGTACTCCAGCCTGGGCGACAGAGCGAGACTCCATCTCAAACAACATAAAATATATATATATGTGTGTGTGTGTGTGTGTGTGTGTGTGTAAGATTAAGACAAAAAAGCTAATGAACAGATTTTAAAGTTCCATATGTTTCCCAAAATAATTTTATTTACAATTAGTGCTGACTTGATGACTTTAAATTTTCCTATGCTATGTTTACGAATAGATACTAAAGGATTCCTCTTAGTCAACAAACCTGGATTTTTGGAACCTGTGATCATTAAGGATAATCCAATAATCCCCATTAACTTTTCTTTGGCACTATAAATAACAGTTTTTTGTTTTTTTTAAACAGTCTCGCTTTGTCGCCTAGCATGGAGTGCGGTGGTGTAATCTCGGCTACTGCAGCCTCCGCCTCCCAGGTTCAAGTGATTCTCCTGCCTCAGCCTCCCGGGTAGCTGGGAATACAGGAATGTGCCACCACACCTGGGTAATTACATATTTTCTGTAGAGACGGGGTTTTGCCATGTTCACCAGGCTAGTCTCAAATTCCTGACCTCGAGTGATCCACCTGCCTTAGCCTCCCAAAGTGTTGGGATTCCAGGCGTGAGCCACCATGCCTGGCCTAAAAACTAGTTCTCTATCAGATGTTTTCCTAGGAAAAATTAAATAATACAAACCAGTCTATAAAAAGCTACTTTGAAACACGCGTACTTTTAAAATCTTTTCCTAAACTAACGTTTTTTTAAAAATGATGAAAGATTAAGACTGTAATACAATTGCATGATTCACTGTTCTCATGACTCCTTAAACCAAATAAGTTGTAACATGTTTATTATCTATTTTAATAAACAAAACATATGCTTACTTTGTCCCATCCTGATTAATATATATGCAACTATTTCAAATTAACATTTTTTACTCAATAAGCAAAACTTCTTTTATTCTATGTCTTTATTAGAATCTTTAATTAATTCATGTTTTATTTATCTATTTTATTGAGACAGAGTTTCACCCTGTTGCTCAGGCTGGAGTACAGAGGCAAGATTTTGGCACACTGCAACCTCTGTCTCCCAGGTTCAAGCAATTCCCATTCCTCAGCCTCCCAGGTAGCTGGGATTACAGGCCCATGCCACCATGCCTTGCTAATTTTTTTATTTTTAGTAGAGACAGGTTTTGTTATGCTGGCCAGGTTGGTCTCGAACTCCCAACCTTAAGCAATCTGCCCACCTCAGTCTCCCAAAGTGCTGGGATTACAAGTGTGAACCTCAGGGCCTGGCCAATTCGTACTTTAGATATTTACTCTTGGGCCGGGCGCGGTGGCTCAAGCCTGTAATGCCAGCACTTTGGGAGGCCGAGACGGGCGGATCACGAGGTCAGGAGATCGAGACCATCCTGGCTAACACGGTGAAACCCCGTCTCTACTAAAATACAAAAAATTAGCCAGGCGTGTTGGCGGGCGCCTGTAGTCCCAGCTACTCGGGAGGCTGAGGCAGGAGAATGGCGTGAACCCGGGAGGCAGAGCTTGCAGTGAGCTGAGATCAGGCCACTGCACTCCAGCCTGGGCGACAGAGCGAGACTCCGTCTCAAAAAAAAAAAAAAAAAAGATATTTACTCTTATGTCTATTCTAGGCAAGTGGATTATAATTGCCAAGAATCTGTTAAATCGGTAACAGCTGTAGAAATGTCCATCAGTAACATTTGTAGAAATGTCCAACAATGCTATTAAGATTTGCTAAACTCAACCAAATTCAAGTTTCCACTGGTGTTTATTTTTAAACTTATCCTTTTACAATTTCAGAAAAAGTATAAATTTCTAAACATTTGCTAGTTGATGATTACATACATACCTCTGGATAATTGCTTCATGAATTCTACGATACATGTAACATTCTACGAATAACCATGGTGAGTAGAACCATCTTGATTTTCCATCACTTTCATTTAAAAGACTCTGTTGATATTCCAGGTACTGATTCCATATATCAGTATCAACAAATTTCTCAACCAAGGGGATAATTGGTTTATCTGTTTGCAATTCATTCCGTAATTTAGAAAGGAGAGAAATAGCTTTCTTTTCAGCTTCCACGCCTTCCTGCAAAAATACAAGAAAAATCAATTGTGTGTGTATCTGTGTCTGTGTTTGTGTGTGTGTGTGTCTGTGCAATTCCTCTAGGGTAACATATTTTTACAGACTTAAGAAGAAAAGAAAAATGTTCAAAACTACATTTTACTTCTTTAAACATTACATTTAGAACTCTTAAACTGAAAATCAAAAAACACACACAGATCTCATATGAACATAATCATGCCTTATCTATCTAAGTTCTGGCCTTTCCGTATCTTCGGTGACCATTACTACAGAGGGAAAGGAACCCCTGCCAGATTTTCCATGTCTTTCATGCTTCCATACACATTCTTCTTTCACCTTTGACACCACTAGAAAAGAAACTGTGGCCTTTCTGAGGTTTCCTTTGGTAGCTCAAATTTTTTTTTAACTTGTTTTCCACCGAGTTCTAGCTAGGTGAGATGAGATATGCTGACATACAAGGTGCTACAATATTATCTCACATGACAGGCCAATTGGAGGGGGGACAAATGTAATGGGATCAGAATGAAGTGAAAATGACTTGGCACCTCTGGTTTTACATCAGCAAGATTCCTGCCCCATTAAAAAAAAGAAAACGTAAGCCTAATAAGACATGTATATAATAAAATGTAGAGAATAAACATCAAGCCTGAGTATTTTTATAAGATAATTTTTATCATGTTGACATTTAGTCCCTACTTTCAGATCTGTAATTTTCTCAATATAAACATCTCTCCAATCCTTCTTTTGTTCCAAGTAGAATTTATTTTGCTGCTAGAACAAACGATTGAAGCTTTAGAGATTCTGCAGGTTCAGAAATAGAAGAAAAAAAGTTGTGGCTGACTGAGAGGAACTCCTCCTCCTCCAAATCTCTACCCTAAAGTCTTAAACTTCAACTCTTTAACTATAAATTCCAACACCTGAGGTTTTATAGGGTATCAGGCACCCTTTTACAGAAACATATACCTACAAAGGCTAATGGATTAAGAGTGATGTCACTGCCAGTTTGTTCACCTACTTGAATTGAATTCAAACATTTACTGAACCCTGTATGTGCCTGACACTAACCTCAGGACCAGAGAAAGATGAATAAAGCCTAGCCCTGTCTCCAAAAGATACACATCTGCCAAACCAGGTAGTCTAAGGGGAAGGACGTTTGACCACTGAGGTGGGGGAAGACAGAAAACTGTGTGGCACGGCTCCTTTGGAGGTAAGCCTGGCCCTGCTATAGGTGGGGGCTTAGGGAGCTAGGACAACACATGAGGCCCAAGGAGAGTGGTCATTGGTATAATAGAGGAAGGAAAAAAGGACAGAAAGGCTACCAAAAGCAGACTTTATCTATGTCAACATTTTATTTACATCTTGTTCTGTGCCCAGTAGAGTGTGAAATGGGATAGGGCTGGAGAGACAATAAACTCTGCCTTCAGTCACCTGATGATTACGGGCATACAGGCCAAGTAGCAATATACTAAGACTTCATTAATTACTACATTTTAGATCACTCTGGTCGAAAAAAATGAAATTACAAAAGCACTATGGTGCCAGGCACAGTGGCTCACACCTGTAACACCGGCACTTTAGGATGCTAAGCTAAGAGAATCGCTGGCATCTAGGAGTTTGAGGCTGCAGTGAGCCATAACTGGGCCACTGCACTCTAGCCTAGTAGACAGAACAAGATCCTGTCTCAAAAAACAAAACAACAACAAAAACACAAGTATTACGGTAATTTGCTTACGTATATGACCAAATACTAAAGTGAACTATCCAAATTTGGCTAAATTATACTTGTGTGATAAAAGTATGTCAGCTATCAAAATTATGTTTATGTGATAAACATTAAAACCATTCATCAATAGAATTGTCAGTGTCTGAATTAAGCTGCATTTTGGCAATAAGGAACAACAGGTGATCCCTGTGTTATGCCAGGATTAGTTTCAAACAAGACAATATAAAAGAAGTTGAAAGAAGTAGAACATTACACTCAAACTGTGTATGTATTATCTCACTCCATTTCAACTTGGCCAAGGAGAAAAGATCACCAACCATTTCTCTAAATCTTTGTTTTCAACGCTTAAAAAAAATGTACTGGTGTATGCATGCTCTTTTACAGTCTATTGTGTAATAGAAAGATTACTGAACCTACAGGTTTAAAGACCTATATCTAACACAACATAGTTATCTGGATTTCTCCTCATCCATTAACTGAATGGACAAAGTGATTTCTAAAGTCCTATTCTGCACTGAATGTTAATGAGTCCCAACTTGAATCAGTACAATGTGTCAATCAATTATAATTCCTATCACTGAGCTTTGCATAGCAGTTTGAACTTACAGGACTCAAGATCTCAAATCAGTAATATAAATACTACAACTCAAATTAAACTTGAAATTTAAAAAGCTCTTCTAAGCAACTCAATTGCTTAGTCACTTGGCTAAGTCAATTGCAAGTCTGTTGCCTACTCACCAATTATAACATTAAGTATATTAGAAAATACATTCTGAGGTCTAAATAACTGGCAGAAATAATTGTTGGAACACAATTATTTTCTAAATTAAAGATTGGCTGTCCTATCTCCATTTCAATGTATTACATTAAAACCAAATAAGTACTTGGCCCAGCTATTGATTTTTACATTTAAAGGAAAATTGATGCCTTCAATAACTGTTTATTACGTTTCTGTTGAAAAATTAACAAAAAATTAAAACAATTCTTACCTCTCCATGTTTCTCAAAAAATTCACTTTTATGTCGATGCAATGTATCAATAACCTTAGTTAAGATCTGTGGTATTCTGTCTTTAATTGTAAGATATGCAAATGATCTAGAAAAAAGAGTCACATGCATTATATTACTTAGTAGCATCTATACTAGAAGATTGGCTTTTAGTTTCTGGAACATTTCATGTATATTAAACTCTTCATACAACTATTAAAAGGTAGACAAGTATTGTGTGATTACTATATTAAGACATAAGAAAACCTGAAAACTTCTCTGGTATGTCATGGAAGCCAAACTGTCTCGGGGCCTCTAATCCCAGATTCTCCCATGTAGTCTGTTGAATCATTCTTATCTTTCATATTCTATTGCTTTTATTTTTCTAAATCAGAAACTCGCTTAGCAATGTGACAGGATAGGGAATGGATTAGCTTAGAAATCAAACAGGCTCTTGTCCCAGGTCTACTACTATCTAAGTCACCCGCTAACAAAGGTGAAAGAAGCAGTGCATGTAAAACCACTTTAAAGTGTCTAATGTGCTTGAACAACATAAATAATTAAAGGTACTTGTAAGCCTGTTTCTCTCGATTCTGTCTGTATTATGAGTCAATTTTAATTCTTTTCAAAGGTTTTCCCCTTCTCTGCCTTCTCTATCTGCACAATAGACTCCTTCCATCCTATTCTGCCCCTAAGCAAATGAAGGCATGCTACTGTCTTTCTCCCAGTCAAAAAATTAGAGATTTTATGGAAGTGTCCAAAAATGAAGCAAGCTGGAGATGAAGAAAAACTTATACCCCCATTAAAAAATTAAAGATATTCTTGATTTTATTCATACAAAAAAACCAAGATTTACATATTATCATTTTGTATCATTTTAAGGAAATACATGATTCAGGTAGAAACAAAGCTTTATTTGGTGGTGAAACTCCGTGCAGTTTTAAACATAGAGCACAGAGTTTAGCTGACCAGTGTTTTTATCTTCAGATCACAAGAGACAATCGTTAAATTATTAGGTTGTAACTTGGGTATTTCTTCAAAAGGTTTCCTCAAATGACAGCTATAGAACTTTAAGAAAAAAACTGCAAACACTTTCTTACTCTGTGGTGCTTTCAGTACCACCCAAAACAGTGATTAGCTTTTAATGTGTATAATAACTACGTTGACCAGAATTTAATTTTTAAAACTCATTAATGAAAGAACACTAATACCTCAGAGGGTGAGCAGGAACATTAAATCAACTGCCACTTGAATTTCCGCAGGCAGTAGGTACAGTAAGTCCTTTTTTGAGATTTTACTTTAATTGGAAAGTATTACTGTTTTCCTAACTACTACACTTCCTGCACCTCTGGAGCAAAGTCTCTGGCCAGGACTGGAGTGAGGCCAGAAGCCCTAGGGCGCAAAATTGAAGGAGACACTCTCTATACTTGCAGGACCTGAAACAGTGCCTGCTTCAATTTTGGGCCATTGGCGCCACTTTCTTGGCCTCAACCTACTTTCCGCCCAGGTTTATTTGCCACAAAGTGTTCTCGTCTTTTGCAGTATTCTGAAGTAAGGACCAATTTCAAATATAAATTTGGCCATTCAATTTATGCAAATGGATGTTCTTATTTGCACGGTCACCCACAACTTCATCCAAGAATCTGTACCGTGATGACTATAAAGCAAAAAACTACAGACAGTTCTTACTGTGAGATTACGATTTGATCAACAGGAAGAAACCCGTTTCTTAATAGCTCTGAGATCCCCAACTCTTACGGAGAATTTTAACGCCCCCAAAGCGAGTTCATTAAAGTGAATAAATAAAGTGACCGCCAGGAACAGACCGCGAAGCTGAGCCCTGTCCTGATCCTTACGAGCAGGCGCCGCGGGCGGGCTCCCTCCCCGGGGCCGCCTCCCCTCGCCTCCGAGCCAGTCCGCGAAATCCGCAAAGGCGTCCTGGGAAGCCGCGCCCGGCAGCGGCACTCGAACGCAGCCCACCGGAGAGCGGGCGCCCTCCGCTTAGTCCCCACAGGCTCCCGACGAAGCCCAGCTTTCCGCAAAAGTGGGGAAGAGAAAAGTAAGACGAACCCCACGTCCTGTCCTGAGAGAGACGCCGGGACGACAGCCATTACGTTCCGCGATCCCGGCCGCAAAGATCGGCGCTCAATCGCCTCAGAAACAGAGGCGTTACCGCCGCGAAGGAGGAGCTGAGAATGGGGGTGGTGTGGCTTTAAAAAAAAAAGGTGCTTTTGAATAAACAAACTTTATTTGGTGCCCGTACAAACGGCAAACAGTGGCTGGCCAGAGGACCCAATCTTCCGGGGACGAAGGCGGGGACAGCGGAGGGCGACTAGAGGAGCGGATATGGAAGCAAACGAAAGCCGGAAGCAGGTAAGGACCGGGAGGTCCCAGGGCCTAGGGAGCGGAAGAGGTCGCGGCGACGCGGCTCACGTGGTCAGACAGTCACGTGGTCCGAGTTGCTCCCGCTAAGTGGACCAGAGTTCAGTGCGCCTGCGCAGTATCGGGGGTGGGAGGGAGCGCCCTTCCAGGAGATGGGGTGGCTGCTGTAGTGAGAGGCTGGTGCTGCGGCTTTTTCCCTGCAGTCCTGCCGAGGAAGCGTGCGTCCCTGGCGCTTCCTTCTTCTCTTCCGGCCGAGAGGTTAGTGTATTGCCTTTCCTTAGCTGCTTGGGTGGTCCGGCTCGGAGGTCTGCGCCCTGGCTCCTGGCCGCCTGGAACGTGTACAGTCACAGGTTACGCTGGTGCGACTGTGACCCTCTGCCTCTTACCGTGATCTTTGGTCGACTTAGCTGGGAGTAAAAAGCACTCAGTCAATTAATGAACCCTTTTTTTGAGCCAGTGCACCGCGGTAACTAGAAATCGATAAAATAATTTTGAGTTTGAGGAATTGAACGGCCTGCTCCCAAAGATGAGTGACAGTTGTCTCTTGAATCGTAGCCTAGCTGTAACCGATTTTCTTAATTGGTGTTATTGTCTAAAAGTTGAAATGTGCCCAGGAACTGAGTAACTGCCTAGTATTTCATTTTAAAAATTCGATCGAATGCCTATTATGTACTGGCGCTAGTGTCAGGAGATACAGTAGGAAAAAACACACAAATCTGTATCCTCAAGGAGCTTCCATTCTGGAGGGAAGACACAAAAATCAGCTCTCTCCTTTTTTTTCCTTTAGCGTTCTGTCTCACGTATTTTACTGATTTAGCTCTTTTTTGCCTGTCACTCCCAATGTAAGGTTCAAAAGATAGGATTTTTGTCTATTTTATTTTCAACTGTATTGTCAGCAACTGGGGACAATGCCTGGCACATGGTAAGAACTCAGTTGTTTTGCAGTATGAATTAATAAACTAAAAATTAAAGGTATGTAAGTGATGTTACACAATGGAGAAATGCAAAGTGGAGAAAGAGAACGGGTGCTGGTTGTGTGTTTTTAATGTAGTGGTTGGGGAAGGCTTCACTGGGTAGAAGACATTTTAGCAAATCTCTGGAGGAGGTGAGGGTGTGAGCCTTTCAGATCCCTGGGAGAAGAGCCTAAGGAACAGCAAATGCAAAGATCCAGAGGCTAGAATGAGGAGCAAAATAAGCAAAGGAGAGAGCTGTCATAGTGCTGATAAAGGGCCAGAAAATGTAGTGCCATGCAGGCCATTTTGAGGGCTTTGACATTTTTTTTTTTTTTTTTTTTGAGACGGAATCTCGCACTGTTGCCCAGGCTTTAGTGCAGTGGCGCGATCTCGGCTCACTGCAACCTCCGCCTCCCGAGTTCAGGCGATGATGCTCCTGCCTCAGCCTCCCGAGTAGCTAGGATTATAGACCCATGCCGCCATGCCCAGCTAATTTTAGTATTTTTAGTAGACACAGGGTTTCACCGTGTTGGCCAGGCTGGTCTGGAACTCCAGACCTCAAGTGATCCCTCCCAACGTGCTGGGATTACAGGCGTGAGCCACTATGCCTGGTCGGAGGGCTTTAGCTTTTATTAAGTGAACCGTGAAGCCATAGCCACATTTTGCGCTAAGATTTGACTTCAAAGGATCACTTTGGTTGCTTGTGTTGAGAAGAAATTGTAGGGGGCCCAAAACAGAATCAGGGAAACTGGTTAAAGCTATTATAATAATCCATGGGAAAGATAGCAGTTTGGATCAGGTAGTAGTATTACTGATGATGGGCAGTGGTCCCTAGAAGGCCCTTGGGATTTACTGACAAGTTGGATATGGAGAATAAAGAGTCAAGGTGGACTCCACGTTTCTGGCTTAGCAGTTACAAAGATACTAATTACTGCTCGTGAATGGGAAAGACTGGGAAGAAAGGGATGCAAGGGATTCCAGGGGTATAAGAGAGAGATTAGAATGGTAGACCATGGAGTGTAAACTGGATATGGAGGAAGTGAAGTCATGGGGAGTGAGAGACTGTGAAAAGGTGGTTGGATCATTGACTCACGGGTCCTGTTGGTGTTGAAGAATTGTTGGAATTGGGTAATAGAAGGAGTGAGATGCAAATATAGGAGGTGGTGCTTAGAGAGTAGAATGGATGAAATTGAGGTGAGGAGATCCGATGTATTGATAATGACAGTAGGGCCCTGTCTGATAGAAAAACAATGTAAGGCACAAATGTAATCTTAGGCTTTCTAGAAGGTGCAGTGATAAAAATGGGATGGGTCCGGTGGCTCATGCCTGTAATCCCAACACTTTGGGAGGCCAAGGCAGGTGGATCACCTGAGATCAGGATTTCAAGACCAGCCTGGCCAACATGATGAAACCCCGTCTCTACTAAAAATACAAAAAATTAACTAGGCATGGTGGCAGGCACCTGTAATCCCAGCTACTTGGGAGGCTGAGGCAGGAGAATCGCTTGAACGGGGGAGGCAGAGGTTGCAGTGAGCCAAGATCGTGCCATTACACTCCAACCTGGGCAACAAGAGCGAAACTTTGTATCAAAAAAGAAAAAAGAATAGCTAAAATTTATTTGAATAATGCATTTTATTTAGGTAAATATACCCAGACATATTATTTCAACAAATAATTGATAGAAGAATTGAGATATTTTACTTATTAAAAAATTAAGGCTCAATTTATACTAACCAGAATTCAAGGGCTCAATAGCAATGTGGGTTGTCTAGTGGCTACTTTACAGGTTACAGGATAATTACCATGGGCATGAGTGGCTGAGGAAAAGTGAAAAACAGGACTATTCAGGAAGGGAGATTAGGGAACTCAGGGCCAGGGTTTTGGAAGAATCATCCCCACCACTGATCAGCATGGATATAGAAACCATTGAAAATTATTGCAACAATAATATTACCTGTAACTTTTACATTCATTGTGATAGTGCTTCATGTAGCCTCCATATTAAGGTAGTCAATAGAGTTTTGAGGTAAATAATTCATTCAAAGAGGCCAGGTGCAGTGGCTCACGCCTGTAATCCCAGCACTTTGGGAGTCCAAGGCAGGCGGATCATTTGAGGTCAGGAGTTGGAGACCAGCCTGGCCAACATAGTGAAACCCCTTCTCTGCTAAATATACATATGTATATCTATATATATCTATATATATAGATATATAAAATACAAAAACTAGCTGGGCTTGGTGGCGCACACCTGTAATCCCAGCTACTCAGGAGGCTGAGGCAGGAGAATCACATGAACCTGGGAGGTGGAGGTTGCGGTGAGCTGAAGTGGCACCACTGCACTCCAGCCTGCTGAGCGACAGAGTGAGACTCCCATCTCAAAAAAAAAAAAGAATTTCCTCAAAGATAATGAAAGAATCTAGGACTGTGGACACATTTCTAAAATATTTTGTAGTTAGGTTCTTCAAAATTAAGTGGTTCAACTGGCATGGAATAGTACTAATCAAAGGTGAACTGCAGTAGCCAATTGGACTAGAATGAAGCACAGAATACCAGCTTTTGAAGGGATTTTGAAAGCAGCAGGTTCTACCTCCTAAATATCACCGTGAATCATCTTTGTCCTTATCCTGGAGAGAGGTAATAAAGAAATAAAAGGTAGTGGGTAAGAGTGTTGACTTTGGAATTGTGAAAGCCTGGGTTTTATGTTAATTACATCTCTGTAGCTTCTTAATTGTGAGCACTTAGCCTCTTTAAACCTCAGTTTCCTAATCAGTGAAATGGGATCATTATGAGGTGAGGCCGAGCACTTGGCATGTAGAAAGTGCTCAGAGTGATGTTAGAGGCTCTCGTTTCCTCCTGCACATCATCACCAAAAAGTTGTTTTAGGAACATGCATTTGACTATGTGACTCTCAGAGTTAGAAGCCCAGCTTTCTCCCCACCTGTAGAAACTCTTTGGGATGACTTTATAGATCCTTTGGTGATCTGATCACCAGCTCTTTTTCAGTCCTTACCTTCTGCAGCTCACTCCAACCTCCCCTGAGTTAGGGAGATAAATAGGACTCCATGCCTGAGGTGTTTGACTTGCTGATCCTTCTGCCCTTTCAAGACTCGGTTCAAATGTCACCTCTCTGACAATGCCACACTCTTCACATGCTCCTTTCTCTGGACTAGAGCAATTTGTGCATCTCATTCATTTTCCTCTGCTAGACTTTGAATTCTGAGATCATTGATTCATATATCTCTAGCACCTAACATGTTATTTTTAAAAAAAGAATTATTGATTACTATGGTCTAACTTTTTTTTTTTTTTTTTTTTTTTTGAGACAGAGTCTCATTCTGTTGCCCAGGCTAGAGCGCAGTGGGGCGATCCTGGCTCGCTGCAACCTCTGCCTCCCTGGTTCGAGCGATTCTATATCTCAGCCACCTGAGTAGCTGGGATTAAACGCATGCACCACTATGCCTGGCTAATTTTTTTTTGTATTTTTAGTAGAGATGGGTTTTCGCCATGTTGGCCAGGCTGGTTTTGAATTCCTGGCCTCAAGTGATTGCCCCCACACCCTTTTAGCCTCCCAGAGTGCTGGGATTACAGGCATGAGCCACTGTGTGTGGCCTACTATAGGCTAACTTTAAAATCACACGTTTCATACTGTAAATGAGGGGGAAATTCTGTTTCCCTTGTCTGGAATGTTCATGTGTGTATCTGACAAGCCTCATGCGCTCCCATGCCCAGCCCCAAGCTGAAAAGCACCTTCCCCTTCTAGAATCAGCTTAGCTCTTTCTGGGAGCCTTTCCTGATTCTTTTTTTTTTTTTTTTCCTGAGGCAGAAAAAAGGCTGGAGTGCAGTGGTACAATCATGACTCACTGCAGCCTCGGTCTCCTGGGCTCAAGTGATCCTCCTACCACAGCCTGTGAATAGCTGGGACTACAGGCATGAGCTGCCATCACACCCAGCTAATTTTTAAATTTTTGTCATTTTTGTAGAGATGATGTTTTGTCATGTTGCCCCAGCTGGTCTGGAACTCTTGGACTCAAGCAATCCACCTGCCTCAGTCTCCCAGTGTGCTGGGATTACAGGTGTGAGCTACAGTGCCTGGCCAGTACAGATTTTTATATATTTGATATGCTAATGAAGTAAATGAAGTGGTCCCATCACTATTTTTTTTTAAGGTTCTTGTTATATCAGTAGCTTTATAATCTTGTAATCTTCCAGAAAGAAGGCCAAATGTTGATAAAGGCAAAGTGGCAGAAACACTGTACTTAATTTTTTAACCTTGTTCTTTTGCTAGAATTAGGATGTATCTGTTTTACAAATTTTTTTACAGAAATATGCCTATTACCTAGGGAAATATTATATATGTTTTAAGCGTTAATTTTAAAACTTGAACTTTGAATTCCTTTTCTTTTAGCTTGGGACGTGGTAATGCCAGCCACACTCCTCAGAGCCGTGGCCGGATCTCATCGTATATTATCAAAAGCACATCAGTGCCGAAGAATCAGTCATCTAATGTTAAAACCACTTAAGGAATTTGAAAATACAACATGCAGCACACTGACAGTATGTGAAAACTTGGATTTGTTCCTTCCTGATAAAACAGCTGGTGGTTTGAATAAGTCTCAGATCCTGGAAATGAACCAAAAAAAGTCTAATACAAGCCTGCTCTCGCCATTAAATGCTGCTCGTTGCCAAGATGAAAAGGCACCCCTTCCAACCATGAAATCCTTTGGTACTCACAGGAGAGTGACCCACAAACCACATCTATTGGGTTCTAAATGGTTTATAAAAATATTAAAGAGGCATTTCTCATCTATACCAACGGAAACATTTGTTCCAAAACAAGACTTCCCACAGATCAAGAGACCACTAAAAGCATCCAGGACCAGACAGCCATCCAGGACCAACCTTCCAGTTTTGTCTGTGAATGAGGTAAAGTAGGGGTGGCCGTGGCTCTTGTGCTTAGTGATCGTTGCTCACGCTAAACCAGTGTGCGCTGCACCCCAGCCTTACCACCAACGTAAGAGAACTGGCAGTCACTCAGACTTCCTCATCAAGATCTTTGAAGCCTAATAAATATCCAAAGGGATTCAAAATCTTAATTTTTAACAATTAATGATACATATAAAAACAAAATACAAGCAATAAAACATGAAAATATAGTTTATAAAAGATTTGGTTATTGGTCTAAGGAAATTGAATAAGAGGACCAATATTAAGACCAGTCTAAGAATGGGACTGTAAAAAAAATTAAAAAAAAACGTTAAAAAAACAAACTAGAAATTCTTCATCAAATTAAAAAAAAAATGTAACTGCAGACAGATAAGCCTTTATTAGGCTGTGGCAGTTGCATGGGTCGGTGAAATAACATGGTAAGGTAGCCTCCAAAAGCAGCAGGGGAGGAGGGCCTTGCTTTTTTATCCTCTTAAGGTTTAAGGGGGTATTTTTTTTTTCATCCTTAAGGAGTTTCTGGGAATTTTTCTGCTACAATTTGCATTTCTTCTTTAATAACAAGTTAAGGGTCAAGATCAAGCCCTTAGTAACCTTTGTGTGTCGCATAATACCTAGAACTATATGTTGTACTTATATGTTTATTACATTGGAAAGGATTGAAAAGAGGCAAGAGGATCTTTAATGCCGGTAGTCATCAACATTAAAGACACTTTAAACTTGATGAAGACTTCTGAATCTATCATAAAACAGGTTAGAATGTCTGTCTTCAAGTCTTGATTCTGAAAAGTAGCCCCTGAGCCTGTTTAATTGGGGCCATGTTTTTATTACTGTGTAGTTGACACCCCTTGGAAAGGTATACATACGTACCTTTACTCATCCTCTGATTCGGAAGCTAAGAATGAATGAATGGTTCTTGTGTTGGATTCTGGAATGCTTTCAATTCTTGTGTGCTTTCTCTGAACCCAGGATGTGAAGGATGGAGTGTTGTGCAGCTACTGTTCCACCTTTCCTTTAGCTCGAGCTTTGGGGTAACCTGGGAAATTCAGTATTTAAGTGTCCAAGATGACATTAAGTGTAAAAACCTGAATTCATGGCAGATCCAAAAAAGAGAAAGCTCAATTCTGTTCATTTGTAACATCTAGGAGCACAGTGCGTCGGGTTTCTTAGGAAGAAGCTGATACAGTCAGACATGTCCCTAGGCTATTTCTTTGGGCCATCCTTAGACTTGCAAGCAATTTTCCTAAATACCATATCTTATTTTTCTTTAGGTTTTTTTTTTTTTCTACTTCCTTCCAGGAAAGAATTTGAAGTAGATTTTCAACATTCAACATAGTTTCAAATGAGATAATAAATACTTTCGCATATTAGAACAAATAGTTGACATGAACAGAGAAATGTTATAAAGTACCTGAAATGAATAATTTAGTTGAACATTTTGTTTTGAGAAGCCCGGTAATTAAAAGAGGAAATCCTTCTGGGATTTACTGTTTGTTGTTTTTTATTGTGGGAGAGGGCAGAGTAAAAACATAAAAATATCTTCAGAGAAATAACTTTTTCCAGCACTGAAATGAAGGAGTTATTTCATGGATTCTGTTATAGGAGACATTGTGTAACATGATAGACAATGACTTCAGTTGGAGTTTGGCAAAAACAAGCCATATGCTGTCTTTCTGAAAGCACAGGAATATAATAGAAAATCAGATGTTTCTGGCCGGATGGTGGCTCACACCTGTAATCCCAACATATTGGGAGACCAAGGCAGGTGGATTACTTGAGGTCGGGAGTTTGAGACTAGCCTGGCCAACATGGTGAAACCCTGTCTCTACAAAAATACAAAAATTAGCCAGGTATGGTGGTGGTGCACACTTGTAATCCCAGCTGCTTGGGAGGCTGAGGCAGGAGGATCTCTTGAATCCAGGAGGCAGAGGTTGCAGTGAGCCAAGATCACGCCACTGCATTCCAGCCTGGGTGACAGAGTGAGGCTCTGTCTCAGAAAAAAGAAGAAAATCATATGTTTCTAAAGTGATCTGAGATAATATAATTTTGGAACACCATTTTTTGAAGATTTTATTCTTCATAGAGAAAGCAGTCTTGGCATGACTAGGTAATATGTCCCCAGGACCAAAGCCTGACTTTCTTTTTTTTTTTTTGAGATGGAGTGTTGCTCTGTCCTCCAGGCTGGAGTGCAGTGGCGTGATCTCGGCTCACTACAAGCTCCGCCTCCCTGGTTCACGCCATTCTCCTGCCTCAGCCTCCTGAGTATCTGGGACTACAGGCGCCCACCACCACGCCTGGCTAATTTTTTTTTTTTTTTTGTATTTTTAGTAGAGACGGGGTTTCACCGTGTTCGCCAGGATGGTCTCGATCTCCTGACCTCGTGATCTGCCTGCCTCGGCCTCCCAAAGTGCTGGGATTACAGGCGTGAGCCACTGCGCCCGGCCAAAGCCTGACTTTCATCTGCCACAAATTGAGGGCCACTCCATTTTCATACGGCCATCAAAGTGGTAAACCCTTTATACCACTCTTGACTGAGACAAGGGAAAGCCTCTGCTTTGTGTCAAAAGCATGTGGACTTTGTTTTGTTACCATAGTTGCACTGAGCTCATCTTTTCAGCTCTGCAGAACAACATGCATCTGGAGTTGGCTGAATGGTTTTAGTCACCCTCTCTGTTCGAATTAAATCTTTACCCGGTCTCATTTTCAGAGATCATAATCTGAGATATTCAACCCACATCCCTTTGGCTTACAATTCCTAAAAGCAATAGTGGGTCCTGTGGCTTAATGCCTATAATTCCAGTGTTTTGGGAGGCTGATGCAGAAAGACCACTTGGGGCCAGGAGGTCAAGACCAGCCTGGCAATGTAGCAAGACTCCCATTTCTAAAAGACTTAAAAAAAAAAAAAAAAAAAAAAAAAATTAGCCGGGCTTGGTGGTGCGCACCTGTAGTCCTAGCTACTCAAGAGGCTGAGGTGGGAGGTTCGCTTGAGCCTGGGGGTTCCAGGCTACAGTGAGTCATGACTGCACCTCACTCCATCCAACCTAGGCGACAGAGGGAGACCCACTAAACAGTCACCTCATTAAAACAAAAGATATTCCCATCACTCGTGAAATTCCAAGGGCTTTAGAAGCTCTGTGTTAGTAACTAAAGACCCACTAAACAAATGAGAAAACAATAATAGCCACGCTTCTTATTAATGTCCGGTCTTTGAAGAGAACACCAGAGGATGGGAATGGCAGGTCTGAGTGGCGTGGAGCCTGATACCAGGGAGAATGTTTTCAGGCTGATAGCACAGTGTGTTAAGGAATCACTAGTGGATTTTTAACCATGTTTTTTGAAAAATGAAATAGAAAATAACAGAATACATTGCAAAGGTAAATACTGGTTTGTGAAGCTATTGTGGCAATTATTGGTGTGTGAGCATAGATGTGTATATGTACTATGTATAATGATTTCTTATATTTTGTAGTCAAAAAACTTAAAAGATAAAGCATAATACTGGTAACATAAAATGTATCTGTGTTTTTATAGCTTTCATCTCCAATGAGTACATTGCAGGAGAAAAGGCATTTTTCCTTAGTATGATCTATCTACTCACAGTACTTCTGACATCAAATATATGGGAGCCTTTTCCTCCTCCTCCCAGCCAGTTCTCCAATTCTCCAGACACTAACAAGGTGTCCTGCAATTCAGTTCAATTCCAGCACTTGCCAGAGTTAGTGCAGACCCCAGTTAATTAAGCTAGGCCCCACAAGACTGCCCTCCCGGTTGACACCTGTGCTTCTGACCAACCAGCTATGACCACCACCCCCTCTTCAGGTTTGATGATTTGCCAGAATGACTCACAGAACTCAGGGAATCACTTTATTTACATTTACTGGTTTTTTATAGAGTATACAAAATAACAGCCAGATGTAGAGGTGCACAGGGTGAAGTTTAGAAGGGCCTGGAACTCAGGAGTTTCTATTCCTTGTGGAATTGGGCTGTGCCACCCTCCTGGCACATGGATGCATTGATCAACACAGGAGTTCTCCAGACCCCATTGTTCACTCCAGACCCCATTGTTCGGGTGTTTTTATGGAGGTTTCATTGTGTCAACCATGATTGATGATTAACTCAGTCTCTAGCCCCTCTCCATTCACTAGAGGTTAAGGGTGGGGTTGAAAGTTCTAAGCTTCTAATCAAAGTTTGGTCTTTCTGGTAACCACGCCCCATCCTGAAGCTGTCCAGAACACTGGGAGTCACCTCATTAAAACAAAAGACGTTCCCATCACTCATGAAATTCCAAGGGATTTAGAAACTCTGTGTTAGTAACTAAAGGCAAAGAGCAAATACTACAACCAAAAATGCCTCTGTCATTTAGAAAATTACAGGGGTTTTAGGAGTCTGTACTGGGAACCAAGGACAAAGACCAAATCACTATAGAAGCAGCATTGCTGTAATACACCAATTTTCTTCAGTAATACAGTGTAAATGAAAGTACAATTTTTAAAAAAATGTTCTGATCAGAGCATGTGATGCTTCTAAAACAAGAATCATATGTAGATTTCTAGCCCCATCTGCTGGAACGTGTCTTCTGTGACCAGAAAAACAAAACATACTAAAATACTGTGGTTTTGGGTTTTTGTCTTTTGGGTTTTTAAAAACATTTTGAAATAGAGAAGCCCTAAATCTTATAAGTGTTACAGGTTGGTTTGACACATTTATTTAAGAGCAAATTGTAGATCCCCATCCTGAAATCCAAAATATGCTTTACATGTATATGTAGGTAATGCTTAATAAGGATTCACTATAAAAATCCAGAGAAAGATGTATAAAAATGAAAGCTGCTCAGAAAACAATAGCATCTTTAATAAAGAAGAAAAAAAGCAGAGAAGACATTCTATGGTTCTTTTACCAAATAGGCTAAAATAAAAAAAAAAAAAAACCCAAAACAAAATGTCTAAAACGTCAGATTCATCTATTGATAGAAGACGCACACAACTAAGACTCAAGAGCTAAGAAGTTTAAGGAGAATACAGGAAGTAGTGTGGCAAACCATATAAGCTGAGTGACATTGGATGGATAGAACTTTCAGCCAAACTAAATGGGAGATCCCGAGAGAAGGAAAGGGGATGGTGGACAGTCTGGAAAACCTACGACAAAGATGCTTAGGATGGCTAAGTGAAAACAGATTGTGTTTAAAGATTTATTCGTAATCTATTTGGAGCTTAGAATATATTTTCTCATAAAAATACTGATTGACTTGCCTTGTCCCATCCTTGAGAGTTGAAAATAGTACACGTTCTCAATTTGCTGTTAGTGTCTGAATATTGACATAATTTGGGATACCAGATTGCCCAAAACTCAGTTCTGAATATATTGTGCCCTTTATTTTTATCTCCAAGTGGCAGTTTTTAAAACTAGCCTTTTACCTTGATTTAAAATAATAGTGCCTGGCTGGGCATGGTGGCTCACGCCTGTAATCCTAGCACTTTGGGAGGCCAGGGTGGGCAGATCACCAGAGGTGAGGAGTTTGAGACCAGCCTGGCCAACATGGCGTAACCCCATCTCTACTAAAAATACAAAATTAGCCAGGTGTGGTGGTGCATGCCTGTAATCCCAGCTACTTGGGAGGCTGAGGCGGGGTAATCGCTTGAATCCAGGAGGTGGAGGTTGCAGTGAGCTAAGATTGCACCACTGGCACTCCCGCCTGGGCAACAGAGGAAGACTCCGTCTAAAAAATAATAAATAATTTAAAAAAAAAATAGAGTAAAATAATAGTGCCTGCTACCACCATCAAACCTTGTACTCGAATGCCAAGCTGTATATGGGATGCTTGCTGGCACATCTTCATTGGCACTATAAAATATGGCCAAGAAGATAGACTCTGAGCGTAAGTCTGTGTTGGTTAGAAGTAACTTTGTCCTGGCTCTCTGGACTCTGAGAGTAAGAAGTCTGTGTTGGTTAGGAGTAACTTTGTCCTGGCTCTCTGGTGTAAAGCTCTCAAATGCGACTATGTAAATCCGGGTGGGATAATGGACTCGGCTGTCTGCAACATGCCATTTTGCAGAGAAGCACTCTAATGCATAGGCTTTTTATGCTGTAAAATATAGTAGCTGAAATTAAATGCCACTTTTTCAAAGGTGAATTAATGGAGAGCCTGGTGAAAGTCAAAGCGTTTTGATGTATAAAACTTGATAAATGGAAGTATTCCATCAATAGGCAAAGTATAACAACCTATCTACATAGTATGTAATTTCTGCACAGGTCTCTGTTTAGTAAATACATCACTGTATATCAATCTGGAATCTTGTTCCAATAAAGGAACATAAAGTTTTGTTTTTGTTTTTGTTTGAGACGGAATCTTGCTGTGTCACCCAGGCTGGAGTGCAGTGGTGCAATTTTGGCTCACTGCAACCTCTGCCTCCTGGATTCAAGGGATTCTCCTGCCTCAGCCTCCTGAGTAGCTGGGATTACAGGTGCCAGCCACCACACCCGGCTGGATTTTTGTATTTTTAGTAGAGCCAGGGTTTCACCATGTTGACCAGGCTAGTCTCGATCTCCTGACCTCAAGTGATCCACCCGCCTCAGCCTGCCAAAGTTCTGGGATTACAGACGTGAGTCATTGCACCTGGCCAAGAATATTTTTTGGGGAAAAAAAAAAAGTAGTACACATTCTTAGCGCAGATGGGCTTGGCCAATAACACATGATGGAGAAGGAGACGTGAGACAATAGGGAGAGGCAGGGACGGTGTGGGCTGGAGACCCTGGGGCCCCCTGCTGTATCCTAGTCCATTACTGCCAGATCTTCCACTCGGTCAGAAGATGATGGAAATCTGGATTTTGTGTGAAATATCTCAGTTTATTGTTGACAAGTCAATTTGAATTTTAGAAATGTGATGTAGGTCAGCTCTTGAGTTGGATGGTTCTCCAAGCTGCCAGTTTACAACTCTGATTCTAGCAAAAGAGATAGCCTCTACCATTTTCAGTACAGCTATAGGAAGACCCTTCAGTGGACTACCTTATGACCTTCTTATCTCCTTTTTCTGCCTCTTGCTCTTCCCACTTCAGCCCAAACTAAGCACATGAGCTCTAGCCATCACAGAAGTAATTCTGACATCCAACCTAACATACTGTGATTTCACCTAGCAAGCTTGAGTGAATTTGTCAGGTCTTGCAGAGTGTGGAGTCTGCCCCATGTCTCGCCTGATGCCCCTTGCTAGGATTCCTTTCTTTCAGCTAGCTTCAGCTCTACAGACATAGCATGTCAGCTCTTTTTAACTCCATGAAGCCTTAAAAAGAACTAGTGCTCACAGGTCTAAACCTTAAGCATATGCCTGTTCCCTATACTCTAGTAACTCCTGATACATTTTTATTTGTATATCCCCGTGTTCCTACTTTCGTATGTGGCTATGGGAATTAGCTAATTTGGAAGGAATTAGCAGTTTTCTGCTCATAATCAGGGTACTACATCCATTTATCCTGACATTCCCCCAGTAATTTCACCTTGTCTGACTTTTATTTTTTCTAATTGAATTTGTCTCATTTTGCTTATGAGTAGATACTTTATTGATTTTGGATTTTTCAGTTTGCATGGATCCTCAGGTTCTCTTTTATTCTTTTACCTTTAAACCACACATCAGAGCTGTGGAACAGATTGAGGAAGAGCAAATGGCGTCAGGTCATTTCATGAGAAAGAGCCAGGAGTTGCGGGATGTAGGTGGGAGGAAGGAATGAATTAATATATACTTCTCTAGAATTTCATACTAGGAATATACAGAACGGAAAAGAATTGAGGAGCTGAGATGAGTAAGTCCTAAGAATAAATGTTGATTTAGTGACTCATAAACTTCTTTTGGCCAACTAGAATCTAACAACTGTTGAACGCTTGTGTTAGCCGCAGTGCTGAGCAGTTTATGCTTATTAGCTTACTTAAACTTTACAACAACCCCATAAAGTAAGCATTATTGTTATTCTGATATTCTTTTAAAATTGTAACCAACTTCTGTGCCTAAAATGTTAACTCTTATGCCAATAGCTTTCAAACTTTATTGACCACATCTCATAGAAATATATTTAACATTTTACATACATAGCGACCTAGAGTAGATACATACATATATGTAAGTGACAGAAAACTTCATAAAATAACATTTCCTATGAATAATGTGCTGTAATATTTTTCTATTTAGTTTTATTAAAAAGCGGTTTGGGGCCAACCAAACTGATATCGGAACTCATTAATGTGTTGTGACCTACAATTTGAAAAAACAGAGCATTGAGCCATAGTTCTTACCATCTTTCCTCATGTGTACACAGGCAAGATGAGGCATGAACCAAAGTACTAACCAAACCAAGACATGTGCTCAGATGTACAGACCTTTTTGTTTAATGTTAACTAGTGTAAAAATACTGTAATTCCTTTGGCAATTTAAAGGAATCTGCCGTACAAGAGTAGTTACAAATTAGGAAATGACCTCAAATACCAACGTTGCTTTGAAAAAGAGTCATGGAAACTCAGGGTTGGAGAGACTTAACTATCATTCCATCCAGTCACCCGTGTGATGCCTTAATCATCTCTATTTTGTATTCAAGCTGTGCTTGAGACACTACCAGTTGAGAGTGGCTTGCCTTTCAGAATAACCCATTCCAACTTTTTGCCTGGTGGGAGGGAGCAAGTTCTTTTGAAGATTGAACTGAAATTTGTCTCCCAGTAACTTGGTTCTCTTCATCTTCATCCCATCCCTTGTATCGCCCTTGGAGATGTTTGAAAAAAACTGGAGTTCTAGCTTTGCAGAATGGAGTCCCATAGGGTGCTCAGCAGCCATCACAGATGCTTCAACCTCTTGGTAACCCATGTTGTGCTCATCTCCCTGGAACAGGACCTAATGCACTGCACAGCATTTGCAACGGCAGATGAGTATCATCTGGGAAATCTGTCTCAAGATCTGGCCTCCCACGGATATGTTGAAGTAACAAACTTGCCTAGAGGTACTTCTTGAACCTGGGGCCAAGTATATTAAAATGTATTGGATAATTTTCCTATGATACTATCTTAAGTATGTATTTGTTTGCAATTCATTTTCTTTTGAAAGGATTGTATCATAAAATTGGGTGTTGAATTTCTTTATACAGATGACAAAGTTAAGAAATGAAAATGTACAGAGAACTTCTCATTAAAATCAGTATTACTTGAGGTGATCAGAGGTCATACTACTTCATTTCTCGCACATTAAGAAGTTATTTTAGTTTGTGTGTGTCTGTGTGTATTTTTTTGTTTGTTTGTTTTTTGAGACAGAGTTTCGCTCTCATTGCCCAGGCTGGAGTGCAATGGCGCAATCTCGGCTCACTACAACTTCCGCCTCCCGGGTTCAAGCGATTCTCCTGCCTCAGCTCCGGAGTAGCTGGGATTACAGGTATGCGCCACCACACCTGGCTAATTTTTGTATTTTTAGTAGAAACGGGGTTTCTCCATGTTGGTCAGGCTGGCCTCGAACTCCCAACCTCATCTGATCCTCCTACCTTGGCCTCCCAAAGTGCTGGGATTACAGGTTTGAGCCACGGCACCCAGCACGTTATTTTAGTCTTATAGAAGAACCATGAAGTTGATAGACATGGGGAGAGCCTTTAAAAAAAATTTACCAGCTCAATCTAATACTTTAAAACAATTAGTTAGCTGGGTGCAGTGGTTCACGCCTGTAATCCCGGCACTTTGGGAGGCCAAGGTGGGCAGATCACCTGAGGTCGGGAGTTCGAGACCAACCTGACCAACATGGAGAAACGCCTGTCTCTACTAAAAGTACAAGTAATAATAAAACAACTAGTTAAAAGATAAAAATGAAAAAGAAGAAAATTAAAATGAACTTATTTGAGGATTTTTATGGTGATATCAGGAAGGATTCTTGGGAAATGGCTTGCTTTACATTAACTAAAAATAATTTAGGCCAGGCGTGGTGGCTCAGGCCTGTAATCCCAGCACTTTGGGAGGCTGAGGTGGGTGGATCACTTGAGGTCAAGAGTTCGAGACCAGCCTGGCCAACATGGCAAAACCCCCATCTCTACTGAAAATACAAAAATCAGCCAGGTACAGTGGCATGAGCCAGTAGTCCCAGCTACTCAGAGACTGAGACACAAGAATTGCTTGAACCTGGAAGGTGGAGGTTGCAGTGAGCTGAGATCATGCCACTGTGCTCCAACCTGGACGACAGAGTAAGACTCTGTCTCAAAAAACAAATAAATAAATAGGCCAGGCGTGATGGCTCATACCTGTAATCCTGCACTCTGGGAGGCTGAGACAGGCAGATCACCTGAGGTCAGGAGTTTGAGACCAGCCTGGCCAACATGGTGAAACCCCACCTCTACTAAAAATACAAAAATCAGCTGGGCATGGTGGTACATGCCTGTAATCCCAACTACTCAGGAGGCTGAGGCAGGAGAATCACTTGAACCTGGGAGGCGGAGGTTGCAGTGAGCCAAGATCATGCCACTGCACTCCAGCCTGAGTGACAGAGCAAGACTCTGTCTCAAAAATAAATAAGTTACTTAGAACATTTTGATGAATAAACTTTTACAGTGAAACTCAGGATAGCCCAATACCCAGAACATTTATTAATTTACCTCAGAGTAGCAAAAATAGGTTGAAAGTCTTCCTATAACAGAGGAAATTCTTAAGAGTCAATCCCATAGAAGATAGTTGAAATATCATTGTGATAATCCAAATAGACCGTTTGTGATTAGGTGACAAAAACAAGCATAGTTGACTTAGACCTATATCTAGAGCCCCTTGGGATGAAAATTTGCCTGGAGGTATTGTTGGCTGACGCTGAAGGCTGCCAGCTGTGTGGTCTGTGCTTCACAAAATTGGGAGCTTCACTGCCCTGGGTTGTTTCAGTCAATTTTATTTTGCTTTTGGCTGCATAGGCAAACCCTGTCCTATGTAGGATGTAGTAATTAACAATTTACAAAAAAATAATAATAATAATTTTGGCCTCTGTCTGAATTACCCATCACCCAACCTTTACCAGAAATTTCTGAAGCTTTGAGGATCCTAATTTTATGTTAATATCATTAAGACATACAACCTTTTGCAAATTAAGAGTATATTTATTAATTGATTAACATTGGCTGTAATTTATATTATGGAATATATGCTTATGATAAATATCAATATACTAATATGTAAAGCAACTTCGTATGATGAATATTGGTATATTAGTATATGTTTAACAATACTTAGGCCAGGCCCCGTGGCTCATGCTTGTAATGCACTTTGGGAGGCCAAGGCAGGAAGATGGCTTGAGCTCAGGAGTTCAAGACCAGCCTGGGCAACATAGTGAGACCTCATCTCTACAAAACATGAACAAAAACTTAGCCGGGTGCAGTGGCACATGCCTGTAGTCCAAGCTACTTGGGAGGCTGAGGTGGGGGAAGTCCCTTGAGTCCAGGAGCTTGAGGTTGCATTGAGCTGAGATCATGGCACTGCACTTTAGCATGGGAGACAGAGCAAGACCCTGTCTCAAAAAAAAGAAAAATTTTTTTTAATAGTTGCAGGTGGCTGCAGTGGTAGCCCCTGCAGTGATTAACCTTGAAATCACATATGTTTTGAAATGATCAGTATCTTTATTTCTGTGTATTTTCTATTGCCCTATTCTTTATACTTTAAAATTCAGCAGAAGGAGTAGTTTGCAAATACTAAAATTGCATTATTAATGAAATAGTATTTAAAGGAAGAGAATATATTAATACTTCGAATTTTATTTTTAATTAATTTCGTAGAAAGAAGTCTGATTCTTGACACTTAGTTCTATTGAACCTAAGACTTTAATAATTATCTGGACTAGTGATTTTTGAATCAAAATGGGCATGAATGAGCTCTAATAATAATATCACAGGTTGTTGAATGTTTTATAAAAGTAATTGCTGATCATTTTTTTGGTGGTCATAGTTGCATTTTTATATATTAAATCCTTTCAGAGGCCTTAGTGGAAAGATGGTGATTGTGTTACAGAGCACTCCATGGTATATAAAGAAGTGATCTTAAGTACTCTATTAGAGTGTTTATAGGTGACTCTTATACCTTGTGTTACCTTGACATAGCTTTTTTGTTCATTTATTTTAAATCACAGATGCAGCAAATATTTTGGTGATGGGTGTGGAAAATTCTGCAAAGGAAGGTGATCCTGGAACGATATTCTTCTTCAGGTAAGACAGGAAAGAAGCCCCATTAGGTGATGATGGGTTTGGGTCAAGTAATTGTGGTCTTTAAAGGTGCAGGCATACCTGCACCTCTTTTTTTGTTGTTGTTTTTTTGAGACGGAGTCTCGCCCTGTCACCCAGGCTGGAGTGCTGTGGCCGGATCTCAGCTCACTGCAAGCTCCGCCTCCCGGGTTCATGCCATTCTCCTGCCTCAGCCTCCCGGGTAGCTGGGACTACAGGCGCCGCCACCTCGCCTGGCTAGTTTTTTGTAGTTTTTTTTAGTAGAGACGGGGTTTCACCGTGTTAGCCAAGATGGTCTCGATCTCCTGACCTCGTGATGCGCCCGTCTCAGCCTCCCAAAGTGCTGGGATTACAGGCTTGAGCCACCGCGCCCGGCAAGCATACCTTTCTTAACAGTAAATGTGTTCAAATTGTATTTGTGATTTAAATTTATCACTTAATTCTTATTTAATCTAGGAGAGTTTGTCACTTTTAGGAATTCTCTGGTAAACCCTCTTATAAAGTAAATAATTTTTCAAATAAGTGAATGATCTTCCCCGGGGTGTCTTTCTTTGTACATACGGATTTTCATGGACTAAATTTCCGGAAAGCAGCCAGATTCCTATTCATCTTTAGTGCCCCTTGTCAGACTCCTGCCCCAGGGAAACTCCCGCCACCTCCCTGCTGTCTCTTCTTGCCATTTTCTTTCTTTTCTCCCTTCCCCTTTGGTAGCTCTTTAAAGTTTTAGCTTACCTCTCCAGAGGTTTTAGACTAGGAGACTCACATATACACTTACTCCTTTTATCTAAAGGCTGACTCAATACTAAATATTCCACAGTAGCTGCCTGGGAATGATAATAATGATAGAACCATGTGAAATAATCTCATTTATCCTCACCATACTCGATGAAGGTCTGTTACTCCTATTTTGTACCTGAGGAAACTGAGGGTCATAGGCATTAAGTGAATTACCCATAGTCATGAGACTAATACGTGACAGAACAGAAACACATGGAACATCTGTAGGAATCCAAAATTGAGTGAAGTTTTTGTGGTCATAATCCTTATAGTTGATTATAAGTGGAAGTTCTTTTTTCCTTTCAATGCCTACCTTCCTGTTGACCCCATCTTTAGAGATAATCAAGATTCCAGCATTTAATTCAAGTAGAATAATAGCATCCCTGTTGTTCCGAGTGAGGAATTTAGATTTCTGAGGGACTGTAGATCAGCACTGTCCAGTAGAAATATAACGCAGCCTCAGCCGGGCGCGGTGGCTCACGCCTATAATCCCAGCACTTTGGGAGGCTGAGGCGGGCGGATCACAGGGTCAGGAGTTTGAGACCAGCCTGGCCAACATGGTGAAACCCTGTCTTTACTAAAAATACAAAAAATTAGCTGGGCATGGTGGAGGGTGCCTGTAATCCCAGCTACTCAGGAGGCTAAGGCAGGAGAATCACTTGAACTCAGGAGGCAGAGGTTGTGGTGAGCTGAGATCGTGCCCTCCAGCCTGATGACAGAGTGAGACTCTGCCTAAAAGGAAAATAAAAGAAAAAGAAATATAATGCAAGCCTCATATGTAATGATACATTTTCCAGTAACCACATTTTAAATATTTTTAAAAAGATCAAATTAATTTTGAACACAAATAGTATGTTTCTTGAAATTAATTTTAATAATGTATTTTATTCAACCCAGCATATCTAAAATATTATCAACATGTAATTAATAATGATATTTTTTCACTCTTTATACTAAATCTTTCAATTTTGCAGTGTACTTTATTCTTATACTTAGAGCACATCTCAGTTTGCACCAGGCATGTTTCAAGCGCTCAGCAGCCACATATGGCCTCTGAGTACCATATTGCACAGTGCAGTGCATTCCTCTAGATGGAGGAATATGCAATTCACCAGACCTCTCTTCTGCCTGGAAGGAATTCTCTGAACTGATACTTTGGCTGTAGCTTGAAATACCTCTCAAATCCGTATTCAGAAAGGGCCTTATCCCTGCCTATTGTAACAGCTGACTTATTGTCTCCCTGCCTGCCTGCTCACCAACCACTTAGTCTGTTTGTCTATTGTAAGCAGGGTCATTCTTCAGTGGCCATTTCTGACCATTACACTCTCCTGCCTAAATTTCCATGGACTATGAACAAATTCTCGATCACTACATAAAGTTCCTTTCTGTATTGGCCCCTGCTTGCCTCTTCAACCTGGTTGCCCACTACTTGACCACATCTGCAGCCATGCAGCTGCTGGCTGTTTATTCTGAGATGCTGCTCTGCTCCCCCGCACCTCCTCTTTGAGCCTGTGTGTCCCCTCTGCTGTGTTGTCTCCTCTTGTTTTCTCATTTGGCTACCTCTGCTAGTCCTTTAACAAAGGGGTCCCTCTGGTGTACATCCCATGGTATGTATACTCTGCGTACTTGAGTAGCACTGATCACACACTGTTGTAATTGGTGGCCTAAGTGTCAGCCCCAGTCTTTTCTAGGTTGAGGATAGGAATGAAATCATACTTACCTTTCTGTCACAAATGTAAGCACGGACGGCCGGGCGGGGTGGCTCAAGCCTGTAATCCCAGCACTTTGGGAGGCTGAGACGGGCGGATCACGAGGTCAGGAGATCGAGACCATCCTGTTAGATCGAGACTAACCCGGTGAAACCCCGTCTCTACTAAAAAATACAAAAAAACTAGCCGGGCGAAGTGGCGGGCGCCTGTAGTCCCAGCTACTCAGGAGGCTGAGGCAGGAGAATGGCATAAACCCGGGAGGCAGAGCTTGCAGTGAGCCGAGATCCGGCCACTGCACTCCAGTCTGGGCAACAGAGCGAGACTCCGTCTCAAAAAAAAAATACCAAGCACGGACCCACACATATACTAAATACTTAAGAAATGTTTAAAGAATAACGTGGGGCCGTTAATATTTTTACCTTTTATTTCCTCCTTTCCTTCCTCCAGTGCAGTGACCCTAAGCCGTAACTCCTGTTTTTATTTACTACCTGAAACAGCTTCAACACATCAAACTTCAGAAATCAAAACAAGTGCATTTGTAGTTTTAGACCCTAAATAATGTTAAAGCCATAATCAGATTCAGAGGGCCTCCTATGATGTCACGGTAGTTCTGTTCAAAGCACTGTGAGCACGGGGAGCATTATTCCATAGAGGCCTTTAACCATCTGACGCTTAAATTAACCACCATCTCTTTATTCCACAACTATTACAGGCATAGTCCTTTATTCCTTGCCCTAGTAGAATCTGCCTAATGAGAGCTAAAACAAGGTCTCAAAAAATTTCCTTACTCTGATTTCTGTGGATCAGAATTGAACCAGGTATGAAAGAGTCTACATATGTGAAGTTATATAGTATTACAATAATGGCTATTTGTTTGGCAAACCATGTGAGAAATCATAAATTCTGGGGAGGCCAGGTTTTATCAAGAATTTTATTTTCGCTCTTATTGTAGCAAGCTCACCTAAGGACCATAATAGCAAATTAGTAAGTACATCATATTTTGAAAAATCGCATCCTGTATATATTCTAGAAGTTACATGGTTTTATGTATGACCCTAAAGAATGTATTCTACCTATATCTTAGTTGGTTCTTTTATTTTTTTAAATCAGGGAAGGAGCTGCTGTGTTTTGGAATGTGAAAGACAAAACTGTAAGTGTAAATAAAAATATGAAAGTATAAAAATGTAGTTTTGTGAGAATGAACTAATTAGCACAAACTGAAACATTAGAAATTAATAGATAATGCACAACTTACTTGCTCTATATTACATGATACTTACCAGTTTCAGCTTCCAAAATATATTGTATTTTGGGTTAAGAGTTCCTGCGTTTTCCTTTCTCTAGACACACACTAGTTTGTGGAGAATCAGAACCATCCTAACTATACTGCACACAGAAAGAAGTACTGTAGACTTAGCATGTTGTACTATACAAAATATATACACAGTTAATTGGAAGCTGGTTGCATTGAGGGTTCTTTTAGGTCAAGTTGTCTAGAACTTACTAATGGGAAATAATTTTTTCAATATCCAAATCAAGATTTGTTTAATACAACCGTTTTAGAGGTAAATTGGTAATCTACATTAAAGCCTTTATATTTAACCCAGCAATTTTACACCTAAAAATTTATCCAAAGGAAATAATCATAACTATTCATGATGATTTTTGTACAAAAGTGTTCATCAGAGCAATATTTATAATGGCAAAAATTAGAAATTACCAAAATACACAATAATAGTTTGTTAAATACATCCATATACTACAGTTATACTGTAGATTCCCTTAGAAATCATGTAAAAAAAAATCTATTTCTGGAGATTACCATATATAAAATACAGTTACATTAAAAGAGCAGATTATATGGCCAGGCACGGTGGCTCACACGTATAATCCCAGCACTTTGGGAGGCCAAGGCCGGCAGATATCTTGAGGCCAGGAGTTCGAGACCAGCCTGGCCAACATGGTGAACCCCATGTCTACTAAAAATACAAAAATTAGCTGTGCGTGGTGGTGCGCACCTATATCCCCAGCTACTCTGGTAACTGAGGCACAAGAATTGCTAGGAGGCAGAGGTTGCAGTGAGCCAAGATCAGGCCATTGCACTCCAGCCTGGGAGACAAAGGGATACTCTGTCTCAAAAAAAAAAAAGGTTACAAAATATAACCAATATAATCTCAGAACTGGTTAAAAAACATGCTTTATACAATCCCAATTTTACTAAAAGGAAACACACACAGTAGGGGGTGGGGAAGAACTTGGAGAAAAGAAAATATAAATGACCAATAAATATAAGAAAATACAAGTTGGCTGTTTGAAGTTACAAAGATATAAAAGGCTGATAAACCTCATTTTCTTAAGAGTAGTTTCATAAATTTTTAGATTCTACATTTGAAAAAACTACTTTGGAGAGCAGGCTAACAATATCATAAGTGTGGGCCAGGTGTGGTAGCTCACACCTATAATCTTACCACTTTGGGAGTCTGGGGTGGGAGGATCACTTAAGCTCAGGAGTTCCAGACCAGTATGAACAACATAGTGAGATCCCATCTCTACAAAAAGTTTTTAGAGCCGGGTGCGGTGGCTCACGCCTGTAATCCCAGCACTTTGGGGAACCGAGGCTGGTGGATCATGAGGTCAGGAGATCAAGACCATCCTGGCTAACATGGTGAAACCCCATCTCTACTAAAAATACAAAAAAAAATTAGCCGCACCTGGTGGCAGGCGCCTGTGGTCCCAGCTACTCGGGAGACTGAGGCAGGAGAATGGCATGAACCCAGGAGGCAGAGCTTGCAGTGAGCCGAGATTGCACTACTGCACTTCAGCCTGGGCAATTGAGCAAGACTCAAAAAACAAAAGGTTTTTAGAAATTAGCCAGGTGTGGTAGCGTGTGCCTGTAGTCCCAGCTACTTGGAAGACTGAGGCAGGAGGATCACTCGAGCCCAGGAGTTTGAGGCTGCGATGAGCTATGATTGCATCAGTAGCATCACTGCACTCCAGCCTGGGTGACAGAGTGAGACCCTGTCTCTTACATATATACATATTGTGTAAGTGCATATATCTTTTTATCTAGCAATTCCTAAAGAAATATTCCCACAAGGCCATGAAGACCTATGCACAAGTATGGCACATTGCAACATTGTAATAGTAGAGAGTAGGAAAAACTCCCCATGGAGGACACACCTAGGTTAGTTAAATAAATTGCAGTTCCCTTGTTAAGGAAAATAGTGTTGGCCGGGCGCGGTGGCTCAAGCCTGTAATCCCAGCACTTTGAGAGGCCGAGACGAGCGGATCACGAGGTCAGGAGATCGAGACCATCCTGGCTAACACGGTGAAACCCCATCTCTACTAAAAAATACAAAAAACTAGCCGGGCGAGGTGGGGGGCGCCTGTAGTCCCAGCTACTCGGGAGGCTGAGGCAGGAGAATGGCATGAACCCAGGAGGCAGAGCTTGCAGTGAGCTGAGATCCGGCCACTGCACTCCAGCCTGGGCCACAGAGCGAGACTCCGTCTCAAAAAAAAAAAAAAAAAAAAAGGAAAATCGTGTTGAAAATGTTCATGTGCATAATATGATCCTAGTTTACATAAAAAGCAGCATAAATAGGTACATATATACACATAAAAAGTCTGGAAGGATATGCACCAAGTTTAATCATGGTTGCCTGTGGGGATTAGGATTTCAGTAGGGCAGAGAGAAAGAGATGATCACTTCCCACACCTGTGTGGCTTAATCTTTCATCAGTATGCTGGGCTTTACTTTTCTTTTTTCTTTTTTTTGAGATAGGGTCTTGCTCTGTCACACAGGCTGGAGTGCAGTGGCCTGATATTGGCTCACTGCAACCTCCACCTGCCAGGCTCAAGCCAGCCTCTCAGGTAGCTGGGACTACAGGTGTGTGCCACCACACCCAGATAATTTTTGTATTTTTTTGTAGAGACAGGGTTTTGCCATGTTGCCCAGGCTGGTCTTGAACTTTTGAGCTCAAGGATCCACATGCCTCTGCTTCCCAAAGTGCTGGGATTATTAAAGAGATTTAAAGAATACAAATTATAATATTACTAGTGATTTTCTTTGGGTTGTGGGATAATGATAACCTTGATTTTCTTTTCCATTCTCATCCGTGTTTTCCAAATGTAAAAACAAATGAACATGTCATCCTGATTACTTTAGTATCACAATGGATTTGATTTGCCTTTTCCTTAAAAACATGCAACAGAAATAATGCCTGTAAGTGTAATGAAGACTGTTGTAAGCATTAAAATCATAACATACTTGAACTGAGGGAGTCAGTTATGATTTCAAGTTAATCTTCCTTTTCTTCTAGATGAAGCATGTGATGAAAATTCTAGAAAAACATGAAATTCAGCCCTATGAAATCGCACTGGTACACTGGGAAAATGAAGAACTTAACTACGTAAAAATAGAGTAAGCAGCTTTTCATCAAATTTATGAAAGGGGCACTTGGAATAAATTAGGTAAAGCAATAGAGGAGACAAATTATTATGCATATGGAAACTTTTTTTTTTTTTTTTTTTAAGACAAAGTCTTGCTCTGTCACCCAGGCTGGAGTGCAGTGGTGCGATCTCGGCTGACTGCAACCTCTGCCTCCCGGGTTCAAGCAATTCTCCTGCCTCAGCCTCCCAAGTAGGTGGGACTACAGGCGTGCACCACCACGCCCAGCTAATTTTTTGTATTTTTAGTAGAGACGGGGTTTCACCATGTTGGCCAGGATGGTGTCGATCTCTTGACCTTGTGATCCGCCCGCCTCAGCTTCTCAAAGTGCTGGGATTACAGGTGTGAGCCACTGGACCTTGCCTGGAAGCTTCATTTTAAGAAAAAAGTGGCCAGCCACAGAGGCTCACACCTGTAATCCCAGCACTTTGGGAGACTGAGGCAGGTGGATTACCTGAGGTCAGGAGTTCAGGACCAGCCTGGTCAACATGGAAAACCCGGTCTCTACTACAAAATACAAAAATTAGCTAGTTATGGTGGTGGGAGCTTGTAATCTCAGCTACTCGGGAGGCTGAGACAGGAGAATTGCTTGAACCCGGGAGGCGGAGGTTGCAGTGAGCCGAGATCACGCCATTGCACTCCAGCCAGGTGACGAGAGTGAAACTCCATCTCAAAAAAAAAGGGAAAAAGGTTACTGGTACAAATACAAAGTCTAAACCATATAATAAATATTAGAAGATAAACATAGTTTTTTGAACTTCTCAGGCTATCCACAAGTTAAAACAAGTCAATAGTATAGCCCCAAAATGGAAATTTTAAGTTTCTAAGCAGCATAATCTAATAAAATAGTATCCTTTTATCAAATGAACCTATCAAATTATTCCAGTAAATTTTTCTCTTAATCCAGTTTTTTCCTATTGATTTTGGGGTGGGGGTGGTATAAAAAGGAAGTATAGTGAGGGGCAATCTGAGAGACCCACTTGTAGAGGTGTGGATGCTGGAAGAAGTGGGACCTGATGTACCATTTTCACTAAGATGTATGGGTAGGCAACGTTCTAGCTGATTTTCCTGACTCAGCCAGAGGGAAAAAATGAAGAGATATTAGGGCTGAGACAGAGGCGGTATGAACAAGATGGTAGTGTCTTTTTCCTCATGGAGTTACCTGTCCAGTGGAATATGAGTCTTTGCAAGTTCTTAAGAAAGGTAGTGTTGGCCAGATACGGTGACTCACACCTGTAATCTCAGCACTTTGGGAGGCCAGGGTGGGAAGATCACCTGAGTCAGGAGTTCAAGACAGCCTGGCCAACATGGTGAAACCCCATCTCTACTAAAAATACAAAAATTACCCAGGTGTCATGACAGGCGTCTGATCCCAGCTACTTGGGAGGCGGAGGAGGAGAATTGCTTGAACCTGGGAGGCGGAGGTTGTCATGAGCCGAGATCGCACCACCGCACTCCAGCCTGTGCAACAGAGTGAGACACTGTCTCCAAAAAAAAAAAAGAACAGAAAAAGCATTAAAAGCAGAGCTTTGGGAAGATTTGGAAGAGAGACAGAGACCAGCTATAGAAAGACCAGATGGGGATAAGAGCTGAGTAATCAGCACCTAGCACCAATAGGGCCAGTCACGGTTTTTTGTTGTTGGTTTTTTTTTTGGAGACAGAGCCTCTCTCTGTCGCCCAGGCTGGAATGCAGTGGCGTGATCTCAGCTCACTGCAACCTCCGCCTCTGGGTTCAAGCAATTCTCTGCCTCAGCCTCCCGAGTAGCTGGGATTACAGGCGCCTGCCACCACGCCTGGCTAATTTTTGTATTTTTAGTGGAGATGGGGTTTCACCATCTTGGCCAGGCTGGTCTTGAACTCCTGACCTCATGATCCACCCACCTCAGCCTCCCAAAGGGCTAGGATTACAGGTGTGAGCCACTGCACCCAGCCACAGTTTTCTAAGTAAGTGCCTTCCATGCATTATTTCATTTAATCCTGAGAAAAACCCTATAATTGCAGCTAACTGGCTTTCAGATGAGATTTATTGAATCCTGTCTAGCCAAAGGGCACCTGACTGTGAGTCAGCCTGAGCCCAGTGGCGGCTGCAGTCAGAGGTAAGAATGTAAACCTGAAAGAGACAGCAAATGAGCAGCCCGTAGTTTTGTTATCTTTAGTGGTTATTCAGCCCTTGGCCTGCGGATATGGCTCCTGTGAATCCCCTTTCTGTGTTCTATTAGGTTTACATTACAATGGCAAAAACCGTGATGACTTTTCCACCAACCTAATACTTCCGTATCAAACCACTGCTTACTAGACCCTTGTGTGTGTGTGTACGCTTATCCGCACAGTCTGTGAGGAGTAAAATCCTCAGTGCTTAGGATCCCAGTCAGCTATTTTGTTTTGTCAGAAACACTGTCCTGGCTGCCACCTACATGGTTATTATTTGAGTTCTGCCACGATTCCAGGGATCTGCTCAGCTCTGTGGCATGGGCCAAGCTCACTCATAAAGCCTCTTATGGCTGAGCACAGTGGCTCATGTCGGTAATCCCAACACTTGGGAGGCCAGGGTGGGCAGATCACTTGAGGTCAGGAGTTCGAGACCAGCCTGGCCAACATGGTGATACCCTGTCTCTACTACAAATATAAAAATTAGCGGGGTGTGGTGGTGCATGCCTGTAATCCTAGCTACTTAGGAGGCTGAGGCAGGAGAGTCGCTTGAATCCAGGAGGTGGAGGTTGCAGTGAGCTAAGATCATGCCACTACACTCTAGTCTGGGCGACAGAGAGACTCCGTCTCAAGGAGAAAAAAAAAAAAAAAAAAAAAAAATCTCTCGTGACTGCTGTCTTTGCTTTCCTTCCTCCATCTGAGGCTGTCATAGCAGATGCCACCTCTCAGCCCTCCATCAGGCCCCTTGTCCCCCCCCTTTGGCCGTCTCTTCTTGTCTGACATCTTTTGTGAAGGTTTACCCTGTATTTTTACCATTTACTTGTGATGTTTATATTTACACATTCCCCTCTTCCCCCATCCCCTGTCCAGGGTTCTCCACAGTCACATATTCATTTTCACAACTTACTTGTCTCCCTCCCCAACCCCACCATGTCAGTGTGAGTTTAGTTACACTCCATATATAGTTTTATATGGAGCATTTTTTCACATAGAAATTTACTGTGAATGTTCTCCTTTTTATTAACTATCCTTCCACAGCACACTTTTAAGTTTTTCTTGTGTGGAGTGACTATTACTGAGCCAACCCCTACTGAACATTTAGTTTCTTTCCTAATTTTTTACTCTTAAACACTGACCATTTTTTAAAGTTTTCAGCTGGGCGAGGTGGCGCACGCCTGTAATCACACCACTTTGGGAGGCTGAGGTGGGTGGATCATTTGAAGTCAGGAATTCGAGACCAGCCTGGCCAACATGGTGAAATTCCATCTCTATTAAAAATACAAAAAAAATTAGCTGGGCATGGTGACACACGCCTGTAATCCCAGCTACGGGGGAGGCTGAGGCAGGAGAATCACTTGAACCCAGGAGACGGAGGTTGCAGTGAGCTGAGATCGCACCACTGCACTCTAGCCTGGGCGGCTCAGTGAGACTCTGTCTCAAAAAAAAAAAAAGTTTTCTTGTGCACAAATTTTTCTTTGCATCTTAGATTATTTCCTTAGGATAAACTCCTAGAGGGGGAATTACTTGGACCAAAGGGTATGAGAACATTTGTAACACTCCTGATACAAATTGTCAAAATGACCTCCAGAAAGATGATATGGTGTCTTTTTCAAAGGAAAAGTTAAAGTGCTTTTTAAGTTTAGGTGTTATCTTTTTGCTTTTCACAGGGGACAGTCAAAACTTCACAGGGGGGAAATCAAGTTAAATTCAGAGCTGGATTTAGATGATGCCATTCTAGAGAAGTTTGCTTTCTCCAATGCTCTCTGCCTTTCTGGTAAGTTCCTACTGCTTATAGGATAGGGTACTACAGCTGTCATTTCACTGAGGGAAGTTTAAAAATGTAGTAATGATTTTTGAAGTATATTTTCAGAATACTCAACAAAGGCTTAGCATTCCTTTTCCTTTGTTTGCCTCTGTCAGAAAAAATATCTGGTATAAAAGGTAGTACTGTGCTGAAGTTACTCATTCCTTATTAATTGTATTAATAAAGCTTAACCTTTCCAAAAGTAGTTTTTAGATGATTATATTAGCTTTTGTTTTTTTCTCTTCTCTCTATGAAATTGTTATTCTTAGATAGTCTGTAATCCAGACAGAGATGCCCAGCCTTGTGTGACTGGGCACAGGTCCCGGTGTAGAAAAACATACTCTAGTGTTTCATAGCAATGGGACCCAGAGTCACAGTGGCTGTAAGTTTGTTCTGAAACATCCATGTCCCGAATAAAACGATAGAAGTTCTTTAAGAATGTCTTTCGCCAGCAGTCTACCTTAGATGGCTGCCGCAGCATCCTGTCCATCCCACCCTGAGGGGCTTCGGAGATTTCTGAGTTTTAGTCCTCATCCTGAGGAGTAAAGGAGAGGCCAGGAAAGTCTTAGTCCCTCCTGCAGAGCTACCCATGGTATCAAGGTGTACCCTACCCTCCTCAGTTTCCAAGATGTAATATTAGAAAATCAAGAATTCTACTACACGTAGTTTTGGTCTACCAACAGTTCATGGGAAGCGATTCAGTTTCCTCTATCCACTTTAATTCTGTCCTTTATGATAATGAACTGTTCTTAAGTTATATTTTCAAGGTTTTTTTTTTAAGTACTTTTTCTTAACCTGTTATTGAAATAGTAGTGAAGATACTATGCAATTACGTATTTTATATAAATGTGAATATGATGATAAAGAAATGTTCCATTATTAATTTTTTTCCCAGTAAAACTGGCAATTTGGGAAGCATCACTGGATAAATTTATTGAATCTATTCAGTCAATTCCTGAGGTAATTATATCAATTTTATGCTTATTCAAGGATTGATTTTTATATGGAAAAAATATGAATTTCCCAATATAACAATACATAGTTGTCCCTCAGTATCCATGGGAGATTTGTTCCAAGACCCCACTGGATACCAGAATCTACCAATGCCCAAGTCCCTGATATAAAATGTAAATATTTGCCTATAACCTTTGCATATCCTCCCGTATACTTTCAACCATCTCTAGATTACTTATAATACCTAATATAATGTAAATACCATGTAAATAGTTGTTGTACTGTATTGTTTAGAAAATAATGACAAGAAAAAAGAGTTTGTACGTGTTCAGTACAGATGCAGCCATTCTTTTTTCTCTAAATATTATCAATTTGCAGTTGGTTGAATCTGCAGTTGCAGAACTTATAGAGGGCCGATTGTTTAGGAGTACAACAAAATTATTATAAACAATAAGAAAGCTACACTAAACTTAAGCAAACTAGAACTCCCAGTTGCATGTAAAATGGCAAAATAAGAAACTTCATATTGATTATTTTTTACTTTTTAAAACTTCAAATTGTTTTCCTCTGTTGGTGCAGTATTTTTTTTTTTAATATTAATATAATTGAAATGGGGTCTGGCCATGTTGCCCAGGCTGGTCTTGAACTCCTGGGCTCAAGCAGTCCTCCAGCCTTGGCCTCCCAAAGTGCTGGCATTACAGGCCATGAGCCACCATGCCCATCAGTTGCAGTATTTTTAATGTAACTGAATTAAAGAAAAAAGTGAAATGTTTCCTCTCTAAGAAAGGAAATTATGACCACTTTTCCTGATTTAAGAAAGTGATAAATTATGAGAAAACCAGTGACATGGAAAATACATATAAAGTTATATTAACATTTCAGTATACATTAAAAATCATTTTATTGTAATTAACTATCTTTATTGTGAAAGAGTAATCTAATTATACTTCGGAAAGGAGGCCCTGCTTTTCCACTAAGAGATTAGGAATGTATATCTCATATGAAATGCTGATGAGAAGGGAATATACAATTTCTACCTAATAAAGTTATGAAATTTCAAGGTGAGTTAAGACATTAATCTGGGAGACAGCCATCCTAAAAAATATTTACATAGGATCCATATCGTGCCACTTCAGATTTTGCCCTGTTGACCAAATGCTTATTAGAAAGAGAGATACATGGTGTTTTGGTTTTTTGATTCCCTCTCAACTAGGCTTTAAAAGCTGGGAAGAAAGTGAAACTATCTCATGAAGAAGTCATGCAGAAAATCGGGGAACTCTTTGCCCTAAGGTAAAAGTTTTCTCTCTTAATAAAATATTTCATATATTTAACAATCTCAAGAAAACATTCCCATAGTTCTGTGGTAAAGAGCAAACATTTACACCTTTATGGAAATTGTAGCTGTTTTCATTTCATTGGTTATAAGCAGGGAGAACTCTTACCCATTAGAAGTAGTTGGGCTATGTTAAGACTGTACTGAAAGAAATTATGCATGTGCAAAAGAGATCATGATTCATCTACATTAAACCCACATTAAGGAACACAGTAGATGTTCTTTGAAGGTAGAAAGACATATTCCTGAATTTGGTTAATGGGAATTCTCTGTAAAACTGTATCACTGCATCCTAATGCTAACTAGACCTAATTGCTACAGAAAAGTTTCTTTGAATCTGAGACACCAAGATGCCACTGGAGAGAAAAACTGCTGCCAGTTAAACTATGACAATACTTTTTTTATCAGAGGATTAAAATTTTACACTTACTGAAATAGCTTTTAGTCTTAGCTGGATATAAATTATATCACATTCCCTCTTAGGCATATATGAAAAGGAGAGCATAAGAAAATAAATTATTTAAGGCAAAGACAAGTAAGTCTCAACTGCCACCTGTCAGACACCATTAATTTTAAGATGCCTCGAGATGGTAAAATGGGAATAACTATGTCTAAAAACTGATGAATCATTTAAATAAGTGTCTGGAAAGGTTTTCAGCTTATTTTATTCTTGTAGTTGTCCCAGGATTTATGGAATAAAACATCCCAGATGTTGGTGTTTTTCTCACAGGCAGCATTGTGCAGTTTATCCCTTCTAGCATGTGGAGTGAGTTACCAGAGCTCATTGCAAATGTTCACCTAAGACTTATTTTTCCACATTCTCCTTAGACGCTCTGCCTGGAGAGGAGAAGTGGTACAGTGTTTCATTGTCTATGTATCTCTCATAGCTCAGGACCTCTAGTTCAGGGTGCCAGCAAAAATTAAAAACCCATCCATCAGGAGCATCCTGTAGCAGATCTGAAGCCTCAAATTCTCTGAGAAGTAGGGTACAGAGATTCTTCTCTCGTGTTCTCTTGGTCATGCAAGTAGAATTTGATATTAGTGAATTATAATATCCAAACTGAATAGTTAGGACTAAATATACGTAGGTTTGTGAACAGTTTCTATAAAGGCTTACTTTTATTATCCTGTTTTCTTACTTGTACAATTAAAATGCTTATTTGTTAATACAAGGAATGTGATACATCTGTGAAAATAAACGTGGCAAATAATATTAGATTAAAAAACTAAATCTAAATTTATATAGAGTATGATCCCATTTGTGTAAGCAAATAAAAATATTCATGTTTATCTTTATATGCATACACATATACATGTATTTGCTTACACACACATGCATGTATGAATACAGAAAGATCTGGAAGGACCCAGCAAAGTGTCTCTACAGGCCTGTCCTTGGGGAGAATAAAGGCTTTGAGTCGTGTGGTAGCATAAGAGGGCCTACCACTATTTTTCTGAATCCTTCTCTAGGATAGTCTCCTTTTTTTTTTTTAATCATGAACTAGTATGTATGTGTTACTTTTTCTTTTTAAGTCAGGGTCTCGTCCTGTCACCCAGACTAGAGTGCAGTGGCGTGATCATAGGTCACTGAAGCCTTGATCTCCTGGGCTCAGGGATTCCTTCTGCCTCACCCTCGTGAGTAGCTGGGACCACAGGAGTGATCTACCACATCTAGCTAATTTTAAAAATCATTTATAGAGACATTGTCTCAAACCCTTGCTCAAGCCATCCTCCTCCCTTGGCCTCCTAAAGTGCTGGGATTACAGGTGTGAGCCACTACATCTGCTTATGTGTACTTTTATAACTTAGATTTTTGTTTAGTTAAATATCTAAGTGTAAGACCAGGCGCAGTGGCTCACACCTGTAATCCCAGCACTTTGGGAGGCTGAGACAGGTGGATTGCTTGAGGCCAGGAGCTCGACACCAGCCTGGCTAACATGATGAAACCCCATCTCTACCAAAAATACAAAAATTAGCTAGGAGTGGTGGTGTGCGCCTGTAATCCCAGCTTCTTGGGAGGCTGAGGCACGAGAATTGCTTAAACCCAGGAGGCAAAGGTTGTAGTGAGCCAGGACCACACCACTGCACTCCAGCCTGGGCGACAGAGCAAGATTCTGTCTCAAAAAAGAAAAAGGCCGGGCACGGTGGCTCACGCCTGTAATCCCAACACTTTGGGAGGCCGAGGCTAGTGGATCACCTGAGGTCAGGAATTCGAGACCAGCCTGACCAACATGGAGAAACCCTGTCTCTACTAAAAGTACAAAATTAGCTGGGTGTGGTGGCGCGTGCCTGTAATCCCAGCTACTCGGGAGGCTGAGGCAGGAGAATTGCTTGAACCCGGGAGGTGGAGGTTGTGGTGAGCTGAGATCGTGCCATTGCACTCCAGCCTGGGCAACGAGAACGAAACTCTGTCTCAAAAAAAAAAAAGTAAGCACAGACTTCTTATATTAAAATGTAGAAATTAAGAGAGTGTGTATGTGTATGCTTGCTTGTCTAGTGTTTGCATAAACACTGGAAGGATACAGAGGAAACTAGAAGGGATTACTGATAGGGAAAGATACAGATAAGAATAAGAGTAAGATTTATTAATTTTTACCTGTTTATATCTTCTTGATCTGCTCAGGAGGCTGAGGGAGGAAGATCACTTGAGCCCAGGAGTTTGAGGTTGCAGTAAGCTATGATTGTGTCACTGGACTCCAAACTGGGTGACATGTGAAGACATTATCTCTGAAAAAAATTTTTTAATGAAAAACAACAAAAAAGTGTGTACATATTAATTTTTTTTTTTTTTTGAGATGGGGTCTCACTCTGTTGCCCAAGCTGGAGTACAGTGTCATAATCTTGGCTCACTGCAGCCTCTGCCTCCCAGGTTCAAGTGATCCTCCCACCTCAGCCTCCCAAGTTGCTGGGACTACAGGCATGCACCACCACACCTGGCTAGTTTTTGTATTTTTTTTGTAGAGATAGGGTTTCGCCGTGCTGTCCAGGTTGGTCTCAAACTCGCGGACTCAAGCAATCTGCCTGCCTTGGCCTCCCAAAGTGCTGGGATGACAGGCATGAACTGTCATGTCTGGCCGTAAAATTTTTTTTTTTTTTTTTTTGAGATGGAGTCTCGCTCTGTCGCCCAGGCTGGAGTGCAGTGGCCGGATCTCAGCTCACTGCAAGCTCCGCCTCCCCGGTTCACGCCATTCTTCTGCCTCGGCCTCCCAAGTAGCTGGGACTACAGGTGCCTGCCACCAAGCCCGGCTAATTTTTTTTGTATTTTTAGTAGAGACGGGGTTTCACCGTGTTGGCCAGGATGGTCTCGATCTCCTGACCTCGTGATCCGTCCGTCTCGGCCTCCCAAAGTGCTGGGATGACAGGCGTGAGCCACCGCGCCTGGCTGGCCATAAAATTTTTAAGAAAAAAAGCTTAGGCTGGGCATGGTGGCTCACGCCTGTCTTCCAGCACTTTGGGAGGCTGAGGTGGGCAGATCACGTGAGGTCAGGAGTTTGAGACCAGCCTGGCCAACTTGGTAAAACCCTGTCTCTACTAAAAATACAAAAATTAGCCGGGCATGGGCACCTGTAATCCCAGCTAACTGGGAGGCTAAGGCAGGAGAATCGCTTGAACCTGAGAGGCGGAGGTTGCGGTGAGCTGAGATCGTGCCATTGTACTCCAGCCTGGGTGACAAGAGCGACTCTGTCTCAAAAAAAAATAAAAATAAAAATTGAAAACAAAATGAGTTTTTTTCTACTTCATAAATAACGTTGGTATTAAAGATTGAATTAATTTGGTTCAGAATTTTGAAACCCATTTGTAAATTTTATTCACACATTTGTTGGAAGTATTTTGCAAAGGTCAGTGTTAACACATGTTTTCAGCCAGATGCAATGCCACATGCCTGTAGTTCCAGCTACATGGGAGGCAGGAGGACAGCTTGAGCTCAGGAGTTCAGGTTGCAGTGAGTTGTGATCACCACTGCACTCCATCCCGGGTAACATAGCGAGACCCTCTCTCTTGAAAAAAAAAAAAAAAGTTTTCATAAAGCACCATGTAAATATTAAATATAATAGAAACAATGATTTTTAATTCAAGATAAATAAAAAGTCGTAGTTTTCCCTTTTTTAAAGGCACCGTATAAACTTGAGTTCAGACTTCTTGATTACTCCTGATTTCTACTGGGACAGAGAAAACCTGGAAGGACTTTATGATAAAACATGTCAATTCCTTAGCATTGCCCGAAGAGTTAAGGTATGTATTTTGCACTTTCTTAATGAGAGAAAAAGACACGTTGTTGCCTGTAAATTGAATGTTTAACTGCTTGCAGAGAAATATCTTGTTTGACTTCCATTCAAATCTCTTTATATTTCCCCTTCTTGTCCTCTATACAGTCACTTTTCAATTTTTTGTGTCAAAGAATCTTCTGATATTAGCTCTACAGACTAGATAAGGTTGGTGAATAAGATGAGAGTTTGGAAGCCTAATGGTCCATCAGGAAGCTCTTGTCAAGTATCAAGCAAGAGTTCCTGACTGCCCCTGATCTGTCATGGTGACAGTGAGAATAGAAATAAATTTAAGAAAGAATCATGTAAGACAAGTGATAGGTAATGGCAGACCATGGGGAAGGAAGAATAAAGGATGACTGATGTTTGCCTGGAGGTGACAAGTAGAAAGGCAGAAAAACAACGAGAGGTCAGAGAGGAGATGCTGAGATTATAGAGTAGCAACAAGATATCCAATTAGCTCCATCATGTAGGCATTTAGAAGGGCAGAAGCAAAGTCGAGAAGAGAGACGTGTATCAAGAAATCCCAGCACTTTGGGAGGCCAAGGTGGGTGGATCACCTGAGGTCGGGAGTTTGAGACCAGCCTGGCCAACATGGCGAAACCCTGTCTCTACTCAAAATACAAAAATTAGCCAGGCATGGTGGCACGCACCTGCAGTCCCAGCTACTCAAGCTGAGGCCAGAGAATCACTTGAACCCAGGAGGCGGAGGCTGCAGTGAGCTGAGATTGAACCACTGCACTCCAGCCTGGGTGACAGAGTGAGACTGCGTCAAAAAAAAAAAAAAAAAAAAGCTGTAGTGATGGAGGTAGACCACATATGGAAAGAGCATAGAAAACAGAAAAGTGACATTAGTAAAATGTGTACACATAGTTCTGTGACATTTCGCCACATCTATAGATCCATGCAACCACATGAACAAGACACAAAATTGTGCCAGGTGCAGTGGCTCACGCCTGTAACCCCAGCACTTTGGGAGGCCAGAGGTGGGCAGATCACTTGAGGCCAAGAGTTCAAGACCAGCCTGGCCAATATGGTGAAACCCTGTCTCTACTAAAAATACAAAAATTAGCTGGGTGTGGTGGTACATGCCTGTAGTCCCAGCTACAGGGAGGCTGAGGCAGCAGAATTGCTTGAACCCAGGAAGTGGAGGTTGCAGTGAGCTGAGATTGTGCCATTGCGCTCCAGCCTGGGTGTCGCAGCGAGACTCCATCTCAAAAAAGCAAAACAAAAAGACACAAAGCTATTTTATCACCACACAGTTCTTCCTCATGCTACCCTGTATAGTCACACCATCCTCCCCCTACCCAGACTGTCCCTAACCCCTGGCAGTGAGTAATCTCCATCTCCATAATTTTGTCATTTTGAGGATGTTATATAGAGTCATACAGCATGTGACTTTTTAACTGGCTTTCTTCATGGAGCATAATGCCCTCAGCTTGGATCCTTCCAAATTGTTGCTTGTATCAAAGTTTCTGTCTTCCTGTGGTTACTGAAATATTTTCTGGTATTTCATTTTGATGTTATTTTTTAGTATATCTCTTTGCATAGATATTTAGTGGTTGCTCTGGTTATTACATCATATGTATATAACTTATTACAATCTACTGATTTCAACATCTTGCAGATTAAATCAAGTATAGAATCTATTTTCCTGATGGGTGATTGGATGCAGAAAAAAAAAAATCCTTATTTCTTCTATATTCCTTTACCCTTCCTTATTTATAATTTTCTTAACTATTCTTCAGCAGACATAGGAAACTTAATCAGATAATGTTATAATTTTTGCTTCAACCATCAAACATAATTTAGAAAACTAAGAAAAGTAAAGTCTATTGTAGGTACCCATGTTTTTATCCTTTCTGTTTTTTTTTTCCTTCTGATAATTCTAAGATTTCTCTTACTGTTTTTTGTTTTGTGTTTCTCCAAGAACTTTATTTAGCCATCCTTTTAAGGTAAGTCTAGTGAGACAGATTCTCTTAGTTTGTCTTCATCTGAGAGTGTATTAATTTTCTCTTCATTCCTGAAGGATAAGGATATTTCCTAGAAATAGGATTCTGGGTGGACAGTTTTCTTTCTTTCAGCACCTGAAAAATGCCATGCCACTTTCTTCTGACCTCCATGGTTTCTGATAGGAAATCTTTCATAGTTCTATGACATGTGCATTTTATCTTTTATCATTTCACAAGGTCTTTGAGGCTCTGTTCACTTCTTTTCCAGTATCTTTTGTCTCTGTTAAGACTGGGTAATTTCCTTTGTTTCATCTTCTAGTTCATTGATTCCTTCCTCTGTTACATTCATTCTGCTGCCCATCATTGAGTTTTTTATTTCATTTATTGTATTTTTCAGTTCTAAAATTTCCATGTTTTTGTCTTTGTATCTTCTGTTTCTTTGCAGAGACTTCCTGCTTTTTAATTTGTTTCAAATGTGTTCAGAATTGCTTATTGAGTCATTTTTTTATTTCTGCGTACTATTTAATACATTTTTTTTTTGCTTTTTTTTTTTTATTATACTTTAAGTTCTAGGGTACATGTGCATAACGTGCAGCTTTGTTACATATGTATACATGTGCCATGTTGGTGTGCTGCACCCATCAACTCGTCAGCACCCATCAATTCATCATTTATATCAGGTATAACTCCCCAATGCAATCCCTCCCCCCTCCGCCCTCCCCATGATAGGCCCTAGTGTGTGATGTTCCCCTTCCCGAGTCCAGGTGAGCTCATTGTTCAGTTCCCACCTATGAGTGAGAACATGCGGTGTTTGGTTTTCTCTTCTTGTGATAGTTTGCTAAGAATGATGGTTTCCAGCTGCATCCATGTCCCTACAAAGGACGCAAACTCATCCTTTTTTATGGCTGCATAGTATTCCATGGTGTATATGTGCCACATTTTCTTAATCCAGTCTGTCACTGATGGACGTTTGGGTTGATTCCAAGTCTTTGCTATTGTGAATAGTGCCACAATAAACATACGTGTGCATGTGTCTTTGTAGTAGCATAATTTATAATCCTTTGGGTATATACCCAGTAGTGGGATGGGTCATATGGTACATCTAGTTCTAGATCCTTGAGGAATCGCCATACTGTTTTCCATAGTGGTTGAACTAGTTTACAATCCCACCAACAGTGTAAAAGTGTTCCTATTTCTCCACATCCTCTCCAACACCTGTTGTTTCCTGATTTTTTAATGATTGCCATTCTAACTGGTGTGAGATGGTATCTCATTGTGGTTTTGATTTGCATTTCTCTGATGGCCAGTGATGATGAGCATTTTTCCATGTGTCTGTTGGCTGTATGAATGTCTTCTTTTGAGAAATGTCTGTTCATATCCTTTCCCCACTTTTTGATGGGGTTGTTTGTTTTTTTCTTGTATATTTGTTTGAGTTCTTTGTAGATTCTGGAAATTAGCCCTTTGTCAGATGAGTAGATTGCAAAAATTTTCTCCCATTCTGTAGGTTGCCTGTTCACTCTGATGGTAGTTTCTTTTGCTGTGCAGAAGCTCTTGAGTTTAATTAGATCCCATTTGTCAATTTTGGCTTTTGCTGCCGTTGCTTTTGGTGTTTTAGACATGAAGTCCTTGCCCATGCCTATGTCCTGAATGGTACTACCTAGATTTTCTTCTAGGGTTTTTATGGTATTAGGTCTAACATTTAAGTCTCTAATCCATCTTGAATTAATCTTCGTATAAGGAGTAAGGAAAGGATCCAGTTTCAGCTTTCTACTTATGGCTAGCCAATTTTCCCAGCACCATTTATTAAATAGGGAATCCTTTCCCCATTTCTTGTTTTTGTCAGGTTTGTCAAAGATCAGATGGTTGTAGATGTGTGGCATTATTTCTGAAGGCTCCGTTCTGTTCCATTGGTCTATATCTCTGTTTTGGTACCAGTACCATGCTGTTTTGGTTACTGTAGCCTTGTAGTATAGTTTGAAGTCAGGTAGCGTGACGCCTCCGGCTTTGTCCTTTTGACTTAGGATTGTCTTGGCAATGAGGGCTCTTTTTTGGTTCCATATGAACTTTAAAGCAGTTTTTTCCAATTCGGTGAAGAAACTCATTGGTAGCTTGATGGGGATGGCATTGAATCTATAAATAACCTTGGGCAGTATGGCCATTTTCACGATATTGATTCTTCCTATCCATGAGCATGGTATGTTCTTCCATTTGTTTGTGTCCTCTTTGATTTCACTGAGCAGTGGTTTGTAGTTCTCCTTGAAGAGGTCCTTTACATCCCTTGTAAGTTGGATTCCTAGGTATTTGATTCTCTTGGAAGCAATTGTGAATGGAAGTTCATTCCTGATTTGGCTCTCTGCTTGTCTGTTACTGGTGTATAAGAATGCTTGTGATTTTTGCACATTAATTTTGTATCCTGAGACTTTGCTGAAGTTGCTTATCAGCTTAAGAAGATTTTGGGCTGAGACGATGGGGTTTTCTAAATACACAATCATGTCATCTGCAAACAGGGACAATTTGACTTCTTCTTTTCCTAACTGAATACCCTTGATTTCTTTCTCTTGCCTGATTGCCCTAGCCAGAACTTCCAACACTATGTTGAATAGGAGTGGTGAGAGAGGGCATCCCTGTCTTGTGCCAGTTTTCAAAGGGAACTTTTCCAGTTTTTGCCCATTCAGTATGATATTAGCTGTGGGTTTGTCATAAATAGCTCTTATTATTTTGAGGTACGTTCCATCAATACCGCATTTATTGAGCGTTTTTAGCATGAAGGGCTGTTGAATTTTGTCAAAAGCCTTTTCTGCATCTATTGAGATAATCATGTGGTTCTTGTCTTTGGTTCTGTTTATATGCTGGATTACGTTGATTGATTTGCGAATGTTGAACCAGCCTTGCATCCCAGGGATGAAGCCCACTTGATCATGGTGGATAAGCTTTTTGATGTGCTGCTGAATCTGGTTTGCCAGTATTTTATTGAGGATTTTTGCATCGATGTTCATCAGGGAGATTGGTCTAAAATTCTCTTTTTTTGTTGTGTCTCTGCCAGACTTTCGTATCAGGATGATGTTGGCCTCATCAAATGAGTTAGGGAGGATTCCCTCTTTTTCTATTGATTGGAATAGTTTCAGAAGGAATGGTACCAGCTCCTCCTTGTACCTCTGGTAGAATTCAGCTGTGAATCCATCTGGTCCTGGGCTTTTTTTGGTGGGTAGGCTATTAATTGTTGCCTCAATTTCAGAGGCTGCTATTGGTCGATTCAGGGATTCAACTTCTTCCTGGTTTAGTCTTGGAAGAGTGTACGTGTCCAGGAAATTATCCATTTCTTCTAGATTTTCTAGTTGATTTGCGTAGAGGTGTTTATAGTATTCTCTGATGGTAGTTTGTATTTCTGTGGGGTCGGTGGTGATATCCCCTTTATCATTTTTTATTGCGTCTATTTGATTCCTCTCTCTTTTCTTCTTTATTAGCCTTGCTAGCGGTCTGTCAATTTTGTTGATCTTTTCAAAAAACCAACTCCTGGATTCATTGATTTTTTGGAGGGTTTTTTGTGTCTCTATCTCCTTCAGTTCTGCTCTGATCTTAGTTATTTCTTGCCTTCTGCTAGCTTTTGAATGTGTTTGCTCTTGCCTCTCTAGTTCTTTTAATTGTGATGTTAGAGTGTCAATTTTAGATCTTTCCCGCTTTCTCTTGTGGGCACTTAGTGCTATAAATTTCCCTCTACACACTGCTTTAAATGTGTCCCAGAGATTCTGGTATGTTGTATCTTTGTTCTCATTGGTTTCAAAGAACATCTTTATTTCTGCTTTCATTTCGTTATGTACCCAGTAGTCATTCAGGAGCAGGTTGTTCAGTTTCCATGTAGTTGAGCGCTTTTGATTGAGTTTCTTAGTCCTGAGTTCTAGTTTGATTGCACTGTGGTCAGAGAGACAGTTTGTTATAATTTCTGTTCTTTTACATTTGCTGAGGAGTGCTTTACTTCCAATTATGTGGTCAATTTTGGAATAAGTGTGATGTGGTGCTGAGAAGAATGTATATTCTGTTGACTTGGGGTGGAGAGTTCTATAGATGTCTATTAGGTCCGCTTGGTGCAGAGATGAGTTCAATTTCTGGATATCCTTGTTAACTTTCTGTCTCGTTGATCTGTCTAATGTTGACAGTGGAGTGTTGAAGTCTCCCATTATTATTGTATGGGAGTCTAAGTCTCTTTGTAAGTCTCTAAGGACTTGCTTTATGAATCTGGGTGCTCCTGTATTGGGTGCATATATATTTAGGATAGTTAGCTCTTCCTGTTGAATTGATCCCTTTACCATTATGTAATGGCCTTCTTTGTCTCTTTTGATCTTTGATGGTTTAAAGTCTGTTTTATCAGAGACTAGGATTGCAACCCCTGCTTTTTTTTGTTCTCCATTTGCTTGGTAGATCTTCCTCCATCCCTTTATTTTGAGCCTATGTATGTCTCTGCATGTGAGATGGGTCTCCTGAAGACAGCAGACTGATGGGTCTTGACTCTTTATCCAGTTTGCCAGTCTGTGTCTTTTAATTGGAGCATTTAGTCCATTTACATTTAAGGTTAATATTGCTATGTGTGAACTTGATCCTGCCATTATGATATTAACTGGTTATTTTGCTCATTAGTTGATGCAGTTTCTTCCTAGGCTCGATGGTCTTTACATTTTGGCATGTTTTTGCAATGGCTGGTACCGGTTGTTCCTTTCCATGTTTAGGGCTTCCTTCAGGGTCTCTTGTAAGGCAGGCCTGGTGGTGACAAAATCTCTAAGCATTTGCTTATCTGTAAAGAATTTTATTTCTCCTTCACTTATGAAACTTAGTTTGGCTGGATATGAAATTCTTTATTGAGTCATTTTTATGATGGTTGCTCTAACATCATCTGATAATACCTAACCTCAGATACTTCTCGATGTTAGTGTCTACTGATTGTCTTTTCTTATTCCCTCCAACTAATTTTAATACCTTCAGTTTCCCTTATTGCCTCAAGTGTTCTGGCTTAATATACAAGGTCCTTCCTATTTTATCCCTTTTTCAATCATATTTCCTACCAATCCCCACATTCACCTTGTATCACATCAAAAATAAAGGATTAGCCTGGGAAACACAGTGAGACCTCATTTCTACTAAATGGTTTTTTAAAAAATTAGCCAGGTATAATGGCATGTGCCTGTAGTCCCAGCTACCCTGGGAGGCTGAGGCAGGAGGATTGCTTTAGCACAGGAGTTTGAGGCTGCAGTGAGCCATGATCACGCCACTACATCCTAGTCTAGATGACAGAGCAAGACCCTGTCTCAAAAAATAAAAATAAAAAATACATGATTTATAATTTCAAAACCCTACCATGACTTATTGAATGCTATGTTCCACTTTAGTGTCTACACTTTTTTCCTCTAAGCTAGACACTGCCCCTTGCAAAAGCATATCAAAGGTATCTGCAGTTGTCACTCATCTTTGTACCACCTATTCCTCTGTAGGTGTCTTCCAGCACAGGACAGTAGAGATCATCACCACTGGTCAGGGCAAGAAAACCAAGCTATGTTGCTCTTAGCTGACACAGAAAGATTGATTAGTGATGGTTTAGGAATCAAATTCAGTGGACTCCATCAATACAGTTTTAGATACCAAAGGTCTAACTAGACACTGATTTGACAATCTAATTATCTGGTGAGACATGAAAAGCACTGGACTTTCTTGGTTGTTGACTGTGCACACAGGCTGAAGATCCAGAGGAGGCAAGGGAGGAGTACTAAAAGCTTTACACAGATGAGGTATTTCCTGTGGTTGTGTTAGCTATTGCTGTGTAACAAATTACCCCAAAACTTGGTGGACTGAAACACCCACTTACTGGCTGGGCATAGTGGCTCACGCCTGTTACTCCAGTACTTTGGTAGACTGATGCAGGCAGATCATTTGAGGCCAGGAGTTCAAGACCAGTCTGGCCAACATGGTGAAACCCCGTATATTAGTCAGGCATGGTGGCATGCGCCCATAGTCCCAAGTAGCTGATTCTGGAGGCTGAGGCACGAGAATCACTTGAGCCCAGGAGGCAGAGGTTGCAGTGAGCTGAGATTGCACTACTGCACTCCATCCTGGTGACAGAGTGAGACTCCGTCTCAAAAAAAAAAAAGAAATGAAACACCACTTACTATCTCAGTTTTTGTGGGTCAGGAATCGGTGCAGCTTAGCTGGGTCGTCTGATGCTGTGTTTCTCACAAGGCTGCAGTCATCTCAGAGATTCACTTCCTAGTTCACTCGTGGTTATTGGCTGGATTTGGTTCTTCTCAGGCTATTAGATTGAGGCCTCAGTTCCTCATAAGCTGTTGTCCAGAGGCTTCTCCATAGAGCATCTCACAATGTGGCAGCGTGCTTCATTGGAATGAACAAGTGGGGGAGTGATACGGCTTAGATATGTATCCCTGCCCAAATCTTGTGTCAAATTGTAATGCCCCGTGTTGGAGGTAGGTCCTGATGGGGGGTGATTGGATAATCAGGGTAGATTTCTCATGAGTGGTTTAGCACCATGTGCTAAACAGTGGTGCTGTTCTTGTCATAGTGAGTTCTGGCAAGGTTGTTTAAAAGTGTGTAGCACCTGCATCTCCCCTCGCGCTCTCGCTCTCGCTTCTGCCATGTAAAGTACCTGCTCTCCCTTCACCTCTCACCATGATTGTAAGTTTCTGGAGGCTTCCCCAGAAACCAAGCACAATGCAGCATCATGCTTCCTGTAGAACCATGCAGAGCCGTGAGCCAATTAGGCCTCTTTTCTTTATAAATTTCCCAGTCCCAGGTATTTTTTTATAGCAATGAGAGACTGGACTAATACAGAGAGGAAGAGTGACTGTCAGGAAGAGAATGCTAGTAAAACAGAAGTCACACTCTTTTGCAAGCTCATCACAGAAGTCACATCCCATCACTTTTGCTGTGCTCTCTTTGTTAAAAACAAGTTAGGGTCCGGTGCAGTGGCTCATGCTTGTAATCCTAGCCCTTTGGGAGGCTGAGATGGGAGGATCACTTGAGGCCAGGAGTTCAAGACCAGCCTGGTCAACATAGTGATACCCCATCTCTTTAAAAAAGAAATTTTTCTTTAAAGCAAGTTATGAGGCCGAGCGTGGTGGCTCAAGCCTGTAATCCCAGCACTTTGGGAGGCCGAGACGGGCGGATCACGAGGTCAGGAGATCGAGACCATCCTGGCTAATACGGTGAAACCCTGTCTCTACTAAAAATACAAAAAAATAGCCGGGCGAGGTGGTGGGCGCCTGTAGTTCCAGCTACTCGGGAGGCTGAGGCAGGAGAATGGCGTAAACCCAGGAGGCGGAGCTTGCAGTGAGCTGAGATCTGGCCACTGCACCCCAGCCTGGGCAACAGAGCCAGACTCCGTCTCAAAAAAAAAAAAAAAAAGCAAGTTATGGCCAGGCGTGGTGGCTCACGCCTGTAATCTCAGCACTTCGGGAGGCCTAGGCAGGTGGATCACCTGAGGTCAGGAGTTCAAGGCCAGCCTGGTCAACATAGTGATACCCCATCTCTTAAAAAAAAATTTTTTTTTTTTTTCTTTAAAGCAAGTTATGGCCAGGCATGGTGGCTCATGCCTGTAATCTCAGCACTTCAGGAGGCCTAGGTGGGTAGATCACCTGAGGTCAGGAGTTCAAGGCCAGCCTGGCTAACATGGTGAAACCCTGTCTCTACTAAAAATACAAAAATTAGCTGGGCATAGTGGCAGACGCCTGTAATCCCAGCCACTTGGGAGGCTGAGGCAGGAAAATCACTTGAACCCAAGGGGGCAGAGGTTGCAGTGAGCCGAGATCGTGTCACTTCACTCCAGCCTGGGTGAAACAGCAACACTTCGTCTCAAAAAAAAAAAAAAAGGCAAATTATTAGGCTGAGCCTCTACTCTCAAGGGTAGGGGATTACACAAAGGTGAACACCAAGAGGTGGGGAGTCTTTGGGTGACATCTTAGAAATCTGCCTACCACAGTGGTTTTGAAAAAGATGGAGAAAATTCTAGAAACCTACTTTATGACCACTGACCCACATGATCCTCATACTAACAATTACTTTAATGGTTGCCAGCTTCAGGCCATCAAAGATGGTGGAACCATTGCTGATCTCATTGTGTTCTGAACCGTCAGCAAGCCAAATGCCACTGCTCTCGGCTTGGACAAGAACGTTAATGCCAAAATTGATGATCTGATCTTTGACCTGGGTGGCATTTTTTATCTGTCCATCCTCAGTATTCAAGATGGAATTACTGAAGTCAAGTCTACAACTGAGGATACCCACCTGAGTGAAGAATACCTTGACAACTAAGTGGTCAGCTGTTTCATGGCTGAGATCAACTGCAGGTATAGAAAGGACACCTGTGAGAACAAGCAGGCTGCCCAAGCCCCTTCTGCCTCTACTAAATATACTCTTCATTCTGGTGTCGGGGCCAATTTGAGATTAAGTCCCTCCATGAAGGGGTTCACTCTATGCCTCTGTGCACATGAGCAGCTGGAAAAATCGAAAGCCACCCGTCCCTGGCACCCTGCACCTGTGGAGAAAGCCGTAAGCAGTGTCACCCAGACACACCACCAGTCCTTCACGGGTGGCTCCATCTATATCCCCAAGATTTAAAATCTCCTATAGGGCCAGGCGTGGTGGCTCACGCCTGTAATCCCAGCACTTTGGGAGGCCAAGGTGGGAGGATGGCTTGAGGCCAAAAGTTTGAGGCCAGCCTGGCCAACATGGTAAAACCCAGTCTCTACTAAAAATACAAAAATTAGCCAGGCATGGTGGTGCATGCCTATAATCCCAGGTACATGAGGGGCTGAGGCACAAGAATCACTTGAACATGGGAGGCGAAGGTTCCAATGAGCTGAGATTGCACGACTGTATTCCAGCCTGGGTGACACAGTAAGACATTTCTCCAAAAAAATAATAAAGTAAGATAAAGTCCCCTACAGGAAGAACTAGAGCTGAATTTATTTACAGGCAGCATGATCTTGTATGTAGAAGACCTGAAAGAATCTACAAAGAAGCTACCAGAATAAGTGAGTTTATCAAGGTTTCAAGATCAATGTATAAAAACGGTTATCTTTTGTTATACTACCAATACACAATTGGAAAATGAAATTTTAAAAATACTGTTTATAGTAGCACCCAAAACTTGAATTACTCAGGTTTGAATTGAGTGATTCAACTATTCCATAATAATGTTAATTAATCAATCGGAGTAATCTGAGCAAGCTAATTGTTTATTTCATTCCCATCTCACTCTGGGACATCGTTTTTGGTGTGAAATCTTCTGCAGGAGTTACGAAATACCTAAAAGGTCTCAAACTACAGTTCTCAGTTTCTCAGCATCCTGAAGGCAGTTCAGACTCGTTGGATTATGTCAAGGTTATTTAGAAGGGGTTGAAAGAGTTCACCCTGCCTTAGGCTCAGCATAGTGTTGACATTATAGTCTTCCAAGAAAACAGATGGAACAAAGAGTGGCGGGGGTTTTTTTCCCCCCTCAAAAAGTAGAAGGGTCTTGAGAAAATAGGGGTGAGTAGGCATAATACATGCTAAAAAGTTGAGCACAGAGGTCCAGATGCAGAGAGCAGTTACAGTGTCATGGGACAGAAACTAGTTGGCAGTGGATCCCTCGCTCCATTTTCTCACGTCGTTATCCCCCGAAGTCCTGTCATTGAGGCTTCTGTCCCCATGCCACCTACTCCATGAACACTTGTTGTCATGACTTCTAATCCCACATTCTCATGGTGATTTTCAAATGTCTCTCTCATCCCAGTCTCTCGTCTGCCTTCCAAACGTTTCCAGTTGCCCCTCAATCTCACAGATCTTCCTCATTTACATATCTCATCACATCCTTTTAAAAATTACGTGCGCGCCATTTTCCACTAGAATGTAAGCCCCTTGAAATCGGAGACCATGATTATTTTCTTGCCTGTTCTTGGCAAAGGCCTCATACAGTATGTCCTCAAAAAATATTTGTAGGATTTAGTCAGCTGATTAAGATTTCAAAATGAAACTTGTATTCCCCCCACCCCCAGAAAATGGTAAACCTTTTCAGTTCTCTATTTCAGCTCATGGGAGGACCTTCTAGCCTCACCTATCTAGTCATTCAACCAGAAACTTAAAAGTCATCTGGGTGTCCTTTTTCTCCTTCACCCTCCATATCCAGTCAAACAATCTTTTTATTTTCCTCTAAGTATCATGGATTCATTAACAAACATTTATCAAAAGCCTGTGTGATAGGCCCTGGGCTGGTGAAACAGGGGAGTACCATATACCCTGATTTCAAGCCCCCAACTATTAATGTTCATCCACACAGCCCCTCATCTTCCTTTCCCATCTGGACTTGTCTAATTTCTTCTTCACTCTGTCTCCAGATTGGACCTTTTTCCAGTCTCTCTGCACCCTTTGGCTGGAAGACAGAGACATGTCTATTTCACCATTCTGTCTCCTCTGCCCAGCATAGTACAGTAAATGTTAAACAAATACTTCCAGATTGAAGAGGCCTCCCCATTACCTGCAGAATGAAGTTCCGATATTCTAGCATGACATTTTGCTTTCCTATTGCTGCTTAACCTAGTGGCTTATCAGAAATGTATCATCTTACTGTTCTGTAGGTCAGAAGTCTGGCATGGCCTAAAGTTAAGGTGTTGACTCCTCTTTGGATCCAGACTGTGGGTGGAATCCATTTCCTCACCTTTTCCAGTGACTGGAGGCCACCCATATTCCTTGCTCATGGCCCCTTCATCTAACAAAGGCCAGTGGAATCCTCATATTGTATCATTCTGAACTCTTCTGCCCCTCATTTCCACTTTTAAGGACTCTTGCGATTACATTGGGCTTACCCAGATAATCTAGGATTATCTCCCCATCTTAAGGTCAGCGAATTAACAACTTTAATTTCTTATACATTCTTAATTCTCCTTTGCTGTATTATATTCACAGGTTCCAAGAATGAAGACATAAATATCTCTGGGGTGGGGGACATCATGTACACAGTACCTCTCAATCTAGTACTAACTTACCTTTTTTTTTCTGAGACGGAGTGCAATGGCATGGTCTTGGCTCACTGCAACCGCCAGCTCCTGGGTTCAAGTGATTCTCCTGCCTCAGCCTCCCAAGTAGCTGGGATTACAAGCGCCCACCACCACACCCAGCTAATTTTTGTATTTTTAGTAGAGACAGGGTTTTGCTGCGTTGGCCAGGCTGGTCTTGAACTAACCTCAAGTGATCCACCTGCCTTGGCCTCCCAAAATACTGAGATTACAGGTGGGAGCCAGTGCCCCCAGCTAACTTACCTTCTTAACCTCACTTCCAAGCACTTTCTTCTAGGTTGTCTACCATCTAGCTATGCTTGTCTCCATGCTATTTCCTATGCTTGACATGCTCCTTTCATGCCCCCAAACCCCCACCAGCAACCCACCTTTTCTTCATGTCTGCTGCCTTTTAAAGCCTAATTCACATTGGCTACCTCTGTGAAGCCTCTCCTGGTTTTTTCTTTGCTCCCTTATCTGCATGCTCAGAGCATACATGCCTCTATACCTAAATAAATAGAAAGCATGCTGTGGTAGTAGGGACTTTTTTTGTGTGTATGCGATGGGAGTCTTGCTCTGTCGCCCAGGCTGGAGTGCAGTGAGCTATCTCGACTCACTGCAAGCTCCGCCTCCTGGGTTGACGCCATTTTCCTGCCTCAGCCTCCTGAGTAGCTGGGACTAAGGAGCCGCCACCATGCCCAGATAATTTTTTTGTATTTTTAGTAGAGACAGGGTTTCACCCTGTTAGCCAGGATGGTCTTGATTTCCTGACCTCGTGATCCGCCCGCCACGGCCTCTGAAAGTGTTGGGATTACAGGCGTGAGCCACCGCGCCTGGCCATAGGGACTCTTGCTTGCACATTTCAGTGTGTTGTCAGATGCTTGGGTTAATTGAGGTTCAAAGCTAAGTTGTTAGACTTAATAGGAGACTTTGGGACGTTTAGGAGACTTGTGGTAATATGAACAGACTCTAAAGTTAAGGAATAAATTGGATGATGAGGAGGTAGTGGAGAAAGAAAATGTTGCCTGTTTTTTGGCCCAAGTTGAAAGAAAATCCAAGAGGCTGAATCAGTAGTCTGCAGAGAGAAGCAAGCTTAAGGATGAACATTAAAGACTAAGATCAAGCAGCCAATAGAAACAGATATTAGGAGGCCAGGCGCAGTGGCTCACGCTTGTAATCCCAGCACTTTGGGAGGCCGAGGCAGGCAGATCACGAGGTCAGGAGTTCAAGATCAGCCTGACCAACATGATGAAACCCCGTCTCTACTAAAAATACAAAACTTAGCCGGGCATGGTGACACGCGCCTGTAATCCCAGCTACTCAGGAGGCTGAGGCAAGGGAATCACTTGAACCAGGGAGGCGGAAATTGCAGTGAGCCGAGATCGTGCGACTGCACTCCAGCCTGAGTAACAGAGTGAGACTCCGTCTCAAAAAAAACAAAACGAACAAACAAAAAAAACAGACATTAGGAAAGGGCAAGAGGAAAGGAAAAGAGGGTGGGGAAAGGAGGAAAGAAGAGGCATGCTCTAAACATTTATACAGATTAGAAACTACAGGGTGACCATAATGTCTGGAAATAGGGGCAAATGGTGATGAGTGTGGTTCAGCGAGTTAGTCCTGTGGTTCCATGAGTAAGGTAGTTTCTTTTTTTTTTTTTTTTTGGAGACAGGATCTCACTTTGTCACCCAAGCTGGAGTGCAGTGGCGTGATCTTGGCTCACTGCAGCCTTGACCACCTGAGCTCAAGCAATCCTCCCACCTCATCCCCGCCAGGTAGCTGGGGCTATAGGCACACACCACCATGCCTGGCTAATTTTTTTGCAGAGACAAGGTTTCACTGTGTTGCCCGGGCTGGTCTCCAACTCCTGAGCCTAAGTGCTCCTCCTGCCTCAGCCTCCCAAATGCCAGGATTACAGGCATATGCCACCCAGCCCAGCCTAGTAAGGCAGTTTAATGCTATGTGCAAAAATCATAACATGGTACAGTAACACATTCCAATCAACTCCTGAACACGTACCTGTGATTTCTCTCTTAATGTTCACTGACCAAACCTGTAACTTCAGCACACCCCATAAAACAAACTGTTCTAAAATTTTGCTTCCAGGATTTTCAGTTTCCAGAAGCAAGTGATATATAAAGATATTAGGTAGGCATTTAACAGTTGTCACATCCAAATTTTGAATTCAGGGACTTTATTTTCTTTGAACCCCTACAGCCAGCTTGTTTGGAGGCATCAGAATGCACAACTGTTGCAGTTCAGTTGAAAGCAATGCCATCTAGTGGTGTGTGTGCAGCAGGTCAAATGTTAAGTGTAGGTTTCTAGTAGAAAGTAAATTATCTTTAGGTCTTGCTAAAAAAACATGTTTCAAGTTTGCCTTTTTTAACTGCTAAAAAGGGCAGCCACTAAAAACTAGGACTCAAAAACCTATTTTTAGTTCTTCCATCAAAATCTTACAAATAGAGCTTCAGTATGCAAAGTATTTCTTGCAGTTAAATCTGTACATTACAAAATGTCTCTGGGTGGATTCACAAGAAACTGATCATGTTGCTGGCTGCCTTTGGGGAGAGAACTGAGGAGCAGGATTTTTCACTGTGTAGCTATAAAATTTTTATGCATATGACCGTATTAAGTTGTTTAAATATAAATACGTTACTAAAATTTTTCTTACACAGGTCATGAATGAAAAACTTCAACACTGCATGGAACTAACAGATCTAATGCGGAATCACCTGAATGAGAAGAGGGCACTCCGCTTGGAGTGGATGATTGTCATCCTCATTACCATAGAGGTAAGATGGAAGTGCTGTGTACCGTAATCAGTTACCATCTCTTAACAAATACAGGGGCTATGCTAATAAGACAGTTTGAGATAGAAAATTATTAGCAGGAAAGAGGCTGACTTTGTTATCATTACTGTTTGGAAGTTTCAAATTACTGTTTTGCAAATACATTAAAAGTAATTTTTGAAAAGGTTCACTTTTTAAAATTTGAGAGTGGACCTCAAGGTTCTGCATTTTTAAAGACAGCATTTGGAAAAAGTTCTAGCTGTTAATTTATAATGTACAGCTCAACATCAAATCAAGCATCCATGCCTCCAATTCACAGCTTGCTATGTGAGAAAGGGCTACCATTTACCTTACTTTGGGAGCATTTCTCATTAATCAGAATCTTGGAAGTCATTTTAGTTTGTACCCATAATTTGCCTGTCATGAAATAATTCTCACTTTTTATTCTAAGGTAATGTTTGAGCTGGGACGAGTATTTTTCTGATCAAGTGATAACCAAAGTGTCACTGCAAGAGATATTCAAGTTCTACAATCAAAAAAATAAATGTTCAGCCAGGCTCGGCGGCTCATGCCTGTAATCCCAGCACTTTCAGAGGCCAAGGATGGTGGCTCATTTGAGGTCAGGAGCTCAAGACAAGTCTGGCCAACATGGTGAAACGTCTCTACTGAAAATACAAAACTTAGCCAGGTGTGGCACACGCCCATGATCTCAGCTACTCGGAAGGCTGAGGCAGGAGAATCTCTTGAACTTGGGGAGGTCGAGGTTGCAGTGAGCTAAGATCACGCCACTGCACTCCAGCCTGGGCGCCTCAAAAATAAAAATTAATGTTCACTAATGGGTGATCATTTAATAGGTGTTTAATCAAGAAATTATCTTTTTCAGCTCCCAATATATCGTGTGAATAAAAATGAATCTAGTGTTTACATTTACATCACTGACAATTCAAAAGGAAAATATTTCAGTTAAGAACATTGGGGGCCGGGCGCGGTGGCTCAAGCCTGTAATCCCAGCACTTTGAGAGGCCCAGACGGGCGGATCACGAGGTCAGGAGATCGAGACCATCCTGGCTAACACAGTGAAACCCCGTCTCTACTAAAAAATACAGAAAATCTAGCCAGGCGAGGTGGCGGGCGCCTGTAGTCCCAGCTACTCCGGAGGCTGAGGCAGGAGAATGGCGTAAACCTAGGAGGCGGAGCTTGCAGTGAGCTGAGATCCGGCCACTGCACTCCAGCCTGGATGACAGAGCGAGACTCCGTCTCAAAAAAAAAAAAAAAAAAAAAAAAGAACTTTGGAAAACCTTAGCATCTAGGAAATCTTGGCAGATACTTTTTAAAGCCAAAGGACTTAGGCTTTAGACACCACAACTTAACCTATCCCCAGAGAATCGCATCATGACCCTGGCTAAGGGAACCATACAGGAACTCAAGTGTTGAAATCAATATATATAGGCCTGGTGCGGTAGCTCACACCCGTCACACCTGTAATCCCAGCACTTTGGGTGGCCGAGGCGGCTCAGGAGATTGAGACCATCCTGGCTAACACAGCAAAACCCTGCCTAAAAATACAAAAATTTTCTACTAAAAATACAAAAAATTAACCGGGCGTGGTGGCGGGCGCCTGTAGTCCCAGCTACTCAGGAGGCTGAGGCAGGGTGAACCCTAGAGGCGGAGCTTTCTGTGAGCTGAGATCACGCCACTGCACTCCAGCCTGGGCAACAGAGCAAGACTCAGTCTCAAAAAAAAAAAAAAATCAATATATACGGTAACAAGACAGGCTTCCGGTGGCAGAGATGAAATCTTAAATACCTATTTTAGATGGCATGATTTGAGTATGGCTGTTCACTGGCACCTTTTATTAATACTTTGTCCTTTCACCAAGTTAGTCACAATATTCTTCCCACAGACATTTGTTTCAGACATATTTTGGGGAAATTTAAAAAATACCAAGCACAAAGAATCTAACATCTACATATTTACCTCCTTGGGTTGACAACATTAAAAAAAAAAAATCAAATCTTTATCTTCATTGCCTTTTATGCATAACCCCTCATGCCCCACTATAGTCCTCACTTGTCAACTTTTTTTTCACACATATCCTTTTGTTTTGCAACTCACTTAACTGCTACACAGTATTATACTGAGAATACATTCATCTGATGGACATATTTATTTGCAGTTAACAGTGCTAGGATAAACATCTGATGTCTTCCAGCGAGAGTTCTTCAGTAGCTGTCTTCCATCTGAGGTACCTGCCTGTATGCCAAGGGTACCCACAAAAATTCTCCAAGGAGCATACAGGCACGAATAGTTCAAGAACTGCTTTTTAGGATGGGTGTGGTGGCTCACGCCTGTAATCCCAGCACTTTGGGAGGTCAAGGTGGGAGCACTGCTTGAGGCCAGCAACCCTGTCAAAATAACTTTAAAAATTGCTTTCTAGATCAAGTTCCTCCTGATTTTCATAAAATCAACATACCTGTGTGCACACCTGCAGCGTATCCTGTTCTTACCATCTTCCCTTATCACACTTACACAAGAGGCATCTCTCACCTATCCTCAATAGTTTGGTCACTATATTCAATAACTTTTAAATACATTAAATCTATTTGTCAACATTTTTGGAAAGCCACAAAAACAAAAGAGGACAATTTGAAAGATTGCTAAATGCAACCTTCCTTTAATTGAGGCCATTATGTTTTCTCCTATTTTTTTTAGGAGGTACAATTCCAGTAAAATTTTACTGCAAGTATCAATGTATACAATTTGCTGTTTTGGTCAACTAATTAGTAGTAACAATGTGAAATAGTCCAGAAAAAAAACATGAACATTTGATGCCTTATGGTTACAGCAAATTAAATACTTCAAGTTATATTTAAAAATTTACAAGAAATGAAAGGATCAAAAGAGGTTCATAAACATTTATTAGCATAAAGTGTTGTAAAGGAAATGTAACATACATTTTCAAGAGGAAAAACATTTGCATAGTTCACCTATGTTTACATGGATCATGGTGGACAATCAGCTCAGTACACTATCACAATGCACTAAATTAGAAGGGCTTTCCTTAAGTAACAAAACAGCTTTATTTTAAAATACCAGTATTTATGATACACTGGCAATTACATCTTTGTCAACTAATCTTATGATTTAAAACTTCAACTTAAAGTTATGAAAGTTTAAAGAATTGTTTTAGTTGTAACATAAGTAAAAACTTTCACTTACTTAATAAAGTAAAAACTTTATTAAGATCACCACCTCTCTAAGAACAAAATGACCAAGAAATTACACAGAGTATTTACAGCCTAAAGTAAGTACATTCACCACTGGCTCCCAAAATCCTCAACGTGGTATCTAATTTCTATCACACATGAGAGCTCACTGATTAAGACCAACCTGGATTTGAATTGTTTCACCACAAATTCTTGCTGTTACAACCTTGGACAAATCACTGACCCTCTTGGGCCTCAGTTTCCTCATCTGTGGAGTAGATTTAATTATTAAACTAGCTCACAGGTTGCTGTAAGGATTAATGAAATATGTGTGAACAGGAGGGTTTAATTATTAACCTATCTCACAGGGTTGCTATGAGATTAACTCCCAGATGAAATGGAGGCTAAATCAAATTCCCAGGAACCATCTTTGAATCTTTTAAGAAATATCATAACTGAAACTTACAGTATAGATGTTACTGAATCCTGCACTGGAATAGAATGGTTAATTTAAATATAAAGCAATATTTTCACTGTATAAAACAAGTTGGCTCCTCAGTGCAAGCCCAAAAAGGCTTTTTTAAACTACACATTTTTGCATATACCAAACAGCGGTGGCCAACAGGTATTCTGGGGTGCCTTCTTGGATAACCGTAGCAGTCAGAAGCAGACTTTTTTTTAAAAAATACATAAAATCAGTATCTTTCTAGTTTTTCCATTTTAAAAATAAACCGTATTTGCCTACTTTAAATTACTGTCCTGTCTGCTACCTAAAGCAGGTTTTCCAAAGTATGGCCCTCAGACCAACTGCATCAGCAAATACTCAAGACTGTCCGTTAATATTACTGACTCCTGAGTTCTACACCATACTAAATCAGAACATCTGGGACCACAGCTAGGAAGTTTGTTTATTCTAATTCTCCAGGAGACTCTTATGCTCCCTAAGCTCTGAGAAGCACTAACTTAGTCTATGTATTGGTTTATACTCAGGTTACACAGATTTTAAATAATTCATTAGCACTCTCTTGCTAAGTACTAATCTCAAGTGACTCACTTCTCTCTTTCACCAACCCAATCTCCTCAGACCCTGCTCTATGCCTTTACAAAGTGCATGTGTTGGGATAAGGTGATGTGGATGAGAAGTAGAGGGAATTGTTCCAAATCCAAATCTCTAACTTTCAGCTCTCTCTATTGGTTCTGAATTGCCATTTTAAAGGAAAGTTTTAATGTCACCATTCTAAATTCCCTTCCCTCATAGAGGGTTAATGAAACAATTTTTTTTCTTTTTTCTTTTTTTGAGATGGAGTCTCACACTTTTGTCCAGGCTGGAGTGCAGTGGAGCCATCTCGGCTCACTGCAAGCTCCGCCTCCCAACTTCATGCCATTCTCCTGCCTCAGCCTCCCAAGTAGCTGGGACTACAGGCGCCTGCCACCAGCCTGGTTAATTTTTTTGTATTTTTAGTAGAGGTGGGGTTTCACCATGTTGGCCAGGCTGGTCTCGAACTCCTGACCTCAAGTGATCCACCCGCCTCAGCCTCCCAAAGTGCTGGGATTACAGGCATGAGCCACCACGCCCGGGCAACAAAAGTTTTTAAAGACCACATTTTCACTTTCTCTGAACAGTATCAAACAAAACGTGGACTTTTAAATGTTTTAAAAACAAAACCTTTCCACATCCCCTAGACTGTTAAAATAATCTGGAAAGCATGCAGCATTGTAAAACTGACTCATACTCATTTTTTCATCCAATTCTACAATTATTTATTAGAAATTACAATGCGCTACTCTAAGATCTAAGACACAGTGCTAAAGATGACACATTGGGCCTCTGGCTTTCACGAAGCTTACATTCCAATGAAGACAGCAGGAAAACTAAGTAATCTGCTTATAGACATGCTCTATAAAGAAATCTAAGGCTGGGTGCGGTGGCTCATGCCTGTAATTCTAGCACTTTGGGAGGCTGAGGCGGGTGGAATCACCTGAGGTCAGGAGTCCGAGACTAGCCTGGTCAACATGGAGAAACCCCATCTCTACTAAAAATACAAAGTTAGCCAGGCATGGTGGCATGTGCCTGTAACCCTAGCTACTGGGGAGGCTGAGGGAGGAAAATCGCTTGAACCCGGGAGGCGGAGGTTGCAGAGCTGAGATGGTACCACTGCACTCTCCAGCCTGGGCAACAAGAGCGAAAATCCGTTTCAAAAAAAAAAAAAAAATCTACACAAGAAGTGTAGAGAGGTGATGTGAAAAGTCAGGAAAATGGAACAGACTAGTCAAAGAACTTAAAATTTACTTCAGATTTAGACATCACCAGTTGAGTTTTAAAAACTCAAAACAGTAGAGATTCTGGTTAAGTAGAAACTTGACTTTTAATCTAGCTTCTATACACAAGGCTTGGGAAGTTGCTTACTGTTTTTTTTGATACGGAGTCTCACTCTGTTGCCCAGGCTGGAGTGCAATGACAGGATCTAGGCTCGCTGAAAGCGCCACCTCCCAGGTTCACTCCATTCTCCTGCCTCAGCCTCCCTCCCGAGTAGCTAAGACTACAGGTGCCCACCACCACGCCCAGTTAATTTTTTGTATTTTTTAGTAGAGACAGGGTTTCACTGTGTTAGCCACGAAGGTCTCGATCTCCTGACCTTGTGATCTGCCCGCCTCAGCCTCCCAAGTGCTAGGATTACAGGCATGAGCCACCGCGCCCAGCCAACTCTTAACAATTTAACAAAAACTAATGATGTAATTCCAATCAAATCTAAACCTCTAGCCACAAAACCTTAAAATCAAGGTGCTGATCTTAATCTGAAAAACCTCATGTGGTTTGGGTTCTGGTTACCTTAAGAGATTTTGACTCTAAGCACCCAACGGCAATTAAAATTAGCTAAAATACCTGGCCAATGGTTCACTACTGAAACCTGATGAACTGGAATCCTCTGATTTTGTCTCTTTCAGACAAGGTGACCAACCATTCTGGGTTTTTTGGGTTTTTGTTTTTTGAGACACGGTCTCACTCTGTCACCCAGGCTGGAGTGCAGTCACAATCTTGGCTCACTGCAAGCTCCACCTCTTGGGTTCAAGTGATTCTCCTGCCTCAGCCTCCCAACCAGCTGGGATTACAGGCGTGCACCACCATGCCAGGCTATTTTTATTAGAGACGAGGTTTCACCATATTGGCCAGGCTGTTCTCGAACTCCTGACCTCGCGATTTGCCACCTCAGCCTTCCAAAGTGCTGGGATTACAGGCATGAGCCACAGCACTTGGCCCCATTCTGGGTTTGACTGGGACCAAGGGGTTTCCTGGGAGCAGCCAGACTTTCACTGCTAATACTGGCAAAGTCCTGGGCAAACCAGGACTGGTCACGCTATCTTCGGCCACATTTTAGAAACTGATACTTTAACAGCCACCTTTTTCAACTCTGGACTTTGTAGCAACTCTACAGAGCTTTAATATGGATCAACTACTAAAAACAAGAACCTTCCCTAAAGAAAAGCATGTTAATGTCACACACGGTTTTTACCAATCAGGTGGAAGTAGTTTTTCCCTATAAATGTTACCATTTATTTTACTTTTAAACACAAAAATCATGAGCCAAACACTACCTGAAGAACTGTTAATGAATTCAGATTCACATTTAGGAAATAATGATTCAAAATTAAAATGTCTTTAAAGATCAGTTTTCAACGACTGATAGATGTAACAACTTGGACAAATCGCTCTTTTAACCCAACCTGGCTGGGAAAAAGAAGCCAGTCTGCAAAGGCGACATACTGTGTAATTCCATTTATGTAACATCCTAGAAAAGGTAAAACTATAGTGATGGACAACAGATTGGTGATAGCCAGAGGTTAGGGGTAGAAGCAGCACAGGTCTATAAAGACAGCAAAATAAAGTGATAGACCTGACCTATATTCTCGTGTTGGTGATTACACAAATAAATACTATGTTAAAATTCACAAAACGCTATACTAAAAAAAAAGTCACTTTTACTACATAATTCTAAGGTTTTTATTTTTTAAATCAGTGATTTCAAAAATACACTAATGATTTTATCATTTACTGAGGTACTGTGCTACGCCCCCTTCCTGTTTTGTTTTATATTCACCCAATGTTATGAGATAATTATTATTAACCCTATTCAAGGAAAAGGAAAACTTGAGGCTCAGAGGTTCAGTAACATGCCCAAAACCATACAGTGTGTAAGGGATGAACCACAATTCCGACCCAGATCTGATGCCAAAGGCTATATTCTCAACAACTACCAAACACTACACTACACCCTCCTCTTCATAAATATCAACCACTCTGTCCCTCCTAATGACAATATCAGGAGGCTATTGTTTTCTTATTCTGAACTCAATACACTATTGATAACGTGAACATAGGGAGAAGCAAAACATGATTCTAGAGCAGTGAGTCCAACTGAACTTTCTCCAATAATAGAAATGTTTTATATTATGTGAGCTGTCTAAATATGTTAGCCTCTAGCTACAGGTGGCTACTCGGCACACATGGCTAGTGTGACACTGAGTTGAACTGGACAGCACAGTTCTAGAAAAATAATGTGACAAGAATGTACATGCCACAGAAAGAAGCAATTTATTAAATTATGATGGTAACTCACCAACAATAAAAGGAAAATAATTCAAGGGAGATGTATAGTAAAGGAATGAAGCTAAGAAATTCACCACCCCCAAAGCACGTCACAAAACTAAGTCTATCCTTTTTTTTTTTTTTTTTAAATGGAGCCTTGCTCTGTCACCAGGCTAGAATACAGTGGCACCATCTCTGCTCACTGCAACCCTCTGACTCCCTGGTTCAAGCGATTCTCCTGCCTCAGCCTCCCAAGTAGCTGGGATTACAGGCACACACCACCGCGCCAGGCTAATTTTTGTATTTTTAGTAGAGACGGGGGTTTCACCATGTTGGCCAGGATGGTCTCGATCTCCTGATCTCAGGTGATCTGCCTGCCTTGGCCTCCCAAAGTGCTGGGGTTACAGGCGTGAGCCACCGCACCCGGCCACTAAGTCTATCTTCTGAACACCTGCTTACCCTCCAAGATTCAGCTGAAATATCAACTTTATCTACACACCCACGGCACTCTGCACATGTGCAGTACAGAATAAGTTGTACACTAAGTTTATCTGTGTTTTTCTCCCCCAGTGGACCGTGAGCACCTGAAGAGCAGAGATAAGTATTCATACATGCACCACCAGCATTCAATACCTACATCCAGATGCTTTCTGCAACAATAAAGACTTTTTTCACTCAGTTTGAGTGGGAAAATGATCATCTTAGATCCTTTAACTACAAATTCAACTCAATTCTGCAAGCATTTGAGTACCAGAAGTATACATAAAAAGAAGTACCTGCCCTCAAGGAGCTTACAGTGAGAATGAGGGATACAAGATATAGGTAGACAAATAACAAGCAAAAAGGGTAATCAAAATTAATTGCTTACAAACAGTACTTTAGGACAGAATAGAAACCGTCAGGAATGATAGTGGTAAGCGAAAACTGAAAAATGATTTAAGTAGCCATTATCCGGCCAGGCACAGTGGCTCATGCCTGTAATCCCAGCACTTTGGGAGGACAAGGCGGGCAGATCATCTGAGGTCAGGAGTTCGAGACCAGCCTGGCTAACATGGTAAAACCCCATCTCTACTAAAAATACAAAAATTAGCCGGGTGTGGTGGTACACGCCTGTAATCCCAGCTACTTGGGAGGCTGAGGAAGGAGAATCACTTGAACCCGGGAGGTAGAGGTTGCAGTGAGCCAAGATCATGCCACTACACTCCAGCCTGCACAACAGGAGTAAGACTCCATCTCAAAAAAAAAAGTAGCCATTATCCCATTCTGTGAAGCAAAGGCATAAGATAACTTATTATATCCCAACCTATTATTTAGAAAAACCTAATGGATTAAAAAATAATTTTAAGGAAGTCTTTAGAAACTTATCCTGCCTTCGCTCACTACCAACATCATCCTATTCCTTATATCACTAAGCTAAAACTAGTCTTAGAACAAAATCCTTCCAGATCAAAAATTCTATGAAAATTTCACAGCATAAGTAAGTGTAGTCTTCTTTACACTTTTACACTTAAATTCTCATCAAGTCACAACATCCTTCTGGGTTCTCAAAATGGGCTAATTGGAATTAGTTTGCACAGTACATCTCATGGTGAGTATACAGGCAGCATCTGGAACAGTCTGTACAAAATAGTTTGAAATCATTTAATAAGTACATTTTCTGTTTCCTCTAAAAATGAACAGGAGGGGTGCTAGTATGAAGAATCTAGACACCAAGCATTATCTGTATTTTAAAGTATAATATGGAGGTCTGCAAACTGGAAGACTGGCAAACAGTTCTACAGCGTAATTTCTTAATTTTCTCATCTTTATCAGCTCACGTTATTCATGACAAAGGTCAGAGAAAATCTGTGAGATTTTCCTAGAGTGAATGACCTTGGGCTGCTTAATTAAATTCTTTGAGCCTGCTTCCTCAAATAGAAGATTGAGAAGGAAGTGTGACTAGATGCCCTCAGAGAGAAAAACTGAACTAAGATAATTACTTACAGGTTGACTTCAGCATGGCTTCTGATTCAATCCTAACTCATCTTTAAAATGGAAAAACAGGCCAGGGCGGTGGCTCACGCCTGAGATCCCAGCACTTTGGGAGGCCGAGGCAGGTGGATCACCTGAGGTCGAGAGTTCGAGACCAGCCTGGCCAACATAGTGATACCCCATCTCTACTAAAAATACAAAACTAGCCGGACGTGGTGGTGGGCGCCTGTAATCCCAGCTACTAGGGAGGATGAGGCAAGACAATCACCTGAGATTGGAAGGCAGAGGCAAGGCTGCAGTGAGCTGCGATCACGCCACTGCACTCCAGCCTGGGCGACAGAGCAAGACTCCATCTCTAAATAAATACATAAAATATAAAGTGGAAAAACATATAAATGTGGCACCTATTAAAATATGTCCATAATTCTCTGATACTTGTCCCTTGAGTTTGGGCTGGACTTAGTGACTTGTTTTTAACAGAACATGGCGGCCGGGCACGGGGGCTCAAGCCTGTAATCCCAGCACTTTGGGAGGCCGAGACAGGCGGATCACAAGGTCAGGAGATCGAGACCATCCTGGCTAATACGGTGAAACCCCGTCTCTACTAAAGAATACAAAAAACTAGCCGGGCGAGGAGGCGGGCACCTGTAGTCCCAGCTACTTGGGAGGCGGAGGCAGGAGAATGGCGTAACCCTGGAAGGCGGAGCTTGCAGTGAGCTGAGATCCGGCCACCGCACTCCAGCCTGGGCCACAGAGCCAGACTCCGCCTCAAAAAAAAAAAAAAAATAGAATATGGCAGAAGTGATAGTGTGTGGCCTCCTCTCTGCTCTTGCTTGAGTCACCTACTCTGGGGGTAGCTAGCCTCCGCCATGTGAGGACACTCAAGCAGTCCAATGAAGAACTTCCACCGTCAGCCATAGCTGACTTGCCAATCGAGAGCCACCTTGGGACCTCATGAAAAACTCTGACCCAGAACCACCTAAGCTACTCCCAGATTCCTGACCCACAGAAACTACATGAGATAAACACAAGTTTTTTGTTTTAAACCACTAAGTTTTGGGTTAATTTGTAACAATAAGAGAATATACCAGTATTTTTTAAATAGTGGGTCCTGACTCGTTAGTGGTTGAAAAAAATCAATTTAAGGCAGCAATATCAACTTTAAAAAAATGAAATAGAAGATAGTAGAGTATATCACTCTTAATACAAGTACTATTTCCTTAAAATTTTTTGTTTTACATGTATGTGTATACTAGGTACAATTTAAAATGTGTTTCTTACAACTACAGCTGAAAACATTAAAACGCACAAGTCTAATCAGTAGGTTTAAAACAAAAAGCTCCCTAAAGCATAGGGAGTTCCTTCAGGGACTCTGGTCTCAATAACAACCAACTATAAAACAAGCATTTTCTATAAACTTTATGACCAAACCAACGAAATGTAAGACACTCTCACAATACATCTTTTCTGATGTATACACTAAGCTTGATACACAACACACAGGGCATGGCTATCTGCCCTAGAGTTTAATATCTAACATGTAAAAGTATGTCATTCTCCTAATTTAAGAAATTACTCAACAGGACTTCCTTCACAAAATTAGTGAAAAATGCTGCTTTGGACTCAAACCGCGTTTATTTTTTCCTACTATTATTTTTTTTTTTAATCAATGTTAAAGGAAATTCCATCTTCAACCTAAGCGCACACACACTCACAAACACAAGAGATCTAGTACTATTAAATTGTTTTCTGGGCTGGGCACGATGGCTCACACCTGTAATCCCAGTACTTTGGGAGGCTGAGGGTGGATCACAAGGTTAGGAGATCGAGACCAACCTGGCCAACATTGCGAAAAAAAACAAAACAAAACAGTGGCCGGGCATAGTGGCGGGCACCTGTTGTCCCAGCTACTCGGGAGGCTGAGGCATGAGAATCGCTTGAAACCACGAGGCAGAGGTTGCAGTGAGTCCATATCGCGCCACCGTACTCCAGCTTGGGCAACAGAATGAGACTCTATCTCAAAAAAAAAAAAAAAAGTTTTCTGCTCATTGTCCAAGTCTCATTGGAACTATTCTCTTCAGAATACAAGCAAGGGCATATTTTTATGGTTGTGTCTCAGCAGAACACAAATCAAAACTTTCAGCAACACCAGACTGCAGAATATTCATGCAATCTTTTGATGAATCCACTCAGATTGCTTGCACTGTGATTTTCTTTGAAGTAAAAAGTGTTAAAAACTATTTCTGAATTCCTAATTTACCAGATTCTCAAAATACCAAAATAAATTGGCACATAATCAAAGAGTGATTTAACTTTTTTTTCCTTTTTAGAGATAGGATCGCACTCTGTTGCCCAGACTAGGGTGCAGTGATGCGATCATGGCTCACTGCAGCCTCAAACTCCTGGACTGAATGCGATCCTGCCACCTCAGCCTCCCAAGCTGAGATTACAGGCCCACACCACCATGCGTGGCTAATTCATTTTTTCTAATACATGGGATTTCCTTATATTGTCCTGACTGATCTGCAACTCCTGGGCTCAAGCCACCCTTCTGAAAGTCCTGGGATTACAGGTGTGAGCCACCACGCTCAGCCTTTTTATTTTTCTTATTACTGTACTAGGGACATTTGTGACTTTCCCACAATGAGACTTAGTAGAGAACTGAAAGCTTCCCTTGGCCCTATCCTGAAATACACTAACTAGCTCTTACCTGCCAGGGCTGTTTTCTCCTCAAACCTTGAAGATGTATGTATCCATATAAATGTTTCTATTTCAACAAGTTCTAGAAAATATAGTCTGTTTAGCTCTCTTTATAATGCTATTACTTGATGATCCTGACTACAAGTTGGAATTATCTGCATACTTGGCAAAATTCAAATGTGGCTGCCTATGCCTCAAGAGAACGAGCAGCAAACCAGTCCAGTCCTAAATTCGAGTAGCAGCTCTTGAAGAGAATAGGATGCACTTGATAGGCTTTCTTTAGGACTGATATTCAGTTTCTGGGCTCACCCCTGGGTTTCTTTCCATAAGCCTATATAGAGTGTAGCGCTAGGAAATATTCAGTGATCTCAAAAATAAGCATAGTTACTTTGACTCAAGACCAATTACTCTACACACATAGGCAAATTTCTGCCCAATGGTATCAAGTTTAGCATTAGTTTTGCCCACTTTTTCTTTTATTTTTTCTTAAATCAGTATCACTTTTCACATGAACACTCCACCAACACCATAAGGTTGAAAAATTTCAGAATGAAAGTCCAAAAGAATTAAGAACCTACAGATCTCTATGATTCTCCACAAAATAATCAACATCATTTTAGTTTCCTAATAAGATGAGATGGACCTCAATACTCAAGCCAATCCAAGGAACATGCCAGTCTGAAGGCCAACTTTGATGTTCCAGTGACAGCGGTGCAGTAGAATACTTAGATCAGCATTTGGTTTTGGAGGCAGACATTTACCTACTAAAGTCACTTATCTAGCTGATCAAAAAACAGTAAAGTTCAAGGCAAGTGTTCACTGAATCTATTATCCATCTGAGAGCCACTGAAGCTACACAGCTGCTTATTTTGTCTTCAAAGAAGGAATTAGTCATCAGTACCTGCAGGTATAACTAGATTGCTAAATAAAATATTTTTAGGAGGGACACTTCTATGTATTAAATTGTCTTAGGATGGTAAGCTTGCCTTAAATGATTTAAACTATGTGCCAGGCATTGTGCTGGTGGTCAGACTGTAAACCAACATGGGTTAGACATCATAACGAGGTTAGCATGACTTGAAACCAGAGTATCCTAGAAACTGCTGCCTCCACTTCCTTAAGAATACAGCCATATCCTTTCTAAATCTCAAAAAATCCTAGATGTGTAAACGTATCATTAAATTCCAATCCTCAAAGAACTGAACTGCATTTCCCCAAAAAACACACGAATTCTAGAAAAATGGCAACAACCAAAAGTAAACTTTAAAATGTTAAAAATGACCAGGAAATTCTAACTTCTCTGCCATGTTTCAGGATCTCCCCGTTGATTTTCCACACCTCTAAATCTAACAGAATAGCCAACACTGGAATCCATACCTCAAAGACCAAAACCTAACAGGAGAATAAATTAACAAACATGCGTTGCAGACTTTCATTTTGGGGGGCCAAAACTTCAAAAAGGAAAATCCAGTTGCTGAAACAACCATCAAATTCAACCCTAACAGAAACATCTTACGTCGCTCAACTAATCTGCAAGGAAAAGGAAAGCACCTCTACCTCTGTGCACAGTACAGGCATCTGTACTTCAGCATGACTTTCAGTTACCATTGGTGACAGAAAGATATTGGTTTACAGTATCTCCCCGGTTTAAAACAAACACGGAAAGTCAAGGGACAAGGGTAAAGGCCAAAAGATCCCAAGCAGAAGCCGGCAGAAGGATATGAGCAGTAGCTCTCCATCTCTACCCGGAGCATCTCAAGGACTGGTCCTACCTAAACACTTTATGTAAACAAGGGGCTTGTGACTCAGGCCTCCAGCCCCAATAGGTGGAGAGAAGTTTCCTCGCCTCAGCTGCACATGGTCTGCAGAAGTTTGGCTGGAGCAGAGCGCGGAGCCTGGGTGGGAGCGGCAGTGGAGTGCTGCAGGCGGCGGCGGCGGCGGCAGAGCAGCAGGAGGCGGAGGCGGGCGGGGGGGGGGGGGCGGCTGGGGGGGGGGGGGGGGGCTCTTGCCGCCACTGCTCTCTCGCCGCCTCTCCCCCCCGGCGGGAGCCGCTCGCAGCCTCTTTGCACAAGTCTCTCCGCTCTCTCGGTCATGTGACCTTAACGTAACCGGACAGGAAAAGCCCCGCCGCCGCCGCCGCCGCCGCGCCGGAGACACCGACCGCGGCGGCAGCAGCAGCAGCACCAGCAGCGAGAGGCAGAGGCGGCGGCGGCGGCGGGGAGGACAGCACGGCCGAGGCTGCCCAGCAACGCCTCCTCCACACCCCCCGCCGCAGCAGCACCGGCGACAGGTAAGCGCGCACCGCCTCCGCCTCCCGGGGCCGGTGCCCACGTGCCACCCCTAGCCCAGGGTACGGGAAGACGGGGGGGGGGAGCGGGGGCCACCGGAGCTCGCAAACGGTTCCGGCAGCGGCAGTGGCAACAAAGACGACGAATGACCCTCGTCCCAGGGCTCTGGGTGCAGGCAGGCGGAGGGCCCGGGCCACTCGGGGACCGGTTCTGGGAAGCGAGGGCAGGGGCGCCTCGCGGGGGCGGTGGCGGCTACGCCTGGCGCCGGGGCTCTGGCCGCTTGACAAAACCATCCCCCGGAGCCAGGCGGCGGCGAGTCGGCAGCGGCTCCATCCGGGGTTTTGCGGGAGGGGGAGGGGACGGAAGCCGAGAGGGCGGGCGGCGGATCGGAGGGAGGGAGGGAGGAAGGGGAGGGGGGCGATTCGCGTTCCGTTCCCCGTGGCCGGTCCCTCCCTTCCCACCGCCACCGCGAAGTGCGCCCTGGGCGGCGGCGACCGGTGAGCGTCCCGCGCTGGAGCCCTCGGAGGCGGGCCCGTCAGGTGCGTAATCCTTCCGACGCCTCGCCGCCGCCTCCTGCTGCTGCCGCCGCTGCTGCTTCGGCGGCAAGGCCGCGAGCTGCGGAAGTGGGTTTGGGGGAGGGGAGGGAGGAGGGAGGGGGAAGGGAGGGATCCGGTCCGACCGGAGCAGGCCCGGCCTCTCTGGCGCTTCTCCCAGCTGCAGCGGCTCCTACAGCTGCTGCCGCTACTGCTGCGGCTCCGCCTCCCGCTCGCGGGCGGGGGCGCGCACGCGCGCTTCCGGCCTCCTCGGGTCTCGCGCTGTCTCCGGCTCTCGCGCGCGCTCATCCCCTCTCCCTGTCTGGGCCACCCCCGCCCCCGGCGCTGGGGCTGTTTCGCCGGCCGGGGCGTTGCGCACGGCGTAGGCGTCGGCATTGTGTTAAACTCCGCGGGACTTGCGGCGAGCGCGCGCGCGCACGCGGGACTGAGGGAAGCGGCGAGCGTGCAACGCGGCCGGAGTGCGTCGCCCCTCCCTCCCCCTCAACCCCTCGGGGACGGGGACGGGGGCGGGGCCGCCGAGACCGGAGGGGGCCAGAGGGCCCCGGCGCCGCGCCCCCGGACCCGCCCCTGGCCAGGCCCCCGCCCCGCGGGGCGGGTGGGGCGAGGTGGCTGTTGCTGCGCGTTCAGGCGGGCTGGGGACGCGTCGGCTTCTGTGGCGCCGCCCCTGTCGCCCTCTCCCTGCGGCTGCAGGCCGGGCCCAGTCCCGGGTGCTGAGCGCGTTGAGCCGGCGGCTTCGAGCTTCCGCCCGACGTGCGATCTGCGCCTGCGATACAGCCCGGGTTGGCCCCGAGCGCGCTGTGGTTTCGGCTGCTTAGCCTCGGGGCGTGGGACCCTCCCGGCCCTCACGCCCCGACCGGACCCCGAGGCGAGGAGGCTGCTTCCTGGCGGTGGCGTCGTTTGCTCGGTGTAGCGAAACCCCTAAACCGTTCTTGTTTAAACAAAGCCGCAAGAGAGAACTGTTTAGCCAGAAGCTGCAAAGGAAGCTGGGTTTTGCCGCTTTTAGATGGTAGTAAAAGAGGTAATAAAGAAGCGACGGTAACAAGAGTAGACGAGTCCCTGGGCCGGAGAAGCTGCAGCTACGTCTTTTACTGCAGGAACTTCCATCCGAATACGTGAACTCCTAATTACGCCTTGGGGATATAATCCGGCTGTCGCTCCCCGCCTCCCCCAGCTGCATTGTTCATTAGCTCTTTCATCGTACAATGGGCCCACTGAGTTTGTGAGCATCGATTCTATTCATTTTCTCAGGGTATTGTTTTAGTAAAATAAAGCATAAAAGCATAGAGAAGGTCAGAATTATCAAAACTCCTGGGGTGGGGGAGGGCTCTGGGATTACTTAAACGTGCTGCCGTGGCCTTGCTAATGTAAATCTATGCCGAGCCCCGCTGGAGCGCCAGGGCTAGTTGTACACACCACTGCGTTTTAGTGTGGGAGTACCCTGAAAGTTTAATACAGAATTGGGACTATGCCATTTTAATTCTTATTTGTCTGATTTATCACAAACCAAAATTACAAATTGGTAAGGTAAATTCCACTGCATTCTGAATGATCTTGGTGTGTATCCAGGATGTTTTCAAACTGTTAAAAGGTCATTCTTGGCCGGGCGCGGTGGTTCAAGCCTGTAATCCCAGCACTTTGGGAGGCCGAGACGGGCGGATCACGAGGTCAGGAGATCGAGACCATCCTGGCTAACCGGTGAAACCCCCCGTCTCTACTAAAAAATACAAAAAACTAACCGGGCGAGGTGGCGGGCGCCTGTAGTCCCAGCTACTGGGGAGGCTGAGGCAGGAGAATGGCGTGAACCCGGGAGGCGGAGCTTGCAGTGAGCGGAGATCCGGCCACTGTACCCCAGCCTGGGCGACAGAGCGAGACTCCGTCTCAAAAAAAAAAAAAAAAAGTCATTGTTTTCTTTATTTTTTCTTTTTAATAAGAGACGGGTCTCGCCATGTTGCCCAAGACGGTCTTGAACTCCTGGGCTCAAGCGATCCTCCCGCCTCGGCCTCCCAAAGTGCTGGGATTACAGGGGTGAGCCACCGCTCCTGGACAAGAAGGCAATATTTAAGAGCATAGTAATTTACCACTAATAGGACATCCTTTTAAACTGGGCATTTCTCATGTAATAAACTTGTAGTTTATTTGCTAGACAAAGAATTGGCCAGTTATTGAAGCCATCGTAAGTGCAAGAAGTGATATGCCAGTGCCACTAAGAGTCAACAGTGGAATAGTCTACAGTGGAGTGTAGTCTACACCCCTAAAACTGTGTCATACAGTCCAAGTGCATACTTGCCAGTTTTAAAGCTTCTCTTCAAAGGGTATGTAAAGACATTGATGCTCAGCAACGTAGCAGCAGAGAATAAACACTAATCATGTTTTAAGTTATAGAATAAAAGCTGCCACAGTGACACCTGCTTTTTTGTCTTAAACTTTAGTATGAACTTTATAGTAACCTCCAAACTCTGCAGTTTTGTAAGACAATATAAAATAATACAAAAATGTGTTGATGGCCAAGCAAAGTGGCTCACTCACGCCTGTAATCCCAGCACTTTGGGAGGCCAAGGCTGGAGGATTGCTTGAAGCCAAGAGTTCAAGACCAACCTGGGTAACATAGACCCCCCCATCTGTATTAGAAAAGAAAATGTATTCACCCCAACCCTATAAAGAGATATACCTTGTAATCTTGTGATTTCAAGTACCCACAGCATGCCCCTGAGTAAGTGGATGTGCTTTCCTCAATTTGAGACTTACCAAAATAGAGAAGGAAATACCTAAAGCTCATCTGTAGCATGGGCCTGGGATCAGCAGCTTTAGAGATGGGGACTGTCCTGCCAGCTCTTACTGTTTCTTGGTGCTTCATCTGTAGCCCCACTCACCTTTCCCTGTAGGAACTTGGAAAAGCTGGGCAAGCCCCGTGGCACCAGCCTGCACAGGAAAGGAAGATTGAAACAACTGGTTTACTGGTAATTTTTTTTACCATAAAATAACAAATGCACCTGACAAAGGTCATTTATCATCACTTTTCCTATTTTCGTATGCTCTTTGGCTCTCTGAACATGACCCTGAAAACCTAAAAGGGAATTGAACGTTTTTATTTCCCTGAAGAAAAAAAAAAGTAAGCATTCTAAGCATTAGACCAAGAATATTTCTAAAATCTTCTTTATGCTGAAGTAGGTTATAATTTGAACTAACAAATTAAAACTGTTAGACAATTAAAATATTACTTTGAATTGATAGTAAATAAGATTCAGTATTTTTACAATGCTGATAGAGCCATTAAGATATGGAATCAGTAGTCACAGAACCTTACAAGGAGTTGGCAGCACAAGACATATAGATCCGTTTTAGAAGCCAACTTGGTGGCTCCTATTTATGCTCAAACTCATAACCCCCAGTTCACATGCTTGAGGTATGCATCACATGCCTTTGAGTGTCACTTTAAGGAAGTTCAGTGTTCAAAGATAGGAATTTGAAAAACACTTTTGTGTATCTGGCCAAGTACTAAGGGAAACTACATTTTTACTTTTGTAAGATATTTTAGTGTACTTTTTTTTTTTTTTTTTTTTTGAGACGGAGTGTCACTCTGTCCCCAGGCTGGAGTGCAGTGGCGCGATCTCGGCTCACTGGCTCACTGCAAGCTCCGCCTTCCAGATTCACAGCATTCTCCAGCCTCAGCCTCCCAAGTAGCTGGGACTACAGGCGCCTGCCACCATGCCTGGCTAATTTTTTTGTATTTTTAGTAGAGACGGGTTTCACTGTGTTAGCCAGGATGGTCTCTACCTTCTGACCTCGTGACCCACCCGCCTCGGCCTCCCAAAGCGCTGGGATTACAGGCGTGAGCCACCGTGCCCGGCCATACTATTCTCTTAAATAGGGTGCACTCGCTAAGTTCTGCACCAAACAGAGTAAGCGTCAGAATCCTCTACTCTGGAATGATTTCAAAGTGTGCATGTTCTCCGGCACCGGGAGAGTCATTAGGTTCTCTGAGTCCCAAAGTGATTCTGAATGGCACTTGTCGAAGTGTGGTCTGCAGACTTCTCAGTGTTGACACTGAGAAGATCTGCTTAATTCAGTGAGCCAATGTTTTCCAAATGATCAACAGATGATGTTAAAAATCATGAATGAGTAAGTGATCCATTGAAAGTGGATAGACCAATGAATATTACTATAATAGAGTAGGAAAAGTTAATTCAGTTATGTAGTTTTACGTTACACAACCAACTTTTAAGAAAGTACCACTTGTCAAGTTTTGGTATAATAGAAAAGAAGACTATTACCTGAAAAGGCTATTATAATACTCCTTTTTCCAACTACATAGGTGGGTGAGGCTGGATTTTCTTCACTACTCAACCAAAACAGAGTTAATTGAGGAGTAAAAGCAAAATACGGTTGTCTTCTGTTAAAGAGAATTGCAAAAATATAAAAAGACACCACTTTGTTGTTTTAGAAAATACAATTATTTTTTCATAAAAATGTTCTGTACTTTAACATGTAATGAGTTTATTGTTTTTAATTGAATTAAATATTTCTAAAATTTCACCATTTTAATTTCTAATATGGTAAATGTCAATAGTTAAAATCCATATAAACATATAATTGATTTTCTTAATAATTTTTAAGACCATTAAGGGATCCCAACACCAAAAAGTTTGAGAAGCCCTGCTCTAAAATATTGAAATATGTTATTAAGACTTTGAGTTAAACACATTTGAAACTGTGTTATATACCCTGAACTACACAATTAGGTGATTATATTTTCTTCAGATTAATTTTACAAATCATGGCATATGAAAAACGAAGGCAATCTCTATTCTGGTGGATTACTAGAAGCAGATTAGTTTTTTGTTGTTGTTGTTTTGAGACAGGGTCTTACTCCTTCATCCAGGTTAGAGTGCAGTGGCACGACCACGGCTCACAGCAGCCTCAACCTTCCTGGCTCAAGCAGTCTTCCCACTTCAGCCCCCTAGTAGCTGGGACCATGGGTACATGCCACCACATTCAGCTAATTTTCTTTTTATAGAGACAGGGTCTCATCATGTTGTGCAGGCTGGTCTCTGGGGCTCAAGTGATCTGCCCACCTTGGCCTCTCAAAGTGCTAAGATTACAGGGGTGAGCCACTGTCCTCAGCCCAGATTAGTTTTTTAATTTTGCTGTGTGTAATCATTTGTAAGTTTCCTTCAGGTTGATTGTAGCATAATGCCTTTAGAATTATTACTTTAATATGAACTCTTTATTAGCCATAAATCTCTGATCTACTTCTGTTTGACACCTAAGATGTCCCTGAATTGCCTCCTTATGACCCCAACTTACATTTGGAAACTAAAAACTAAGTGTAAACATAGGGAAAATATAATTGAAAACAGTAGTATTTTACAAATTCAGTGCTTTTTAACATGAAAATAAATGCTGTTAGTTTTTGCCCCTCTGTTTTCTAGTTACTATGGGTTACTATGGAAGAAGGTTAACTAAGGAAATGTTAAGAAAAAAATGCCAATCCATTATCACAACTAAATAAGATGCATTTGCCACCTTCAAAATACAGTTTTAAAATATATTAAGATTTGAATGACCAGCCTCATTCAGGTTTACTTCATGGACCCTCCAATATTAATTATTAATAATAGTAATTGAAAAAGCAGCTTTTCTTCCTGGCAAATGGTCTAAACTACTTGCTTGTGGGTAATACTTCTACTCTTACTGATTGTCCTTTGCATTACAATATTCATTTATGCTTCACTTAAATAAAATCAAGGACTTCAGAGGACTCTTTTAGTGCCCTTGAAACAGATAGTATAAGTGGTGGTTAGTGTCTTAGAACAGCTATTATCTTTAAAAACGGAATCAACAATTTCTGAAAGCTGTTTTGGTGTCCTATGCTTATACTGAAAATGAAGGAGGAACTTAGGTTGTCAAAATATAACATAATTGTATGTGCCCCATTCTTCTGCACCTCCAAAAGGATGAGTGACTTGCTTACGGATCAGCCCACATGTGCTCTGTGATGGAAGCTGAAAGCAAGTGACAGCTAGGTGGTCAGTGTCCCATTATCAAGTAGGAAACAGTGGTGACAATGAAAACCAAAGCATTAAATAATCTAAAAGGTCATTTGTATTTGGCTTTAGGAAATGTTTTTTATTTTTTCAACATGAGTATGTCTTATAGTCTCTGAATTTAGTTAAGAAAAGTAAAAACTTTGTACACATACAGAAAGAAGGCATTCCATGAAAACCCATTTATAGGCACTGCCTCCTCTCTCCAGTGCTACTTTTCTTCAGTTCCTTTCAGCTTACTATTCTAATTTAGAAAAGACAAATGACTTGTTTTTTATTTAGTTGGGGTTTTTTTTAAGTTCATTTACAGTGTTAAATGGTTGGGGATTTTACCTAGGTCTTCAGTTTCATGTCTTGATTTTCCGCCCTTTGTGACTGGGATCAGGAAGAACTTTTAGGAGTGCTCTGTAGAGCAAGGTAGTAGAGTGGAGACAACATGAACTGTATGCCCAGAAGACCAGAGTTCAATCCTGACTCTATTTGTTGACAATTTTAACCTCTCTCAACTACAGTGTAGTGATTTCAGGACACGGCTTTTCTGAAGACTCAGACAAATCACAGTCAGGACTTCCAAGCTCCAGACCAGTGTAACCAACATATACTCTGCATCTCCTCTTGGTTATCTCAAAAGTATCTCAAACCCAACATGTGTGAACCTAACTTCTTGCCCTTCCCACCAAACTGGGTATTTGCCCTGTGTTCCCTCCTGTTGGAGCGCACCAAGATCTATCCAGTTATACAAATAAGAAGTCTAGGAAGTCTTCCTGGACACTTTGATCTGCTCCATTCTCCTTCATCCGACTGATCAACCAGGTCTGTTGGTTTTTTTTGTCTTCTAAATATCTTTTGACTCCTGCCAATTTCCTCCATCTTCCTCAGTACCACCTGAGTTGAGTCCATTATCTCTTTTGTAGACCACTGGCAGTTGTCCCCTCTAGACCATTGTCCAGCAGGTCTTCACTTGCCCGCTTGTTACCCCCTCCTCCCCAGTTTGATTGGTTCTGCAGTCTGTATGTTGTAGAGATCTTATCAAGTCATCCTGCTTAAAATCCCCTTGGGTGGCTTCCCATTGTTTTTAAGATATGGACCAAAATCATTAACATGACGTCTGTCTCCATCCTCCTTTTCTCTGGCTCTTTACCCTTCAGGGTTATTGTGAATTATAAAGCACTATTCAGAAATTAATTATTAGCATGAAGAAACACAAGGTAGTATTTTTAAATTGAAAAATTATTCCAAAACATAGCAGGTGTTAAATTGATGAGAATTTTTTAGGTCAATCTAGGATAACTAGAAACAACTTCTACCCCCAGTCACCCAGCTGGTGAGAGGCAGAGCCTTGACTGGAACTCAGCACTCTTTTCCTCCTGGAGCATCTGCTTATTAATTTACTTAACAAATACTAAACCCTAGGCATATGCAAGGCACTGGGATAAAATAGTAAATGATAAGGAAGATTTGTTGCCAGCTTTCCAGAAGCATCAGGCAATGTGTATAAACTGGCTCGTTCACAGATGCACCAGGGCAAGGAGAACATGAGGGGCAGGGGTGTGTGTGTGTGTGTGCGCGCCTGTGTATGTGTGTGAGTGAGTGTGTCTGTCTGTTCGTCTCATGTTCCTCTGAAAGCAGCATATTCAAAATCCTAGAGTAGAGGTTCGAAGCCTGTGTACAGATGCGACACCTCTCCCCTAACCCTTTAGAGCTCAGGCTGCCAAGCTGCCCAGCCTTGAGAGTGAAGCCTTTGAGCAGTAAGTATTGTACGCTGTCAGGAGCCAAATCATCACCAGGGTGTTCAGGACCTTCTGGGAGACGAAACTGCCATTCCTTAGCTTAGCTTAGCTTATCCAGAAGTCCCAAAGTAAGTGAAATAACCTCATTTTGTCTCCATTATCAATATATTCAAATGAAACTGAATTTTTAGTAATGCTTGTATTTCAAAACAAGCTGGACCCTTGATGATCCATTCTTAGAGATCACCAAACTGACAGTCGCGTATCAAGAAAATAATTAGCTGGGCAATGTGACATGCATTTCTAGTCCCAGCTACTCAGGAGGCTTAGGCAGGAGGATCACTTGAACCCAGGAGTTCAAGACCAGCCTGAGTGACATAGCAAGACCCCGTATAAAAAATTAGATACAGGCTTGGTGTGGTGGCTCATACCTGTAATCCCAGCACTTTGGGAGGCCAAGGCGGGTGGATCACGAAGTCAGGAGTTCAAGACCAGCCTGGCCAACATAATGAAACCCCGTCTCTACTGAAAGTACAAAAATTAGCTAGGCGTGGTGGTCGGCGCCTATAATCAGAGACTGAGCCAGAGAATTGCTTGAACCCAGGAGGCGGAAGTTGAAGTGAGCCAATACCACACCACTGCACTCCAGCCTGGGCAACAGAGCAAGACTCCATCTTAAAAAAAAATTAGGTACAATTTAATGTATTAAAGTAACATTTCATGTTGTAATTTGTTTGCATTAGAAAAATATTAGGCCGGTAGGTAGAGGTTGCAGTGAGCTGAGAATGCATGCCATTTCACTCTAGCCTGGGCAACAAGAACGAAACTCTGTCTCAAAAAAAAAAAAGAGGCCGAGGCAGATGGATCATCAGAGGTTGGGAGTTCGAGACCAGCCTGACTAACATGGAGAAACCCCATCTCTACTAAAAATACAAAATTAGCTGGGTGTGGTGGCACATGCCCATAATCCCAGCTACTCTAGAGGCTGAGGCAGGAGAATTGCTTGAACCTGGGAGGCAGAGGTTGTAGTGAGCCGAGATTGCACCATTGCACGCCAGCCTGGTCAACAAGAGCGAAACTCCGTCTCAAAAAAAAGATAAGAAAAATATATTTTCATACATAGTCATGTACCCATAATAAATTCAGTCAATGAAAGACCACGTATACAACAATGGTCCCGTAAGACTATAACACCATCTATTTATGTAAGTTTTTTGTGTTTAACTGTTTCGATACACAAATACCATTGTGTTACAATTGCCTACAGTACGGTAACATGCTGTCCAGGTTTGTAACCTAGGAGCAATAGATTGCCATATAGCCTAGGCCTGTGTAGTAGGCTATACCAACTAGGTTTGTGGAAGTACCTTTATGATGTTCGCACAATGACAAAATTGCCTGACGATGCATTTCTCAGAACGTATCTCTTGTTAAGCAAGGTATGACTGCATTGAATATAGTGCCACCTGTCCTTCCTCTGGGAGGATAATACTGACATTGTGTCATTTCTATGTATTTATGTGTAAAAGCCTACCAGGTTTGTGAATGTTTCATGTCTTTGCTGGCAAAATAAAGAGGGAGCAATGTTGGACCTTAGTTTGAAGGTTTGTTGTTTTTAGTAGATCTGTGAAATCAGAAAGCCTGGAAAGCATTAGTTTAGATTAGCACCAGAGTATGGGATGCAGAGTAAGCAACTGTTAGATGGTGCAGCAGTCTGGAAGAGGTGCAGCAGCACTGGGATTTTATCCTAATGGCAGTAAGGAACCACAGGAGGATTTTATTTATTTATTTATTTATTTATTTATAAGATGGAGTCTCACTCTCTCACCCGCACTAGAGTGCAGTGGCATGATCTCAGCTCACTGCAACCTCCACTTCCCAGGTTTAAGCGATTCTCCTGCCTCCGCCTCTCGAGTAGCTGGGATTACAGGCACTTGCCACCATGCCAGGCTAATTTTTGTATTTTTTGTAGAGACAGAGTTTCACCATGTTGGCCAGGCTGGTCTCAAACTCCTGACCTCAGGTGATCTGCCCACCTCAGCCTCCCAAAGTGCTGGGATTACAGGCGTAAGCCACTGTGCCCAACCCACAGAAGGATTTTAAGCAGGTGACATCAGGTTTGCCCTTTCGAAAGGTCATTCTGGCTATTGTGTGGTGGATGCATGAAGGAGGCCAGAACTGGAGATGGACAAATGAGTTGGGAGGTGAGGCTAAGGTGTGGCAGGAAGGTAGAGTTTCAATTAATGGCAGTTGGGGGCTGATGTGAGGAGTAAGACAATGGGGAGGCCTGAGGATGAATTGAGATTTCTGGCTTGGTCAGAGGGTGGAAATGGGACCCTGCACTGAGCCAGGGAATACAGAAGGAGCAGATTTGTGTACCTGGTTTTTATTGTCTTTTTGGGTAAATGGCAGTGAGAGGACAGGGAGGAAGTGAGTTGAGTTTTACCTAAATCAAGTTTAAGGTTCCTGGGGAATAGCCAAGGGGAAGTGAAAGAGATCACCAAAGAGAGGCTGCAGAATGAGGAGTGGGCTGGGGACCAGGCGCAGAGGAGACCAGCAAGAGGAACCCTGGATGGAGATTAAAATAGAACAGCCTGTGGTGAGTCAAAAACCAGAGAGCAGTAGCCTGAAAACCAGAGACCAAAGATTTATCAAAGCGGGAGGGAGAATACAAAATGCCGCCAAAAGGCTGAGTAAGCCACTGAGTCCCTGAGGCTGGGGAACAAGGTCCTTGGTGACCTTGGTGAGCAGAGTGGGGCGGGAGCTGGCTTGGAGATGGGAAGAGCAGGCAGCCATTCCCACAAAAGAGGGGCGGCCTCAGCCAAGCCATCCACGAGGATACCAGGGCCCTAGCTGGTGTATTTTGGGCCAGTTAAGCCTCATGGAAATGAGTATGAAGGGAGGCCGTGATGAGAAAAGAGGAAAGAAAGATTTAAGAAAAGCCAGTACTGTCGCTGGGCAGCGGCCAGAGTGTAGCCCATAGTACCTTCTCTACCCTTTTGCCCCATTTCCTCAGGCAGTTCACATATGGAACAGTCTAGGGGTTTTGGTTTTGGTTTTCTTTTTGAGAAAGGTTTTTTGGTCTCCAAAATAAAATTTTTTCAAGTTAATCTGTGTGAATATTCCCCCTTGTGAATTTTGAACATGCAACTTGTTCCGTTTTTCTGCTTTTTCTTTTTTTTTTTTTTCATTTCTCTGAGTCATGCACATGTATTCTTTCCTCTGTATTTGAATACTTATGTTCAGTGTGTTTCCTGATCTAGGAGATGTTCCTAAATTGACATTCTAAAATAACTAGTAGACTCTCTTAAATTCCTAAATTGAGATTCTAAAATAACTGGTAGACTCCCTTAAAAAACATTGAGCGTTCTATCATGGCTTCATTCTTATGGTCTGAATAGAATGCTTATGTTAGTCTGTTTATGGAAAGAGAGGGAGCCATATAGTTTGCTGTATCGAAGGAAATAATATATACCCATTCATGTAAAAACCAAAACCTCAAAATCCTATAAAACATTAACAAATTTGATGGCATTCAAACATAAAATTGTATTTGTCAAAATCTCTATAAACAGATGCAAAGGAAGTGAGAAAATTATTAGCAACATATGTGACACAGGGCCTATTTTCCTTATATACAAAGAGTTTAATAGGTTTTTGTTTTTGTTTTTGTTTTTGTAAGACAGGGTCTCACTCTGTTTCCCAGGCTAGTGTGCAGTGGCGCTAACACAGCTCACTGCATGCAGCCTCAATCCCCTGGGCTCAGGTGATCCTCCCACTTCATCTTCTGGAGTGGGAGCTTCTAGCTGGGACCACAGGTGTGTGCCACCATCCCTGGCTTTTTAAAAAATTTTTTGTAGAGATGGGGGTCGCTCCATGTTGCCCAGGCTAGTCGTGAACTCCTGGGCTTGGGCAGTCCTCCCACCTTGGCCTCCCCAAGTGTTAGGATTAGAGGCATAAGCCACCACACCTGGCTGGGTTTTATTAAATTGATAAGAAAAAGAGAATTGAATAGGAAAATGGGCAGAGCTCATGAAGAGGTACTAAAGGAAATACAAATGGTCAATAAATATAAAAATAAGCTTTACTTCATCATTAAAGGCCTACAAAGTAAAAAAACCATATTGGCAAAGAATACCAAGTATTAACTAGAGTATGGAGAAAAGAGTTAGGGTGGAGCTGGATAGAAAAATCTCACATTTTGTCTGTCCATAATATTTGAATCTTTTATAATAAGTATATGTACTTGGCCGGGCGCGGTGGCTCAAGCCTGTAATCCCAGCACTTTGGGAGGCCGAAACGGGTGGATCATGAGGTCAGGAGAGCGAGACCATCCTGGCTAACACGGTGAAACCCCGTCTCTACTAAAAAATACAAAAAACTAGCCAGGCGAGGTGGCGGGCGCCTGTAGTCCCAGCTAGTCGGGAGCCTGAGGCAGGAGAATGGCTTGAAGCCGGGAGGCGGAGCTTGCAGTGAGCTGAGATCCGGCCACTGCACTCCAGCCTGGGCCACAGAGCCAGACTCCGTCTCAAAAAAAAAAATAAGTATATGTACTTAAAAGCAGCAGCAAATAATCATATTAATTTAAACACACACACTTTAGTGTAGCACGTTCCAACTAACCAACTGAATCCCAGTTTAAAGCCTACTTATTAAATGTACTGGTTCTATAAGCTTGGGCAAGCCACCTACCCTCTCTAACCCTATTTCCTTGTTTATAAATGTGGGTAGCAATACTTCAAATAGCTCAAATAAATTAATGTGAAATTAAAATTAATAGCATATGTAAATGATGGCCCGTAGTAGCAGTCCCTAAAAAAAAAATTCTCATCATTGTCATCAAGGGATAAATAGTAACATTTTCCTGTACTTGAAGCTACTGTTGATGAGTGTGACACCTGAGCTCTGGGACCTCAAGCTGCCTAAATTTGATCAGCATGATCAGAGTCAGAGGACATGGCAGGGAGCATGTCACAGTTGGGGCTCAGAGGATACTTTTTTAATGAGAAAAGCAGGATAGTAAGCTGGAAAAGGAAGTATGCTGGCACTTTACAGAGAATAACCTTGAAGACAAGCTTCTAAGTTATGTCTTGGTGGAGGTCAGGTTAGAGTGATATTGCTCTGTAACCTCTGTAAGGTCACTTTCGCAACCCAGCAGTTCCCTGGCTTTCATCATGAACCTCGGGCCTTTCCTATGCCTCTGCTTCCTAACCTGAGTGCTCTCACCTTCTCTGATATACACAGAAAGTAGTGGGGAAACTGATCCATACCATCTGTTTGCATGAGACAACAGTCTAGGTCTTTATACCCAAATGATTTGCAAAATTGGATGACTCTCCTATGTTGTGCTTGAATATGACTCATGGTAGAAAATATGAAATTTGACATTCTGGATTCTTGATTTGTGACCTGATCAGTCTCTTAAAGAATTATTTCATTACATTTGTCCATTTTAGGGCATACTTGTTAATTTCTGAATCTGCCTGAACATCCCTAGAGCAGGAAGGGAGAGTAGGGATTCCAGCACCTCTGCTGATTAAGAATTGCTGTGGATGGCTGGTGCAAAGGTAGTGAGTTATCTCAATTGATTGTTCGGTTACAGATCAAGTGCCTTGTTCTACTTTATTCCCTCTTCTCACTACTGCATTTGACTAGTCTAAAAATAAATAAAAAAATAAATATTTTAAAAAATTGCTGTGGGTCTGCTTTGAATTTTTTTAAGCTTACTGATAGTGCATTCTCTCCAGTACATTCTTAACTCTGAAATTAAGCATCCTCACATTTTAAAAATTTAGTCAATTAATTAATGTGTAGTAGGCTTTTAAAAATTGAACTTGGCCGGGCATGGTGGCTCACGTCTGTAATCCCAGCACTTTGGGAAGCCAAAGTGGGTGGATCATGAAGTCAGGAGATCGAGAGTATCCTCAAAAAATTAGCTGGACAAGGTGGCGGGTGCCTGTAGTCCCAACTACTTGGGAGGCTGAGGCAGGAGAATCGCTTGAACCCAGGAGGCAGAGGTGTCAGTGAGCTGAGATCACGCCACTGCACTCCAGCCTGGGCAACAGAGTGAGACTCCATCTTAAAAAAAAAAAAAAAAAAAAAAATTAGCCGGGCATGGTGGCAGGCACCTGTAATCCCAGCTACTCGGGAGGCTGAGGCAGGAGAATTGCTTGAACCTGGGAGGCAGAGGTTACAGTGAGCCAAGATGACGCCATTGCACTCCAGGCTGGGCAACAAGAGCGAAACTCTGTCTCAAAAAAAAAAAAATTGAACTTTATTTTGAGATCATTACAGATTCAGATGCAGCTGCAAGAAATAGTACAGAGATCCCATATACCCTTTACCCAGTTTCCCCTAATGGAAACATCTTGCAAAACTATAATATAGTATCAGAGCCAGGATTTTGACATGCAGAACATTCCCATCACCACAAGGATCCCTCATGTTGCCCTTCCATTGCCATGCCCACCTGCTACCATACACCCCACAGCACTAATCTGTTCTCCATTTCCTTAATTTTCATACATATTGTATCAGTGTAATCATACAGTATATAATCTTTTGGGATTGGCTTTTTTCGCTGAGTGTAATTCACCCAAGTTGTTGTATGTTATCAGGAGGTCATTTCTTCTTATGGCTGAGTAGTTTCCCTGTGTGTGGGCATACCATAGTATGTTTATTCAGTTATTGAAGGACATCTGAATTGTCTCTAGTTTTTGACTATTAGGAATTAAGCCACTATGGACATTCCCGTACAGGTTTTTGTGTGAACATAAGTTTTCATTCCTCTGGGATAAACATCCAGGAGTACAGTTACTGGGTCATGTGATAGTTGCATGTTTAGTTTTTTTTAAGAAGCTGCTAACTCTTTTCCAGAGTGACTGTACCATTTTACATGCTTCCTACCAGCAGCATATGAATGATCCAGCTTCTCCACACTCTTGCCACCATGTGTTGTGGCTGTTTCTTATTTTAGCCATCCTGATAGGTGCGTAGTGATACTGTGGTTTTAATTTGCTTTTCCCTAGTGGCTAGTGGTTTCGAACATCTTTTCGTGTGTTTATTTGCCTTGCCATCTGTATATCCTCTTTGGTGAAATGTCTCTTCAAGTCTATTACATATTTTCTGATTTGATTTTTTTTTTACTGTTGAGTTTTCAAAGTTCTTTACATATTCCAGATACTAATCCTTTGTCAAAGGACTAGTTTGCAAAAGTTTTCAAATACTGACTCCTAGTCTTTGAGCTTGTGTTTTCATCCTCTCAGTAAGGTCTTTCAGAGAGCAAAAGTTTTTAATTTTAATGAAGTCCAGTTTATCAAGTTCTCATTTTAAGGATTCTGCTTTTGATGTCAAGCGTAAAAACTCTTTAACTAGCCCTAGATTTTAGATTTTCTTACATGTTTTTTCCAAAAGTTTTATAGTTTTGTGTTTTACATTTAAGTTCATTATCCATTTTGAGTTGATTTTTATTATATAAAATATGAGACTTAAGTGTCCAGGTTCTTTTTCGTTTTTCTTTTTTGCCTGTGGAAGTCCAGTTGATCCTGCACCATTTGTTGAAAAGCTTATTCTTCCTCCACTGAATTGCTTTTGTGCCTTTGTCAATAATCAGTCGTACATATTTATGTGTGTCTACTTCTGGGTTCACAATTTTGTTCCACTGATTCATTTGCCTGTCCCTCTGCCAATACCACACAGTCTTGAATGCTGTAGCAATATACTGCATTTTGAAATTGGGTGGACTGGTTTCTCCCACTTTATGGTTCTTTTTTAAAAATTATTTTAGGCCAGGCGTGGTTGCTCACACCTGTAATCCCAGCACTTTGGGAGGCCGAGGCAAGTGGATCACCTGGGGTCAGGAATTCGAGGCCAGCCTAGCCAACATGGTGAAACTCCATCTCTACTAAAAATACAAAAAACTTAGCCGGGCTTGGTGGTGCGTGCCTGTAATCCCCGCTACCCCAGGGAGGCTGAGGGAGGAGAATTGCTTGAACCCAGGAGATGGAGGTTGCAGTGAGCTGAGATTGTGACACTGCACTCCTGCCTGCAACAAGAGTGAGAAGTTTGTCTATATATATATATATATATGCACACACACATATATATAATTTTAGCTATTCTAGTTCCTTTGCTTTTACATGTACGTTTTAGAATAATTTTGTGTATATCTACAAAAAAATCTTGCTGGGATTTTTATAGGAATTGCATCAAACCTATATGTCAATTTGGGGAAATTGATATATTTACCATGTTGAGTCTTCCTATCCATAATCATAGCATATCTGTTTATTTAGATCTTTTATTTCTTTAATCGATGTTTTATAGTTTTCAACATGCAAGTCCTGCACATGTTTTGTTAGATTTACACCCATATATTTCATTTTTTGAATGATTTTAAGTGGTATTATCTTTTTAATTGAGTCCACATGTTCATTGCTAGTATACAGAATTACAGTTGATTTTTTTTGTATGTTTGTGACTTGCCAAACTCATTTATTAGTTCTACAAGGTTTTTTAGTTTTGTTTTGTTTTGTTTTTTAATAGATGCCTTGGGACTTTCTGTGTTACAATCGTGTCGTCTGCAAATAGTGACAGTTTTATTTTTTCCTTTTTCTTCTGTATGCTTTTTATTTCCTGTCTTGCTTTGTTGCATGAGCTAGTACTTCCAGTGCTATGTTGAATATCGAGAGGGGACATCTTTGCCTTGTTCCCAATCTTATGAAGAAGACATTCCGCCTTCCTTACCATTAAGTATAACGTTAAATATAATGGTGTGTGTGTGTAATGGGCTTTTATAAATGCTCTTTGTAGAAAAGGAGCAGTCTAGAGATTTGATGAACCAGGCAATGTCAGGCAGCCTCTTTATTGTAAATAGACCAGGGGGGTTTGCTAGGGTCAAGTGTGAATAATGAAAATCACAGAATTTGGAATCAGAACATTCACATTTAAATTTTGATCCTCCCACCTTTTGGCTAGAAGGCCTGGGGCAAATTACTTAGATGTCTCAAAACCCATTTCCTCCTCCACAAGGAAGGATGCACAGCCCCAACCCCACTTCCTCCGTAAGTGTTAAGGGTCAGGGGTGATGGGGCTGTTACATCACCAGCAGGAGCACACAGCAGGAGCTGGACTATTGACCCTCAAACTTATTGATTCTCACCCTGCCCTGCTGGGACCCCACCCCAACACCTTAATTTATCTATCTCTGCGGAAGAATTGACAAACTCTGATGCATCATTAGAATTTCCATTTGGAATCTTACACTAAAAGACTCCGTTTGCATTTGGAATTTTAAACTAAAAGACTCGATGGTCCAAGATATTTGCTGTCTGTCTCCAGGACTTGATGCTTAAAGGCAGACCACCTGAGTTCATTTCCTGGCTTCTCCATTACCATCTGTGTGAGCTTGGGCAAATCACGTAATTCCCTGATTTACTTTAAATGACATCATTTGTTTAAAAAAAAAGCGGAATGACATAATTACTTCAGAGGACTGTTAGGAAGACTAAATGAGTTAATCTATGTAACGTTTTTAGCAGTGCCTGACACATTAGCTATGATGACATGTTAGCTATGATCATGACTGTTGGTGACTATAAAGGACACATTCTTATTTGTGAATCACCTTCTTAAAAATAAAATTGTTTGCTTTGCAGATTTTTTAAAAAATGGATTTGGCCAACCATGGACTTATTCTCCTGCAACAGTTAAACGCTCAGCGAGAGTTTGGTTTCCTGTGTGACTGCACGGTTGCAATCGGCGATGTATACTTCAAGGCACACAAATCAGTTCTTGCTTCATTCTCCAATTACTTTAAGATGTTGTTTGTCCATCAGACCAGGTAACTAAAGTGGTTGCTAATAACCTAATGACTGTAGACTTCTTAACCTCCCTATCCCTGGCCCTCATCAAGACCATGGGTCTCTCTACCTCTCCTAGCTCCTAGCTGACCTGCTCCCTTGTGGCCTCACTCGCCCCCTACCTTCTTGTTACGTGTGCTTTCAGTAGCACTTGAGAATCACTGGACCTGCCAGCTCTACGCAGTCCCTCCACCTCCAGATGCCCTCGCTGGGTATCACCTGCATGATCAGGACATGCAAGATCAGGTCCATTATAAAGCCAGCTCCCCAACCTCAGTGAAGCCTTCCAGCAGTAATCTTTTCTGGACTCATTATCCAAGCCCTGCCTCTCATTCCTCCAGCCCCAGTCCCCTGAGTATCCCCCTGACTTTCAGCATTTATTCTTGTCTCCTCCTCTAACAAGAAGCTTGAGGGCATGAATTTCTCCAGTTCCCCTCTTTTCTATCTGAAAACATCTCTATCTTTGCTTAGTTTCTCTCTTTTCATCTCTCCTATCTTGAGAAAAGGGCCTCTCGGTGTCTCTGGAAAATGATCTCCCTCCCTCCCTCATGCTGCGAGATCCCACTCCTCAATTTTTATTCTATTCTTTTTATTTTCTCTGTTTTCATACGCCCCCTACCCTGCCCCCAGCCCATGTGGGATCAGCACATCCTCGACCCTGCTGTCTGCCTGAGTTACGGTGCCGCTTCTTCACTTTACTATGAAAGCCCTTAAAAGGGTAATCAAGGTCCTCGCCTGCACTCTCCTCATCCCACACTCTTCCTATCAGTGTGCGCTGTGGTTTCCTCCCCTCCTTCACTCTACTGCAGTCTTTTCTCTAAGGTCACCCCTCATCAAAACCACTGCCCTTCTCTCAGCCTTCTAGCATCCTGTCCTCCAGCATCTGCTCTTGTTTGCTTCCTTCTTAAGTGGTTGTCATCTGCATTTTTATAGCTGAAGATCTCTTGTTTTTCTGCCCTCTAAACCTGGGCCTTTGGTGAATTTTGTCTTTTGCACTCTTCCTATGGGTGTGTGTCTTTTTCCTAGATCTCGCTTCTGCTGGAAACTTCAGTTTATAGCTCTGGCCTTGACTGTTCTGTCTCCAGAACTCTATTCCCAAGGCCTCAGGCTGTGTGCTGGGCATTTCGAGTTGAGTATCTCCTTTTGCGAGTTGAGTATCTCCTTTTGCGTCTTTGAGGATGTACTGAATTAGGCCCTCTCCAAAGTTCCTCCTGCCTATTTTCTTATCTTCAAGTATCCCAAGCTTAACTCTTTTGAATCACATCTTATCGGTCCCCAAATCATGTTTTCTTCAAATTACCTTTCACATTTGTCACTTCTTTTCCTTTCTCACTTCCATTACCTCATCACCCATTTTCCACATTACTGTCAGATTCGTATTTCCAAACACTGCTTTGACTGTAGTGTTTGATGAGAAACCTGCTATACTGCGTTATTCCTTGGGTCAGAAACCTCGGGGATGCCCGGTGATATTAAAATAACACACAGGCTCCTTATTCTATCATCCAAGGCCCCACAGGCTTGGAACCCAACCTCCTTCTAGCCCCACCTGCAACTGGGCCCTCTGGGACACCCCACCCCTCATCTTCACCTTAACCAGATCTACTTTCATGGCTTCAGCTCACCTGGACCACATTTTGCTGGTATCCTGCCCACTCCCTGAGTCCCAGCTCATGCAGCACCTCTTGTATGACCCCTCCCAGTCAAGTGAAACAAAACAAATGACAGTGACCATGTCCTTGCTCATGGCTCATAACACTTTAATTGTGCTCCTTTATAAGAGTGCACATGTACAAGAGTGCAAATATGCACCTTTCCCCTATGTTGTTGTTTTTTGTATACTTACCCCCCTTCTTCATTTGTACGTTTCTTGAGGGCAGGGACTGGGTTTTACAAATCTTTGCAAACACCACCCAGTATGGCTGAGGTATTTGCACACAGTAGAATAGCTACTTGATCAGTGTCTGGAGGAGCAGATGGGACAACTGCAGAATAACCCAGGAGGGGTGGCTCATCTGGCAACACTAAGGATGCTCCCTTTAACTCATGTGTCAGAGACTTCAGGCCTAGTGTGGGTTTTGTACTGGACAGTCTCAACACAGTGAATTCAATGGTATTGAAAAGGAGGCAGTTTTAATCTTGAGGAGTGCAAGAATGCTACATAATTAGTTTTAATTCAATGCAACAAACCCACCTTTAAGTATAGGGCAGTAAATAAATGCCTTTCTAACAAGGCGTTGTGATATTTGTGTAATACAACAGTGTAAAGCAACAGTGTGTATTACTGCACCAGAGGTGACACATGCCTAGTGGCCAGCTTTGCCGCCTCCTAGTACAGAATTCAAGCTCCTTGAGGCAAGGCAAACTCAGGATGAAGGCCAGGGGCGTACTTTTCAACCAGCACCTCCTCTGTGGGGCACAACACTGCCGCCCGGCTACTCAGTCATAGACTGAGAATAGACTGAGTCAATTTTTTCAAGTTTGACTCCAAGGCAGATTTCTGGCTGTAGTTACCACTAGATGTCCCTGTCTTATGTCTGCAACTCTGAATGGTATGTTTAAATCATAGACAACTACAGATTTTCAACTATCAAAAATAAAACCACTGAGGGAGAGGCCTTTCTAAGTACAACCTTCTGACGATGCTAATGCTATTCAAAAATCCTTATTTTTAAAGTTGTTTAAGCCTATCATTGCTTTTAAAATTCTAGTGAAGGAATAATTGAAAACGGAAATTACTATGGAAGTTTATACCAAAGGGCTTATAGCTGTAGTAAAACTATATTCATCTTTATCCTACATAAAAGCATGTCAACCAGCCTGGCCAACATGGTGAAAATCTATCCCTACTAAAAATACAAAAATTAGCCGGGCATCATGGTGTGCACCTGTAATCCCAGCTACTCGGGAGACTGAGGCAAGAGAATCACTTGAACCCGGGAGGCGGAGGTTGCAGTGAGCCGAGATCGTGCCACTGCACTCCAGACTGGGCAACAAGAGTGAAACTCCATCTCAAAACAAAAAAAAAATGTTATGTCAAACATGTCTGGAAACTACTTAGATGTAAGTATATTATAGAGAACTATATATCCTTTCCAAAGGACTGGGAAAAGACCAAAGTCTGGTGCATAGTGAGCTGATTGGCAGAGAGGTCAAGCTGCCCGGGAATAAAAGCAGTCAGGGATGCAGATGGCTGAAATGTGCGTTAAGGAGCTTTGAAAAATCCCACCTGTTTTTGTTTGTTTGTTTTGAGACGGAGTCTCGCTCTTGTCGCCCAGGCTGGAGTGCAATCCCAGTAGGTGGGATTACAGCTGCCCGCGCCCATGCCCGGCTAATTTTTGTATTTTTAGTAGAGACAGGGTTTTGCCATGTTGGCCAGGCTGGTCTTAAACACCTGACCTCAGGTGATCCACCCCCCTCGGCCTCCCAAAGTGCTGGGATTATAGGCATGAGCCACCACGCCCGGCCTCCACCTGTTTTTTAAGTGTATGTGTGCACATGTGCTTCTGCTTGGTTTTTTTTTTTTTTTTTTTTTTTT
>NC_045438.1:52462027-52519477 GCF_002776525.5 Piliocolobus tephrosceles | reverse complement strand
GGGGTTTCACGGTGTTAGCCAGGATGGTCTCGATCTCCTGACCTCGTGATCCACCCGTCTCGGCCTCCCAAAGTGCTGGGATTACAGGCTTGAGCCACCGCGCCCGGCCTCTGCTTTTTTAAAAAAAAATTTTTTTTTAAGGCTGCATGTAGTGGTTCACACCTGTAATCACAACTCTTTGGGAGACTGAGGCAGGAGGATTTCTTGAGTCCAGGAGTTCAAGACCAATCTGGGCAAGATGGTGAGATCCTGTCTCTACAGAAGTTTAAAAATTAGCTGGGTGTAGTGGCATGTGCCTATAGTCCAAGCTACTCAGGAGGCTGAGGCTGCAGTCAGCTATGATCGTGCCACTGCACTCCAGCCTGGGCCTACAGAGCAAGACCTCCTCTCTTTAAAAAAGTTTTTTTTAATCAAAATAAATTGGTGTTTGGAGACCTCCTTGGGCCCTTACATCCCTGGCTGTAAACCCCAGGGACTTGCCGCTTTCTTTCCCTGGCCCCTTGGAGTCCTTCCTCCAGGCCTGCCTAAAGTGTGGGCCAAGGTTTCCCCAGCTGTGTCCTTTTTTTGCCGTCTGAGACTGTACATAGTTCTTTCAAATTTGAGAGACTTACTGTTGAGTCACAATTCATAAGTGATAGACAAGACAGCCTATCCAACAATGAATGAGAAAAGAATTACAAAATTTACACCGAAGTCAGCCAGGCATGGTGGCTCTCGCCTGTAATCCTAGCACTTTGGGAGGCCGAGGCGGGCAGATCACTTGAGGTCAGGAGTTCAAGACTAGCCTGGCCAACACAGTGAAACCCTGTTTCTACTAAAAGAATACAAAAATTAGCGGGGCCTGGTGGCGGGCACCTGTAATCCCAGCTACTTGGGAGGCTGAGGCAGGAGAATCACTTGAACCTGGGAGGCAGAGGTTACAGTGAACCAAAATCGTGCCACTGCACTCCAGCCTAGGCAGCAGAGCAAGATTTTGACTCAAAATAAAAATTAAAAAAAAAAAGAAAAATGGCCGGGCGCAGTGGCTCACACCTGTAATCTCATCACTTTGGGAGGCCGAGGAGGGCGGATCACCTGAGGTCAGGAGTTTGAGACCAGCCTGGCCAACATGGCAAAACCCCATCTCTACTAAATATACAAAAATGAGCCAGGCCTGGTGGCACGCACCTGTAATCCCAGCTACTCGGGAGGCTGAGGAAGGAGAATCGCTTGAACCTGGGGGCAGAGGGTGCAGCGAGCCGAGATCGTGCCACTGCACTCCAGCCTGGCAACAGAGTGAGACTCTGTTTCAAAACAAAACAAAAAATACCAAAGTTGCCAGGCACGGTGGCTCACGCCTGTAATCCCAACACTTTGGGAGGCCAAGGCCAGCGGATCAAAGAAATTAGCCGGGTATGGTGGCAGGCACCTGTAGTCCCAGCTACTCTGGAGGCTGAGGCAGGAGAGTGGTATGAACCGGGAGGCAGAGCTTGCAGTGAGCTGAGATCGCGCCACTGCACTGCAGCCTGGGCGACAGAGCGAGACTCTGTCTCAAAAAACAAAAAACAAACAAAAAAACACCAAAGTAGTTCTGGAAAGGGACTCTGCTGGGTAGGACCTTTCATAAATGCTAAAATCAAAGCCTTCTTTGGATTTCTACCTTTCCTTTTTTTTTTTTTTTTTTCTGAAAGAGGGTCTCACTCTGTCACCCCAGCTGGAGTGCAGTGGCACAGTCATGGCCACAGGTCACTGAAACCTCAGCCTTGACTTCCTGGGCTCAAGCCATCCTCCTGCCTCAGTGCAAGTAGCTGAAACTACAGGCACATGCCATTACACCCAGCTAATTTTTGTTTTTTGGTTTTTGTTTTTTTTTTTGAGCTGGAGTCTCGCTTTGTCGCCCAGGCTGGAGTACAGTGGTCAGATCTCAGCTCACTGCAAGCTCCGCCTCCCGGGTTTACACCATTCTCCTGCCTCAGCCTCCCGAGTAGCTGGGACTATAGGCGCCCGCCACCTCACCCGGCTAGTTTTTTGTATTTTTTTAGTAGAGACAGGGTTTCACCGGGTTAGCCAGGGTGGTCTTGATCTCCTGATCTCGTGATCCGCCCGTCTTGGCCTCCCAAAGTGCTGGGATTACAGGCTTGAGCCACCGCGCCCGGCCGTATTTTTTTTTTTCAGAGACAGGGTTTCAACATGTTGCCCAGGCTGGCCTTTTTTTTTTTTTCCCTCCCCATTTATTTGGAGAGATGGTGTTGCCATGTTGCCCGGAGCTGGTCTTGAGCTACTGAGCTCAGATAATCCTCCCAAAACACTGAGAATACAGGCATGAGCCAAGGTGCCTGGCCCCATCCTTCCTTTTCTGAGGGGGAAGAGAGTCAACTTACAGGCTCCCTAGTCTACCCCTCTTTCTCCCTTGAGGAATGTTTCCTCTCAGCAGAGGAGAGGGTGTAACTTACATCTCTAAGGCCTTTGGTTCCCCAATTCCTCTGCCTGATCCTGGAAAAGTTTCCCCTAGTCATTTCTTCACTTGGGAATTGATTGTTTACATTAGTAAATTCTTCAGCACACATAACGCCTAAAGCTCTGTTTTGAATATTGAACTTCCCTAGGGCGTCTAAATGTTTTGCAGTATACACATGGTATTGTTGGAAGCCATCCAAAGACTACCTGTATTTGCATTCCTATTTAAAGGAATATGAAAGGACTCTAAATAAAAATATGAATGATCTGTGTATCTTTTTCATTTTTGTTTTGTTTTGTTTTTGTTTTTGTTTTTTGAGACGGGGTCTCGCTATGTCACCCAGGCTGGAATGCAGTGGCACGATCTTGGCTCACTGCAGCCTCCATCTCCCAGCTTCAAGCAATTCTCCTGGCTCAATCTCCTGAATAGCTGGGATTACAGGCCTGAGCCACCACACCTGGATAATTTTTTTTGTATTTTTAGTAGAGAGGGGGGGTTTCACCATATTGACCAGGCTGGTCTCAAACTCCCGACCTCATGATCCACCCGTCTTGGCCTCCCAAAATGCTGGGATTACAGGCATGAGCTACCACGCCCAACCACTTGTTTTGTTTTTTCTGAGACAGAGTTTCACTCTTGTTGCCCAAGCGGGAGTGCAATGGCTTGATCTCGGCTCACTGCAACCTCTGCCTCCCATTTTCAAGCGATTCTCCTGCCTCAGTCTCCTGAGTAGCTGGGATTACAAGTGTGCACCACCATGCCCGGCTAAGTTTTTTGTATTTTTAGTAGAAACAGGGTTTCACCATATTAGCCAGGCTGGTCTCGAACTCCTGACCTCAGGTGATCCGCCTGCCTTGGCCTCCCAAAGTGCTGGGATTACATGCGTGAGCCATCATGCCCGACCCTGTGTATCTTTTTTAAAGAAAAGAAAAACAGAGTCACATCTACTCTTCCCTTTATGCTGTCAAAGGGATGCTAGTTTTTATGCTTGATTTTTTTACTTTAGTATTTTGTAATCAGATATTTTTCACATGATTATTTCTACGTAGCCTTCTTGAAATACACAGTATTTCAAGTATTGATTAAGATGTCACAGTATTGATAGCAGCACAGTAATTAGTAAAATCTGTTTTGCTACAGATTCCTGCTTAAATCGCTTTTTTAAAAATTTTTTTTTCTTTTTTTTTTTTTTGAGACAGAGTCTCCTTCTGTCACCCAGACTGGAGTGCAGTGGTGTGATCTCGGTTCACTGCTACCTCCGCCTCCCGGTTTCAAGTAATTCTCCTGCCTCAGCCTCCCGAGTAGCTGGGATTACAGGTGCCCACCACCACGCCCAGCTAATTTTTGTATTTTTTAGTAGAGACAGAGTTTCGCCATGTTGGCCAGGCTGGTCTTGAACGCCTGACCTCAGGTGATCCACCCTCCTTGGCTTCCCAAAGTGCTGGGATTACAGGCATGAGCCACTGCGTCTGGTTTTTCTATTTTTTAATGGAATGAAAATGTTAAATTTAGAAGAGCATAGTATGCTGTTAATATTTTAGTATATTGAAATATTGGCCAGGTGCAATGGCTCACACCTGTAATCCCAGCACTTTGGGAGGCCAAAGTGGGTGGATCACCTGAGGTCAGGAGTTCGAGGTCAGCCTGGCCAACATGGCAAAACCCTGTCTCTACGAAAACTACAAAAATTAGCCAGGTGTGGTGGCACATGCCTGTAATCCCAGCTACTCGGGAGACTGAGGCAGGAGAATCACTTGAACCCAGGAGACGGAGGTTGCAGTGAGCCGAGATCGCACCACTTCACTTTAGCCTGGGTGACAAGAGGCTCCATCTCAAAAAAAAAAGAAAATATTTGTTAATAAAATGAACATGATTGCTAAAAGGGCCAAAGAAAGTTATAATACAAAAAGTAGTATAATAAAAGAAAATTATAAATTCTAAAAGCATTCAAGGAAGCTGTCTTTAAATTTGAAATATATTGTCTATAGAATATCTACTCAGTGGAAGATAATATATACCTTGTGATATGTGGATATAGATCTCATTGATTTCTAATGATGCTTTAGAATTTGTTACTACTGAGAAGAGTTCTTGGGAACCTCTTCATTACTGCTGCTTGATCAGGGATGATGTTTCGGAAATGATAAAAGGAGTAGAGTCTAAAGTTATTAATATCATCATCAACTGCTTTAGGTGCCTTAGATAAATCACTTAACTTTTGGGACCTCAGTTTCCATATCTGTCAAATGGGACTAAATAAATCCACTTTATCTACCATACAGGATTGTTTTGATTCTCTAAAGGATCTTGCTATGGTGGCTTTGGCATTAGACAAACATTGTTTCAATTACCAGCTCCACCACTTACCAACTACATGATATTGAGCAGGTTATTAACCCCTCTAATCCTCAGTCCTTTCCTGTAAAATGAGAATGAATGACAATCAAGTGAGAAAGAATCCCTGTAAAGCCCAGGAGCAGTGCTGATGTTGATGGTGGCATTTGATAAGAAACTCCTGGAGTTCTGTATAAAAATAGAATACATAATATTTAATTTAACTTGGCCAGGCGCAGTGGCTCATGCCTGTAATCCCAGCACTTTAGGAGGCCAAGGAGGGCTGATCACTTGAAGTCAGGAATTGGAGACCACCCTGGCCAACATGGTGAATCCCCGTCTCTACTAAAAATACAAAAATTAACTAGGCGTGGTAGGGGGTGCCTGTAGTCCCAGCTACTCGGGAGGCTGAGACAGGAGAATCACTTAAACCCAGGAGGCAGAGGTTGCAGTGAGCCGAGATTGCACCATTGCACTCCAGCCTGGGTGACAGAGCGAGACTCCGTCTCAAAAAAAAAAAAAAAAAAAAATTAATTTAGCTTACTAGGAGAAAAACTGCTCTAAGAGTCTGTGAATGAAGATGTCACATTTCTTTAACATGAACTTTGTCTCTTGATTATTTCATCCCATTTTCATGAAACTTACTAACAATCAAGGATAGGAAGTGTTCTTGTTTCCTTTGTTTTTAAGCGTTCATTTTTTTCTTCAGGCTTTATGTTAACACCTGTTAAAATCTGTTTACTCACAGATTTTTTTACTTGCTTCTTTCAGTGAGTGTGTCCGCTTGAAACCAACTGATATACAGCCTGACATCTTCAGCTATCTCTTACACTTGATGTACACTGGGAAGATGGCGCCTCAGCTCATCGACCCGGTTCGATTAGAACAGGGCATCAAGTTTCTGCACGCTTACCCACTCATCCAGGAAGCCAGCCTCGCCAGCCAGGGAGCCTTTTCTCACCCTGAGCAAGTTTTCCCGCTGGCTTCTTCATTGTATGGCATTCAGATTGCAGATCATCAGTTGAGACAAGCCACCAAGATTGCTTCAGCACCTGAAAAGCTCGGGCGAGATCCACGGCCACAGACCTCCAGGATAAGCCAGGAGCAGGTCCCTGAGACCTCACAGCTCTCCCAGCTGACTTCAAATCTGGCCCAGGTGAATCGGACAAATATGACTCCCTCAGACCCCCTGCAGACCTCGCTGTCTCCAGAACTTGTTTCCACTCCTGTTCCTCCCCCTCCTCCCGGGGAGGAGACCAATCTGGAAGCATCTTCCTCTGATGAGCAGCCTGCGCCCCTCACAATAGCCCACGTCAAGCCGAGCATCATGAAGAGGAATGGGAGCTTTCCAAAGTACTATGCCTGCCACCTGTGTGGACGGCGCTTCACTCTCCGGAGCAGCTTACGTGAACACCTCCAGATCCACACAGGAGTACCTTTCACATCCAGCCACCAGGGAGAAAGCCGTGTCCCCCTGACTCTCTGTAGCAATGCAGCTGACCTCGGGAAAGATGCCATGGAAGTGCCTGAAGCCGGGATGATAAGTGACAGTGAGCTGCAGCACATCTCCGATTCTCCCATCATCGATGGGCAGCAGCAGTCGGAAACCCCGCCCCCCTCAGACATTGCTGACATTGACAACCTGGAGCAGGCTGACCAGGAGAGGGAGGTGAAGAGGCGCAAGTACGAGTGCACAATATGTGGACGCAAATTTATCCAGAAAAGCCACTGGAGGGAACACATGTACATACACACCGGGAAGCCTTTCAAGTGCAGCACTTGTGACAAAAGCTTTTGCAGGGCCAACCAGGCTGCCCGCCACGTGTGCCTCAACCAGAGCATCGACACTTACACCATGGTGGACAAACAGACTCTGGAACTCTGCACATTTGAGGAAGGGAGTCAGATGGACAACATGCTGGTGCAAACAAACAAACCCTACAAATGCAACTTGTGTGACAAAACATTCTCCACTCCCAATGAGGTTGTTAAACATTCATGCCAAAACCAGAACTCAGACGTGTTTGCCCTAGACGAAGGGCGATCCATTCTCCTGGGCAGTGGGGACTCGGAAGTAACGGAGCCTGACCACCCAGTGTTAGCTTCCATCAAAAAGGAACAGGAAACTGTCTTACTAGACTGAATGTCACTTACCTTTTTAAAAAACTCTCATTTTTACAAAGACTATCTTCCCTCCCTTCCCTGAATTCAGAACTGTAGTTCTCCATGGCATGATACAAACAGGTCCTTGTTCCCTTCTCCTCTTCCCTTTTTCCCCACATCCCAGCCCCACCTCTGTAAAGGCTTTGTGCATTATAAACCTGGAATGTATCGACTTTCATTCAGGGGATATTGGAAAGATAATGGTCATTATACTTATAAACTCAAATTTTGAGAGGTTTTAGATTATTTAAAAGCATACTTGGAACTAATGAAGGGTATTAAATAAAACAACTGGAATCCAATTTGGTAAGCTAAAATTATGACTTTCCCTGGGTAAAAAGTCTTCTCAGAAAAACAGTGTCAGAAAATACAGCATGCTTCTTAGAGATACAGCTGGGCTCTGTACTATGCAAAATCTAGAAGGTATGGGGAAACTTTAAACCCAAGAAAATATTCTTAGTATTCATCCTCCAGGTGTCTTACTTCAGAATGCATCCTTTGAGATTATGTCCACTTAAGAAAAATCATCAGTTAAGAAATCTACTTTAACAAAACACAAAGCAGAAAAAGTAATAATGTGATGGCAATCTTAATTTTTGGGTACAACATGACAAGCTGTGAGTTTGTGTGTTTGTAAGAGAAAAATGTGTGGGTACTTGCTATAAACAGGTGAATTAATGCACATCCTTATCTCATTGCTGGCTTCTTTCCAAGTTGACCAACAACAAAATGCTGTATTTGAGTTTCTGACAAATGTGTTTTAAAAATCAAATTTGAATGTACTATTCTATAAATTGTCTTTCTGAACAGAATATGACATGCCATTTTCTAGCAGCTGCCAGTGATAATTTGTTTTACACTAACTTTTAAATCAGTGTGTATACTGCAGGGAAAAGGATATAGAAATATTCATCTTACAGGGGAATTTGTGACCAGAAGACATAGTAACTTTAATGACTGAAAAAGTCAATGCTGATGGTTTACTGGCAACATTAATTGAAGCATCAAAAATAAATGGCAAAGAGAAATCAGGACAAAAAATCTAATTGCTGTTTGGGAAAAAACTTGATTTTGGTGTTTATTCTCCAGGTTTTTGGTTGGTTTTTTTTTTTTCTTTCTTTCTTTTTTAATGCCTGAAATTTTCTCCATTGGCCCAAAAGCAGTAAAAATTGTTCATTAATCTTCCCTTAGGCCAATAAAAGAAGGGCCTCACAGGACAAAACAGGAGCCAGAAGTAAGGACTGAAGGGGAAGGGGAGAATAGTTAATAGATATACTACATGTACATGTTAAAAACTGAATATCCCATCATCCTATTTCATGTATAGTTGAGTTCTCAAATTTGTAAGTTTTTATACATCCTTTCATTGAATAAACGTTTAATTAAACGAGCATATGATGTCATCTCTGCGTCTTTGGCTACCCGAAGAGATACAGGAAGGGAATGTGTAGTGTAGCAGTGCTTGAGGAGTCATTTTCTTTCTTTCTTTTTTTTTGAGATGGAGTCTTGCTCTGTTGCCCAGGCTGGAGTGCAATGGCATGATCTCAGCTCACTGCAACCTCCACTTCCTGAATTCGAGAGATTCTCCTGCCTGAGCCTCCCAAAGTGGGATTACAGGCGCCTACCACCATGCCCAGCTAATCTTTGTGTTTTTTGGTAGAGACAGGGTTTCACTGTGTTGGTCAGGCTAGTCTCGAGCTTCTGACCTCAGCTGATCCACCTGCCTCAGCCTCCCAAAGTGCTGGGATTACAGACGTGAGCCACCGCGCCCGGCAAGGAGTCATTTTCTGCAGAACTTATTTTCTGCAGAACTCTAACCTCAGTGACATTTTCCACACTTGTAAAATGAAGATGTTGATAACTGCTTTGTGTCATAAGATTGTGAGAATCAAATGAGTGAACTCTGTGAAGATGCTGTAATCATCTTGCCCCAACTTTTTATCTATTTTATTTTATTTTTTAATTTAATTTTATTATATTATATTTTATTTTATTTTAATTTGGGACAGTCTTGGCTCTGTCACCCAGACAGGAGTGCAGTGGCACAATCTTGGCTCACTGCAACGTCTGCCTCCCAAGATTCAAGTGATTCTTGTACTTCAGCCTCCTGAGTAGCTGGGATTACTGGCGTGCACCACCACCACTGAGTAGCTGGGATTACTGGCGTGCCCAGCTCATTTTTGTATTTTTAGTAGAGACAGGGTTTCACCATGTTGGCCAGGCTAGTCTTGAACTCCTAACCTCAGGTGATCTGCCCGCCTCAGCCTTCCAAAGTTACAGGTGTGAGGCACCGTGCCCGGCCACCCCAATTTTCTTTTACAGGGTGAAAGGAGGCCAGGAGATGTTTACCTAAAGATGACACAAATTTGAATAGCAATATAAACTTTGATTATTAAATATTAAATGGTGGCTAGGCACGGTCGTTCACTTCTGTAATCCCAGCACTTTGGGAGGCTGAGGTGGGCAGATCACGAGGTCAGGAGATCGAGACCATCCTGGGTAACACGGTGAAACCCCCACCTCTACTAAAAATACAAAAGATTAGTCGGCCGTGGTGGTGCGCACCTGTAGTCCCAGCTACTTGGTAGGCTGAGGCAAGAGAACCGCTTGAACCGAGGAGGCAGAAGTTGCAGTGAGTCGAGATCATGCCACTGCACTCCAACCTGGGCGACAGAGCGAGGCTTTGTCTAAAAAAAAATACATATATATAAAATATATATATTGTAGATCTACACATCTATAATATATATATTATGTATAATATATATATACACACACACACACACAAAGTGCAGGGTCTTGGAGACCAGAAAGTCACAGGGATCACAAGGGACAGATACACACATCTATAATATATATATTATAGATATACACACATATAATGGTTTCCACTCATTACGTCTTTTTATTTATTTATTTATTTATTTTTGAGACAGAGTCTCACTCTGTCGCCCAGGCTGGAGTGCAGTGGCTCAATCTCAGCTCACTGCAAGCTCTGCCTCCCGGGTTCACGCCATTCTCCTGCCTCAGCCTCCTCAGCAGCTGGGACTCTGGGACTACAGGTGCCTGCCACCACGCTCGGCTAATTTTTTGTATTTTTAGTAGAGACGGGGTTTCACCGTGGTCTCGATCTCCTGACCTCGTGATCCGCCCACCTCGGTCTCCCAAAGTGCTGGGATTACAAATGTGAGCCACCGTGCCCGGCCTAAAACTAATCTCTTTTTTTTTTTTTTTTTTGAGATGGAGTCTCGCTCTGTCACCCAGGCTGGAGTGCAGTGGCGCCATCTCAGCTCACTGCAAGCTCCGCCTCCCGGGTTCACGCCATTCTCCTGCCTCAGCCTCCCTAGTAGCTGGGACTACAGGCCCCCACCACCACGCCTGGCTAATTTTTTGTATTTTTAGTAGAGACGGAATTTCACCGGGTTAGCCAGGATGGTCTGGATCTCCTGACCTCGTGATCCACCCACCTCGGCCTCCCCAAGTGCATGAGCCACTGCGCCCAGCCTTACGTCTTTTTAAATAAAAGACACATCTCTGAAATGACAGCTTTGTGCCAAGCTGACTTTTCTGAATATCTGTCAGAGGGTAAATGAGGGTGTACCTCTGCAGCCCTCCATGACACCCCCATGCAACCATGAAAGGACACGAGGTGCAGCCAAAGTGCAAGGTCTTGGAGACCAGAAAGTCACAGGGATCACAAGGGACAGTGGTGGGTGAGGGTAAGATACCAGCCAGCCCCAGTTCAGCTCCACAAGTTGATGGAGGGGGAGGGCGAGCATTCTGTTCATCTACTAATCATCTGTAGAATGCAGGGTCTTCTGGAAACAGCTTGTGACCACCTCCTCAACAAGGCAGTCCTGCAAAACTCCGGGTTCCTCCCTAAGAGCTGGCTGTAGATACTGAAGCCCACCCACCCCACCCTGGAATGCCCAGTGCCTATTCCAGTCCCAAGGGGGGATAAATTTAGCAACCTATTCTGAGTTTTGGATGGTACTAATTTAAACGAGCTTTGGAAATGTCATTTGATGACATAAGCAAAATTAAAATGAGCTGTCCTTCTTCTGGTTCTGCTTCTTATTAACACCACTGGTGCTATTACCTTTCCTCTCGTAAAGAAAACAATCAAAACTGGCTCACTCATTCAACAGATGTTGCTAAAAAATAGATTGTATAAAGTACTGTAGAGTTTTTACCATAGGAAATATGGTTTTAGTGGGAAGAAAGCACTGCCATAAAAAGTAGCTTTGGATAATGATTTAAGAATGGAGAGTAAAGTGGACCTCAACCTTCTCCTTGTTACAGGTGCTAGCCATTGATGGTTTTGAAATTTCACCCTGCAAGAAAAGGAAGACCTGAAGCATCCAAATGAATCCTTCAGTTCAAAATTTCAGGTCTCAGTCACACATTTCAGGCAAAAGACAACATTGCTATGTTTAAGAAGATATAGGCAACTGGCCGGGCACAGTGACCCATGCCTGTAATCGCAGCACTTTGGGAGCCTGGGGTGGGTGAATCATGAGGTTTGGAGTTCAAGACCCAGCCTGGCCAACACGGTAAAACCCCGTCTCTACTAAAAATACAAAAATTAGCCATGCGTGGTGGTGCGCACCTGTAATCCCAGCTACTCAGGAGGCTGAGGCAGGAGAATTGCTTGAACCTGGGAGGTGGAGGTTGCGGTGAGCCGAGATCACACCACTGCACTCCAGCCTGGGCAACAGAGCAAGACTTCGTCTCAAAAAAAAAAAAAAAAAAAAGATATAGGCTCTTAAGAAGGAAAAATGGTTGGAAGGGGTGATACATACGGAGTACCTCCTCCTGCAATTTGGCTAGGGATTATGATGGGAAAGGGGAAGCCCTGTTTTCACTGTTCACTAGGAGTGAATTCTAAGACAAAATTATTTGTAGGCTGTGCATGGTGGCTCATGCCTGTAATGCCAAGACTTTGGGAGGCCAAGGCTGGCAGATCACTTGAAGTCAGGAGTTCAAGACCAGCCTGGCCAACATGGTGAAATTCCATCTCTACTGAAAATACAAAAATTAGCCAGATGTGGTGGCATGCACCTGGAATCCCAGCTACTCAGGAGGCTGATTCATGAAAATCACTTGAACCCAGGAGGCAGAGGTTGCAGGGAGCTGAGACTGTGCCACTATGCTCCAGCCTGGGTGACAGAGCAAGACCCTGTCTAAAATAAAAAAAATTATTTGTAGGTAGAATGTAGTTTATTGTAATAGAATGCAACTTGTTCTCAAGTTGACATTTGCATCTTCATGACAAATTTCAGAACACTCCAAATATTTAAATTGATTTTTCCTTCGTTTTATTCCTCCATTTTGATCTAGAGCAATGAATTGCTCTACAGCATTTGCAGGAAAGCAAGATTTAAGGTTAGAAGTCTTTTTTTTTTTTTGAGACGGAGTCTTGCTCTGTCGCCCAGGCTAGAGTGCAGTGGCCGGATCTCAGCTCACCGCAACCTCTGCCTCCTGGGTTCACGCCATTCTCCTGCCTCAGCCTCCCGAGTGGCTGGGACCACAGGCGCCCACCACCTCGCCCGGCTAATTTTTTGTATTTTTAGTAGAGACGGGGTTTCACCGTGTTAGCCAGGAGGGTCTCGATCTCCTGACCTCGTGATCCGCCCGTCTCGGCCTCCCAAAGTGCTGGGATTACAGGCTTGAGCCACCGCGCCCGGCCAGAAGTCTTTAAACAAATAAAAAGTTGATTATCTAAAGATACAGATTAATTAATCTGCCTTTTCTAGAACTAGCTCCTTTAACATAACAGTAAGAATATTGACTGAACTATTAACAGATCTCTAAATAAGATCAAAACTAGGCTGTGACAATTTTAGTGTAAAAAAAATGGACAAGGATGAAATTATATTATTTGGTTTTGTTCTCAGGCAGATCAAAATATTTCTGAACATAAAAAAGTTATTCAATGTATGAATCAAGCTTATGATATTCTCTGGAAAATGTGCAATACCCACCCTGCTGAAATTCCCTTGCTATTGGGAAGATGGATCCTTGTGAAGAATGCACTGTCAACTGAAAGGCTGAATGGGAGAGAAGGCAGAGATCGTATTGGGTGTCTGCCTGCTATGCCTGCTATGTGCTCTCATTTACTCCATTTTTTTTTTTTTTTTTTTTTAGGCAGAATCTTGCTTTGTTGCCCAGACTAGAGTGCAGTGGTGCAATCTCAGCTCACTGCAAACTCCACCTTCTGGTTTTAAGCGATTCTCATGCCTCAGCCTCTGGGGTAGCTAGGATTACAGGCGTGTACCGCAATGCCCGGCTAATTTTTGTATTTTCAGTAGAGGAAGGGTTTTGCCATGTTGGCCAGGCTGGTCTCAAACTTCTGGCCTCAAGTGATTTACCTGCCTCAGCCTCCAAAATTGCTGTGATTACAGGCATGAGCCACCGCACGCACCCGGCCTCATTGACTCCTAAGAGTCCTGTCAAACATGTCTCCTGTTTTTTTAGATGAGAAAACTGAGGCCCAGAGAGGCTAAATAACTTTTCTATTACTTCCCAATGTTATTAACACCTAATATATAAGGTTTGAGCAGTACTAGGAAATTAACAGATCCCGTGGCCAGGCGCGGTGGCTCATGTCTGTTATCCTAGCACTTTGGGAGGCCAAGGTGGACAGATCACTTGAGCCCAGGAATTTGAGACTAGCCTGGGCAACATAGTGAGACCCTGTCCCTACAAAAAATAAACACAATTAGCTGTGTGTGGTGGTGCGTGCCTGTGGTCCCAGTTATTCAGGAGGCTGAGGTGGGAGGATTGCTTGAGGCTGGGAGGTCTCAAGGCTGCAGTGTGCCATGATCGAACCACTGCACTCCAGCCTGGGCAACAGAGTGAGACCCTGTTTCAAAAAAAAAAAAGAGAGAGAAATAAAAAGAAAGAAAGGCAATTGCCTTGTGCAATTGACAAGCCTTTCATTTTGCAAAAAAAAAAAAGGAAGCTCTGGGCAAAAAGTGTAAGGCATGGCTTTTCTTGTTCATCTGGCCTACTTTCTTGTGTTTGGCTTTAGATCTAGTTTTGTCCAAATTATACTAAAAAGGAAAAAATATTTTCCCAAATATGCAAGCATTTCTATGAGCTAGAAGCAATGGTGGCAGAGGAAAAGGGAACGGAAAAACGTTTTTACCTGTTAACCTCTTTATTTTGTCATTAAGGAAATTCACTTATTATAGCCTTTTTATAGCTTTATATTACCACAATGGTCCTCAAACTTCAGTGCAACAGAATCTCCCAGAGGGCTTGATGAAACAGATAGCCAGCCCTGCCCCTACAATGTCTCATTCAGTGCGTGTAGTGTAGGGCCAAGAATTTCCAACAGATTCCTGGGTGGTGCTGATGCCGGAAGCCATACTTTGAACAGCATAGTGTGACTAGATCACTTCTACTATGATGCAACTCCCCTCTCTTGGCTCTACTTGCTTCTCAGAATTCTAATAAGCAAAGGAGCTCATGAAGGGCTATGAGGGGATTTGTGCCGATTGTAGCATGATTCTTCTTTTGTAGCAAGCTGCTCCTTAATGAGATGTGGGCAAGGTGCAGATCTGTGTGTGGATCCTTAGAAGAAGTGTGTGTATGTGGGAAGCTCTGGGATTTATTCTAAACCTCCCTGTCTTCATTCTCAATGCCTTCGTAATCTGTCAATACAGAATAAAATGTAGTGGAAAGTAACAAATACCCTAAATTATTTTTAAAGAGGTCACCTGTATGCTCTTCCTTATTATAAGGAAGACAAGGATCCTGATGAAAAAGCTGAAATGATATTAGGTAATTTGCCAAAATCATACAACTTTATTTTTTTCAGACAGTGTCTCACTCACTCTGTGCGGTAGTGTGAACATGGGTTCACTGCAGCCTTGACCCCCTTAGGCTCAAATGATCCTCCTGCCTCAGCCTCCAGAGTGGCTGGGACTACAGGTACACCCCACCACACCCAGCTTTTTTTTTTTTTTTTTTTTTTTTCATTTTTTGTAGAGACAGGGTCTCACTATGTTGAGACCTATGCTGGCCTCGAACTCCTGAACTCAGGTGATCCTCCCGCCTTGGCACAGTGCTGGGATTACAGGCTGAGCCACGGTGCCTGACCTTCACACAGCTTCTTAGTAGTAATTACAGAGTTCAGGCTTCCCAATTCCAGGGCCCTTTCTGCTACCATCACACTGTGTAAGAAACTTTTCCTAGCGTTTTGCCATTTCTATTTTTTTTTCTGTCTTTTTTTTTTAACAAATGAAAATGGACTAAAGAATTTTTTTCTCTTTCCAGTTAGATAAGAGATACCCACAAGCAAAGGTCTGAAGGCAGCCAGCCAGAGAGAGCCAAGATACGGAAACATACACAACCTGGGGAGACAGGAGTGATCTGGAAGAGAATGCAGGTTTGATCCCCTCCCAACTCCAGTCCCTCCTCTCAACTTGTCTCTCCTTCCCTCTGGAGATGTGCTAGCAGGCAACAAATGCCCAAAAGGCAACAGGGAGATGAAAGAAATGTGCCTCACACACAAAGTGGACTTTAGCTTCTAAATAAGAGCATGTCTGAATACAATGTAGAATTGGGCAATTTTTTTTTTGAAACAGAGTTTTGCTCTTCTTGCCCAGGCTGGAGTGCAATGCTGCGATCTCGGCTCACTGCGATCTCGGCTCACTGCAACCTCTGCCTCCCGGGTTCTAGGGATTCTCTTGCCTCAGCCTCCCGAGGAGCTGGGATTACAGGCATGCGCCACCACGCCTGTCTAATTTTGTACTTTTAGTAGAGACAGGGTTTCTCCATGTTGGTCAGGCTGGTCTCAAACTCCTGATCTCAGGTGATCGGCCCGCCTCGGCCTCCCAAAGTGCTGGGATTACTGGCGTGAGCCACCGCACCCGGCTGTCTTGTGCAATTTTAAGGAAGATCAGTCCCATCATTCTGAATCTACCAAAATATTCAGGGAGACAGTAGCAGTCATCAGCAGTCACTAAGTTGCTTCTGGAGGAAAGTTTTATCAAAATCTGTCTTTCTCTTGCAGTTACCAATATTAATGCTTTACGGTACATTTTGCTTCTTCGTTTACAAAGCACTTTTACAATGGGAAAATCTTGTGAAGTACAGTCTTTAGTTACACATTCTGAAATGAGGAATGGCTGAGACAGGGCAGGTGAACTCTTTCTCAGTCACCAAGCTGAAGTTTGCACATGAGATATTAAGAAACGATGCAAGCATCTTGTAGATTGTCTTCTATGTGTTTCTAAGGACCCAGAGAAGGCAAAAGAGTTGTTGATGTCTCTCTGGCCCGAATTGTTTGTGAGACCCGTATACTGAGCTGCCAACTCCACTGACACTTGGATATCTCTATCTCTTAGGCTTCTCAAATTGCCCCACGCTCATGTCAATATGTGCCTCCATATCCAGGCTGGCAATCTGGAAACTTCATTCTTCACCCCACAGTTCCCACAGCAGATAATCAGGTATCACGCCCTGTCAGTGTGCCTCCTAACAGCTGTTGATCTCACCCACGGATCTCCAACCAAACTGCTCCTACTTTAACATAGGCCATTGTCAGTTCTTGTCTGGATTATTCTCTTTTTTAAAACTTTTATTAATTGTATTATTATTATTTTTTTTTTAGAGACGGGGTCTCCCTATGTTGGTTAGGCTGATCTCGAACTCCTAGGCTCAAGTGATCCTCCCACCTCAGCCTCCTGCGTAGCTGGGACTACAGGTGCATCCCACCACACCCAGGTTGCCTGAATTATTCTAACAGTATGTAAGTTAACCTCTCCTCAACCTCCAGGCCTCAATTCTCTGCAAGCTAGATGCCACTGACATTTTAGGGAGAAACATCTGTCTCACGCAGGGCTGTTCTGTGCCATGCAGGATGTCAAACGTCTATGGCCGTAACTCATTACATACTATAACACCCTAGCCATTGTGGTAACCAGACATGTGGCAGCACATCGCGGGTGGAGAGTGGGATGTTTCACTAGCCCAACACTGAGGATCACTACGGTAGGAGGATTGCATCTTTTCCCTGCTAAATTATTTCAATGACTTTGTAGGATAAATCTCACATCTTGAAATGCCCCCCTGGCCATCTCTGCAGTATCATTTCTATAGTCTTTAAGAAGGACCCTAGTTATGTTTAGATTTCAAATACTAGAGGCAATCCCATCTGCTTTTCCGGGAATTAGGTAAGCCTCCGAGGCTCACAGGGATAAGTAGGATCAAGCACAATGTGGTTTTAAAATTAGCCTTATTTAGAGTATTGCTTCTTTGTTCATTACTTATACCTAGTTATTTGAGATTATTGAAACAAATAGAAAAAGAAAGCACAGGGTTAAGAATTAGCACTGGGCTTTAGTACTCAATATTCTTTTGTGGGCACATTACACTGAGGTCCTCATTTCATCATTTAGGAATTGTTACTCTACCTCTGGTCTCTAAACATAGGGGTTACACTTAGTGAAGCCTCTCTTGAAGGTTACATGTTAAACTACACTTCTCCTGTTAAAACTTTTAATGTCGACCGGGCGGGGTGGCTCACACCTGTAATCCCAGCATTTTGGGAGGCCGAAGTGGGCAGATCACGAGATCAGGAGATCGAGACCATCCTGGCTAACATGGTGAAACCCCACCCTACTAAAACTACAAAAAATTAGATGGGCGTGGTGGCGGGCACCTGTAGTCCCAGCTACTCGCTACTCGGGAGGCTGAGGCAGGAGAATGGTGTGAACCCGGGAGGCGGAGCTTGCAGTGAGCCGAGATTGTGCCACTGCACTCCAGCCTGGGAGACAGAGCGAGACTCCATCTCAAAAAAATAAAAAGAACAAAAAAAACACACAAAAAAACCTTTTAATGTCAACAAGTGATAGAAGAATATGCACAGTTGCAAGATGACCTCTCTCATAACTGTAATACTACAGTAAAGATGTCTCACACATGTAATCCCAACACTTTGGGAGGCTAAGGCAGGAGGATGGCTTGACTCTAGGAGTTGGAGACCACTAGCCTAGGCAACATAGTGAGACCCCGTCTTTACAAAATATAAAAAATTTTCCGGGCATGGTGGGGCACGCCTGTGGGTGTTATAGAGGCTGAGGTGGGAGGATTGCTTGAGCCAAGGAGGTGGAGGCTGCAGTGAGCCATGATCACATCACTGCACTCCAGCCTGGGTGACAGAGTGAGACCCTTTCTCAAATAAACAAATCATGATTATTTTCACCGCCATGCTATCTTCAAACCCTTGTTAGCTTAGCCAAACCTGTGTTATCACTTCAAAGTCTCAGCTTTCTCATATTAAATGAAGGGCTCAGCTTGTTTTCCTAATTCCAATTATATAGGTTAGAGACAATAAGCAATCTGTTAGGAGAAGCTTGCATGTGTATCAAAGTTGTACCAGGTCGTCTGTGACCAGCAGATCCATTTCCAGAATCTCATTAGAAATGAATAGTCATGGCCGGGTGCAGTGGCTCATGCCTCTAATCCCAGCACTTTGGGAGGCTGTGGCAAATGGATCAGTTGACGCCAGGAGTTCAAAACTAGCTTGGCTAACATGGCATAACTCCATCTCTACTAAAAATGCAAAAATTAGCTGGGCATAGTAGTGGTTGCCTATAGTCCCAGCTACTCAGGAGGCTGAGGCATGAGAACTGTTTGGACCTGGGAGGCGGAGGTTGCAGTGAGCCTCAGTTGCACTACTGCACTCCAACCTGGGTGATGGAGTGAGACTCCGTCTCAAAAAAAAAAAAAGAAAAGAAAAAAAATGAGCAGTCATCTTGTTTGACTGAAGTCGTAAGTCTCCGATTCCAGAGAGCGTCCCGCCCCATGCCGGGAAGGAAGGAATCTGTGCTGAGAGACCAAGAAGAATCTAGACAGACAGGCCTTGCTGGGTTTCCCCACGAAGTCTGTTAGCATTAGATCATATCCTTTTTGTCCAATCATATTTCTCCACGTCCATACTTTGTTGAACCTATGCATTAAAATGAACAATTTCCCCTGCATTTTTGGGTCCTCATTCTGAAGGCTCCTTGGTACACATTAATACAGTTTGTATGACTTTGATTTAAAAAAGAATAGGGCCAGGTGTGGTGGCACATGCCTGTAATCCAAGCACTCTGGGAGGCTGAGGTGGACGGATCACTTGAGTCCAGGAGTTGGAGACCAGCCTGAACAACATACCAAAACCCCATCTCTATTAAACATGTATGTATATAATTCTCTATTCTTGACTCGGATTTCAAAATAAAAAAATAGAATACAGTTTGAGGGGCCAAGACAGGAGGACTGTTTTAGGTCAGGGGCTTGAGACCAGCCTGGGCAACATGACAAGGCCCCATCTCATGGTGGCCACATGCCTGTAGTCCCAGCTACTCAGAAGATGGGAGGATCCCTTGAGTCCAGGAGTTCAAGGTTACACTGAGCTCTGACGGCATCACTGCATTCCAGCCTGGGTGACAGAGCCAGACTCCATCTCTGCAAAATATGAAATCAAAATAAAAATAAATGTTTAAAAGTTAAAGAAAAAAAGAAATAGTCATGTAGATTTGAATTTATATGTCACTGATTTTGTGTTTGCGTTCCAAGCGCTACTACTATCTGGGAATCCCTGAACTGCATCCATGTCCTTTCTCAGAGAGTTGGAGAAAGAGGTTCTAACTCTGGTTCTGGTTATTGGTTGGCATTTCAGAGAAGGTTTGTGTGACTATCCAAAAACGACATAAAACTTTATATTGGGGAGTCAGAGGTCAGCTAGAAGATTAATGAGATTCTAATTAAAGAAGCCCAGGACCTTTGATCATGAATAGAGATCTTTGTGGATTCATGCCTATCCTAGATACATTCATTCCAAACTCTCACGATGCTCTATGAACAAAGGGTGCTAAGTAGTTCAAAGCAGAGCTTAAATGTATGATGAATATCACAACAGATAAGAGAAAAGCAATCAAAACTGAGTCACAGTGAAATTACAGAAAGAAAATCCATGGCATTTAATTACATTGCATTTTATTTAGATAAATGAAAATTTGCCCCAAACAGAACTAGGAATCAAATATTGTCTTGGACTAGAGGTAATTGCTAAGCTGGAAGCTTATGTTGAAAACTAGTATTTCCAGCCCTTGACTATCTGTAGTTCCAAACATCAAAGGAAAATATTGGAACAATTTATCTATGTACAGAGAGAGGCAACTCATGGGTACCATAAGCAAAATAACCTGAGGGGGAACATTTGATATTACAAGAAGTGGCGAGAGTTTACAAGTCTTGCATTGCTTTCTATTGTACATGGCTCTGTAGTAATGCCAAAAATAACAAAATGTAGGCACTTGCTCTGACTTCTGCAGTTTACATTAGATTATGTACTTCATAAATTAACAGCAGCTTTAGAATTATAAAACAGTATTGTATTTCATGCTACTGTTGGTGTTCCTCTTGTTAAAATAATGTTCTCAATGGACATACATATAGAGCTTGTACAGAAGTAACTCTGGGCACATCCAGATAGTACAAAAAGCAGTCATGAAGCAGCTACTCATGGAATCTCAACTGTGACAGCCAGCGAGCACCTGGCCACAGGTGGTAGGAAAAGACAAACACGGGTGGAATTTAAACAAAAACATCAATTTCCCACAAACTACACAAATCTTTAATCTGTTCAAAACAGCACAGAATGTCTTCCTGCCAGAGAGGAAGGCAGTATGAATTTGTTATAAATTGCTGTCATTTCCAAAACTCTTTAGTTGATGTTCAGAACTAGACACCAGCACTTGGATTTAAATCTCAGTTGCCCCCCCTCAAAAAAAATTATATATATATATCTCCAGGAGGATATATATATCTCAGAGGTTCTTTGAATTTGGGGATTTTAATAATGATGCATGGGTAGCTGTTATATATATCTGAGAATAACTCCTAAAAGATGACTTCCAACTACAAACAAGACTATACACTGCTATCATGAGGTGTTTTACTAATATGGCCAATTACGTATGAAGTTAGATTTGTTAGCATAAAAGAAACTACTTTCAGTTTTAAAAGCAAACTTTCTTTCCATTAAAACTAGGCTTTCCAGCTAATCGGCAGTCAAAATTCAAATTCTCAAACTGCAGTACCAAGTTTGAGTAAAATCTAGAAAGCTATATGCCAGGCCAGTTCTACATGTCAAGAGTAGATAAGTGACACTGTTCTTTGTGTGACAAATTGTCTGACAAAACCCTTAATGCAGGCTGAGGCAGGAGAATCACTGGAACCCGGGAAGTGGAGGTTGCAGTGAGCTGAGATTGTGCCATTGCACTCCAGCCTGGGCAACAAAAGTGAAACTCCGTCTCAAAAACAAACAAACAAACAAACAAAAAACAAACCCTTAATGTATGAGCATGACTCACCATTTTGACATTTAAAAAATTTTCCAAGATGTATTTCAGGAAAGGCATTTTTACTATTAAGCCTTCTTAAAATTTCTTTCTAGAGACATTTGTTATTGTTTGAAACCAAAAATATTAACACAAAAAATCTGACATTTTCAGGAACTACCAGATGGTAGAATTGTAGCAAGAATGTCAATCTGAAAAGCTACTGGTTTATTTCGGGAAAAGCATCTCTGCCATTGCTTCCTCTGAACACACAACTCAAACCAGTGAAAAGGGGTTTCATGTAATGACTACATCAGAAAGTTCTAGCTTATCATCAATCATTATCTTCATCATTCTAATGTGGTACACATCCCAGGCTTCCTGGTATCTAATAAAACCAGCAAATCTAAGTGAAGCAAATATTTTATTTAAATCAGTCATCAAATCACAACTTATCCAAATCAATGTGTTGCAACATTGTTCTTAAAAGAATGGCACAAATATGGCACAAACACAATCCAGTATCTATCAAAATACCATTTGTAAAGAACCTGACTTATTTCATGCTGTGTGTGAATGCAGTCCAGTATATAAGAGTAGAATCAAAAACTTACAACAATTCTTTTCTTCATAACATATAAAACATTTCACTACTTTGCCTCAGGATTAAGCATACTTATCGGTCCAAACAACCATAACAAGTAGGAAAAAGGATGTAAAGTTAATTTGCTACCAGAATATAACTTCTCTCTAACCTCCACTGGGTTAGAAAGAAAAAGTTCCCAATGGCAATAGAACATTCTGTATGTTTCAAAATGCTTTTTAGTTTTAGCACACCGTTCGTAATAGGAAAGTGACCAATTTCAGAGTGTCACTAAATGTGGACCTCAATCATTAGTGAATTTTAAAGAATTGTACCTTGATCAGGAATGTTACTTCTAGGAAGCTCTGTTTTTTGCGGGTTATAACTGAGGCTTAAAGCTCCCCAAGGCTGCACTATGGCACATGCCCCGTCATATACTGTGTGACACAAAAAGCATGTAGTATCCTGCACATTTCCTTAAACATTAAGAAAAAAATATACAATAGATACAGGAGGAGGATTACTTAAAACATACATATAAATACATAAAGAATGACACTCCAGTTTGAGAAGTAGAACTAGGTATTGCCAACTCCAGTTCCAGGCTAAGAATTTAGGACCGTAAATCAGAATTTATATGGTTATCAAGGGAAAATAGTAGGTTGGCCTTGGGAAGAGGAAATGTTAAATGGCTCTAGCTCCTGATGAAGCCTCAGGATTGTCAGGGGCTCTCTAGAAATGACATCAGTTGATGTGCCTGCTCTCCAATTCTCAAAGTTCTGAAATACTGGTCTTCAGTCTCAGCAGCAGCGTTCATTTTCTTCTACTACTTGTCTTCACATTCTGGTCTTCCAAATAGACAATGAGTTTAACTGTAGGAGGAGGAGAATCAGCGTGAATAAAATCTCCTTTTTCTCTCTCATTTATTAACAACAGGATAGTTGTCAAAGTGACCTAATAATACCATAGTTTAACTACATTAAAGAAACAAAGATGGGGCCAGGCGCCAGGTGGCTCATGCCTGTAATCCCAGCACTTTGGGAGGCGAGGCGGGTGGATCATGAGGTGAAGAGATTGAGACCATCCTGGCCAACATGGTGAAACCCCATCCCTACTAAAATACAAAAACAAACAAACAAACAATAAACAAAGATAGGGCTGGGTGTGGTGACTCATGCCTGTAATCCCAGCACTTTGGAAGGCTGAGGCGGGCAGATCACTTGAGGTCAGGAGTTCGAGACCATCCTGGGGGAAACTCGTCTCTACTAAAAATACAAAAATAAGTTGGACATGGTGGCGCGTGTCTGTAATCCCAGCTACTCAGGAGGCTGAGGCAGGAAGATTGCTTGAACCTGGAAGACTGAGGTTGCAGTGAGCCGAGACTGCGCCACTGCACTCTGGCCCGGGCGACAGAGTGAGACTCTGTCTCAAAAACAAAACAAAACAAAACGAAGATGGGTTGGGCACAGCGACTCACGACTGTAATCCTAGCACTTTGGGAGGCGGAGGCAGAAGGATTTCTTGAGGCCAGGAGTTTGAGACCAGCCTGGCAACATAGCAAGATCCCTGTCTCTACAAAAAATTTAACAATTAGCCGGGAGTAGTGGTATGCGCCTGTGGTCCCAGCAGCTACTCAGGAGACAGAGGCAGAGGCAGGCGATTTGCTTTAGCGCAGGAGGTCAAGGCTGCAGCATTTCATGATTGCGCCACTGCATTCCAGCCTGGGTGACACAGCAAGGCTCTCTCAAAAAACAAAACAAAGATAGGGCCGGGCGCGGTGGCTCACGCCTGTAATCCCAGCACTTTGGGAGGCCGAGGTGGGCGGATCACGAGGTCAGGAGATTGAGACCTCCTGGCTAACACGGTGAAAACCTCTCTCTACTAAAAATACAAAAAAATTAGCCGGGTGTGGTGGCGGGCGCCTGTAGTCCCAGGTACTACAGGCTGAAGCAGGAAAATGGCGTGAACAGGAGGCGGGGCTTGCAGTGAGCCGAGATCACGCCACTGCACTCCAGCCTGGGTGACAGAGTGAGGCTCTGTCTCCAAAATAAAACAAAACAATACAAAACAACAACAACAACAAAAAAAAACAAAGCTGGGGAGGGTATTATATTATGTTACACTGCCACAAAACTTGTGGCTACAAGTAACAAACACAGTGAGGGTTGGTCATTATATGCACTGGAAAATTTTTAAAAATACTTGTTACTACCGCTAGGGGAAAAAATCCATTTTTTTTGGCAGTTTAATATTAACTCATTTTGGGGCACTAGTTTTTTTGTTTTTGTTTTTGTTTTTAGATGGGGGTCTCACTCTGTTGCCCAGGCTGGAGTGCAGTGGTCCTATCTCGGCTCATCGCAACCTCTGCCTCCCAAGTTCAAGCAATTCTCCTGCCTCAGCCTCCCAAGTAGCTGGGATTACAGGCACCAGCCACCACGCCCAGCTAATTTTTATATTTTTAGTAGAGATGAGTTTTCACCATGTTGGCCAGGCTGGTCTCGAACTCCTGACCTCAGGTGATCCACCCGCCTCAGCCTCCCAAAGTGCTGGGATTACAGGCATGAGCCACCACGCCCAGTTATTGGGGCATTAGTTATTTTTTAAAAAATTCAACAAGTTAGTTGAGTGAACACAATGTATTTCTTATGCCTTTGGGTCAAACACGCACATGTGCACACACACGTGCCCTTTTACTTTCTTCTAAAGCAGTCACATTAGGGGGTAAAATGAGGCCATTCTTTTCATAATATTGATAAGACTAAATGGCATTTCAATGACCAAAAACTATGAAACTATCCTATATCTTTGAATCTAGTTGATAGTTATTTTCCTCAACTGAAGGTTCTACATGAAGGCGTAATTATTTGCTCCCGATTCCTTATATGACAAATTTGCCATCTATTGGCATAAAAGAGAAAAATTATCTTAGAAGAAAACGAAGCTTACCTGCATGATGTTTTAAGATTCTGTAAGTTCTGACTTTGCAGATTCTCTCTCTCGTTTCTGTAACTCCTCCTGTGCTTGGGTTGTGATCGCTGTATCTGATTCACTGTGCACTTTTCCTTCCTGAAATTCTACTTCCTGGGCATCTTCCTTCTCTTTTTGTTTTGGTCCATTTGTATCTGGGGACTCTTTGGTTAAGCCTTCTGAGGCATCAGTATCAACCAGGGCTGAGTTCTGGTTTTCAGGGTCATCGACATCATCACCTTTTTCATCTTCTTTTGGTTCAACTAGTGACTTCTCTATTCTTTCCACTAACAAGGCATGACCATCATCTTCTGGCATAGACTTTGTTCCAGCTCCATCTCCCTCTTGCTCGGATGGGAGGACGACCTCTTCCAGCTGCTGATCATTTACAGTGGAATCTTCTACCTCAACAGTCATGGTCTTCTCTGAGGCTTCACTCGTATCTTTGGAAATATCAGAATGTGCTTGTCCCACTGCGGTTGACTCTGACTCCTCTTTGGCTGAAGCAATTTGTGTTTCCTCCTGTGCAGAGGCCTGAGGTTCCTCTCCTTCTTTCTCTACTTCCTGCCCAGTGTCCTGGTTGTCAGCTTTTATCATGTGAGCTTGTGTCTGTAACTCAGACGTCAACATTTCGGTGGCTGTTTCTTCTGTACGTACAAACTGGTCAACGGCTGTCTGAATGATGTTTTGGACAAGTTTACTGCTTTTGGTCTCAAGTTCCAAAATCCCATTTTCAGGCTCTAAATCCTCCTCAATTGCTACACTCACTTTGACCTCCTGGCAAGCAACCTGCTCATTGACTTCATCTGACTTCCACTCCAGTGATGTGGTTTTCTCTCCTTCCAGGTCGGAACTTAAGCCTTTTTCAGTAGTCGCAGATACTATCACTGGTGTCAATTTTGCCTGACACTTGGGCCCTGTGGGCACGGCATCTTCCCCTGGATGAGCGGCAAAATCTTCATTTTTTTCAGAGCATTTCTCTTCCAGAACTAAATGTGCACCTGTAGGCTCCAACGTTTCACCTGTTTCTAAAATGTTGACAGTTTCTCCTAAGACCTTTTCCTCCTCTGCAGCAGCTGTTAGAGTGAATGATGCCTCAGAGCTCTGAACTTGAATTTTGGCGCATGCTGCCTCCTCTTGACCTCGGCAGGGAGGAGGGCTTCCTTCCAAACTGCTGACTTCCTTTGCCCCATCTATGATGGGCACATTCACTGTCTGGAGGAGTTGCTTACTGACCTCTTCAGATACGGTAACAGCTGTTTCGTGTTCAAGTTTCTCTTCATTCACATGGGTCGACTCTGCTTCCGTTTTCTCCCTTTCGACTTGAATTACCATCTCTCTCTCCACGGGGGATGGAGCGGACTGAGAGTGACTCTGCAGTTCAAGGGCATCATCCTTTTTACATTCAGCTTCTTCTGTCCCTTCAGCTTTAAGGGCAACTTCAGTGACCTTTTCCTGACTGACTGTTATGGCTGTGTCTACAGACCCCTCAAGTCCTTCGACAAATGGTACGTCTTCGGTTTTCTCATCAGCAAACTGGCCAGCCTCTTGAGTCCCCTCAGTTTTTGACAGAATGGGTAGAGTTTCCACCGACACCCCTTTATCTGTATGCTGTAGAGTGTCTTCCATCTTTGATTGTTCTTTAGTTTCTTCCTGGAACACAAAACTGGAAGGTGCTGGAGGCCTCTCTTTCTGTGCAGGAACTGCCTCTGCTTCTGTGCCCCCTGACTGGGTACCAGATGCGACCTCATTCTCCTCATGGATTTCCACAGTCTTGTCTTTCTGGGTTGTGCCTGGCGTGTCAAAGTCTGCTACGGGGGTGCTTCCATCGGTCTCACTGTCTGTAGGGGTTTCCGCCGAGTCAGGGGGGATAGCCTGTTCGATCACCATCTCCTGTGATTTTACCCCACCTAAGGTTTCGGCTTGGCAAGTGGTTACAAGCTCACTGGACTCTGTGCTCTCTGTGACTTGAGGAGCTTTTTCAAAGCTTTCTGGGGTGGTCTGCCCCATCACCTTCCCTTGTGTAAAAGGCTCAGTTTTTGCCTCCTGAGCATCTACTTTCAACACTACATCCATCTCTTTCTTCAGACCTGGCGCTTCAGCATCCTCTTCTGGTCCTTCTGCCTCTGCTCTCTGCACAGGCTGAAGTGCATCTTCTGACCCACTGGTGCCAGGCAGCAGGGATTCCTCTTTCACTTTTTCTGCCACTGCCAGGAGGACCTCTTGAGTCCTCCTCTCTTGCTCTTCTATGTCAGGTATGCCACCTTCCACCTCCTGCACCGGAGTGGCCTCCTCCGTGGTGTCTGGGGAGTCTGTTAACTGGGAGACTGCTGACACCATTTCTGTGGTCTCTTCAGCAGCAGATGCTTCGGTTCCTTCTTCGGCACCCAGTGGCCCTGCAGTTTCTGCAGCTGTCACAGCTTCGGGGGTCAATTCCGCCTCGCTAATGACTGAGTCGCCCCGGGTCTCTCTGTTCTCTGGCAGAGGTTCGGTAACCATGGGGGTTTCTTCTTCTGCAATTACTTCTCTTTCCAGTACCTCCCCAGTTAACGGTGTGGCTTCAGCTTCTCCTTGTTCAAGAGGTTCCGTCACTGAAGCAGATATCCAAGAAGGAGACCTTTCTTCAATAATGGTAGCTGCCCTTATCCCGTCAACGACAGCCGCCGCCATTGTATGACCCTGACTCTCGCTGAGCTCCTTGGACACCTCAGCGGCTGCCTTCTGCTCAGGCTGCTCTGCGCTCTTTTGGGCTTGCTGCGCCTCCATTTTCTCCCTTTCTACAGCATCGTACTCAGAAAGAGGGACCACAGCCGGGACATCAGAGTCATCTTCGTTGGCCCCTGCTGGCCCTGCGTCTTCAACAGGGGCTTGTTCTTGTTTCCCATCTGGCCTTTTCTTCCTTCGTCCAGGAATAAACTTCTTGATTGAGACCCAAGATTCTTCTTTCCCGGGTTCAGCATCTGGAGTGGAATGTTCTACACCGGACCCAGCTATGGAGTCTTCGCTCTTCTCTTCCAGCTTGGACTTTGATTTTTTTCTTGGTGTGACTAACCTTTTAAATGACTCCCAGGTGGAAACGCCTTCCCCTTCGGTAGGGCTTCCAGCTTGCTCAGGGGAGGAACTTCCCTGCCCTGGATCATGTTCTTGGGAACCAGCAAGGATCCCGTCTGTTCCCGTCTCTTTGTCTTTTCCGGCCTCATCAGCTTTCTGGTTGTCTCCTCCCATTGTTTTTGGTCCCCCTTCCTCATCAGAAGAGGAGCCTTTCCTTGCTCTTTTCTTGGATGATCCCACACAAATTAAAGCTTCCCAAGATACTGAGGTATCCACCTTGCGCTTCGGTTCTTCCGGCTTTGGCTCTTCCACGCTCCCTTTCATTTCTTCTTGCATTTCAGAGGCTGCGCTCTCGGTGGAAGACAAGGTGGCGCTCTTGACCTTGTCCAGCTCATCTTCTTTATCACTTTCCGAAGGCCGTCTAACACGCTTCTTGGGCGTCACCATCTTTTTGAACGATGCCCAGGGAGTGACACCTTCTCTTTTTTTCTCTCCATCGGAAGTAGCTCCTTCTTCAGCTTCCCCATCCTGCTGCACCTCAGCTAAGCCCTTCTCCAGACACGTGATCTCCTCGGGCTCCTCTGGGGAGGAGGCAGAGCTCTCGCCTTTTTGCTCCTCGTGGCTGTCCGGAGAATCGGCTGGAACCTGAGTGTGCTCCCCTGATTCCTCATCTCCTCCTCCTCTTTTCCCTTTCTGTTTCTTTCCAGAAAGCTTTTTTAAGCCAGTGCTGGTAAAAAGCTTCTTTAGTGGACTTCCCTGCACCTTCGTTCTCTCCTGTGATGACAGCATTTCCACCTCACTCACAACGCCTTCGGCGGGTTTTGACAGCACCTTCTCATCAGGACTGAGGTCAGCTCCCTGTGTAGGGTCCTCTCCGGAAACACACGTTTCTTTGAGCTTCACCAGCTCCTTGGCAGGTTCGGCTTCCTGAGGTTCTGCATTCATTTCAACCAATTCTTCAGCTGGCACAGACCCTGCTGTTTCTTCCACCTCCATTTTCTGCTCAGTTCTCTCCTCCACGGTGCTGACGTGCACTTCGGCTACAACCTCTTCTTGGTGGACTTCTATTTTCTCATCAAACACTTCTGTCGCCAATGGAGCAGGTTTCTCTTCAGAAGGTCCCTGCGAGCCACTGACTTGCTCCTCCGAGGGCAGCTCGACTTTCTCATATTCAGCTGATAACCGGGGCTCGTGGGCACTTTCCGCTGGCTCCTGTGGGTGGGCTTGCTCGGAGGCAGTCAGTTTCTCGGAGTCGGCCTCTGCCTTTCCGTTTTCTTCTGTGTCAACTTTTTCTGGCTCTTGTTCCTTTTTCTTCTCTGAAGCTTCCACTTCATCCTCCTTTGGCTTCCTGAAACTGGTCTTTTTTCGCCAGCCAGCCCAACCTTGAGTGAAGAATTTTTTGAAGGTCGATCCCGTGTCACTGGTCACGGGACTAGTTGGAGATTCTGCAGACTTGCTGGGTTCTTTTTCTTGTTTCTCTTCTCCTTCCTCTTTGCATTCCTCCACCATTGCTTGGCTAGATTCGGCTGGAGGAGAAATTTCCACGTGGCTTTGCTCGTGCTTCAGGGTCTCTTCGGGTTTCTCTGTAGATTGTTTGAGTTCGCTTTCTTTGGATGCTGCTTCTCCAGCCCCAAGGCTGGGGTCCTGGTGGTCGCCAGCCCCTGCTGCTCCTTCTCCTTCATCTTTTTTCACAGTGAGTAGTTGGACAGTGTCAGGTTTCTCTGTTTTATCCTTTTTCACAGTGAATTTAAAGCCAACAAACTTAAACACCTTCTTAAATCCAATATCATTAGCCTGGGACTCAGTGGGTTGTGTTAGCTCTTCTAAATTGCTTTCTGAAGAAGGAATCTGTTCGATTATTTCAGGTGTCTCCTCCTGCCCATCTTCTGTGACGTCTTGAACAACCGCTGATTTAGCAGCCATCTCCTTATCGGAGTCTCTTTCGCTCACATCTTCAGAGTCTCTCTGTCCAACTATTAACAAAAAGGGGGGGTGGGGAGAAGAGAAAAGGTGATTACAATTCGAGAAAATTGTTTTTCTCAGACAGGGCCTCACTCTCTTGCCCCAGCTGGAGTGCAGCGGTGTGGTCTTGGCTCACTGCAGCCTCAACCCCCTAGGCTCAAGGAATCCTCCCACCTCAGTGTCCCTGAGTAGCTACGACTACAGGCACATGCCACCACGTCCAGCTAAGTTTTTTATTTTCTGTACAGAGGAGATCTCACTATGTCGTCCAGGCTGGTCTCCAACTGCTGGGCTTGAGTGATCCTCCTGCCTCAGCTTCTCAAAGCGTTGGGATTACAGGTATGAGCTACAGTGCCCAGACTAAGAAAATTAATTTTTTTTTTTTTTGAGACAGAATCTCGCTCTGTCACCCAGGCTGGAGTGCAGTGGTGTGATCTCGGCTCACTGCAACCTCCGCCCCAGGTTAAAGTGATTCTCCTGCCTTAGCCTCCCGAGTAGCTGGGATTACAGGCGTCTTTCACCATGCCTGGCTGATTTTTGTATTTTTAGTAGAGGCAGGGTTTCACCATGTTGGCCAGGCTGGTCTCAAGCTCCTGACTTCAAGTGATCCGGCCACCTTGGCCTCCCAAAGTGCTGGGATTACAGGCGCGAGCCACAGCGCCCTGCGAAAATTAAATATTTTTAATACATAACCAATTAATACTTTCTTTAATGCCAGGTAATTCAAGGATAAAGTGAGATCTTACAGAGATTTGTAAATCTTAATAGATTAATGTCTACTTCTTTCCAGTGACCTTTAAAAATTCAGGTTCAAAGAGAATTATCGGCTCTTTCTGTTGCCTGTTAAAGAGAAAGTTGACAAACTTAATTATCAAAAAATTAGTTCCACATAAGTAGCCACGGTACCCCTAAGAGTGAGTCAACCATACTGTATCTTCTGTAGAAACGTAAGATGGAATCCCACATCACACCCATATTTTAAAGAAGACTCCATCAAGTTTTAGATATAACTTCCCACTTAATAGGAAATATAGGGTTTCAAGAACAAGCGAAAGAACAAACAAGTATCTACACCAATCTAAAGAAGGGGACATTCTATGTGGTAACTAAGTTCGACCTCAACAGGTCCCCAAAAGGGAGCAGAGCTCTTTAGAGAAACTACAGGCTGGGTCAGAGGACGTATGAAGAATATTTTGTTGTGCTCAAAAGCTGATGGAGGTGTCGAAAGGACACAAGAACTGGCTTGACGGGGCTCCCAATGTCCAAACTTTGAAGCATAGAAAAGAATAATGGATCCTTTGTAGTTTATGAGAGTGACGATTAGGTGTTCATTGCAATGTGTGCATTGTTACCACGATGGCACATTACTTGTCTGACGTGAAAAAGAAAAAGAAAGAGAATAATGACACTGATGGGTTAAAACACATTGAATAAAAAAAGAATCCATGAATCAAGAGTGATACTAAAAAAGGTAAATGAGGAAAAGGGAGCACTTCTTTAACGAAAAAAAAAATGTCAATAAATATAGATATAACTTCCACTTTGATCCTCCAAGTCATTATTGTTAGAATTTTAGATTTAGAAAATTATAATTTACAGACACCATTTTAATAACTCATTCAGTCAAGGATCATGAATTGCTAAAACCATCGGGTCAGGAAACATACATTCAGAGTACCAACATACAGATTACTTAATTTCAAAAAAATGACCTTGACAATGGAGAAGTCTGCAGGCACCACCTTAACCAAGTGATCACATTTAACATCCTCAGTAACGGGACAGATGTCATTGTGCTTCCTGGTGTGAGGCACTAAGAAGGCCAAGAATTTCTCTATGTGGCATCCTGACCAAAAGGTTGAACGGCATCTAATCACAACGACACAACCAGACAAATCCACAATGAAGGACGTTCTGCAAAACAACTAGCCTGGCCTGAAATGTCAGTGTCACAGAAGAATGAAAATCCAGCAGAAACACAAAAGGATTGTCTGCAAGTAATTTTCAAATAGGTTGGTGGGGGGTGGGGCGGATGATGTAGCTTTCCATAAATGGTGAATTAGGTCAAATGTACATAAGTATTTACTATATTTTTCTGGGTTTGTAATTTTAAAATCATTGAGGGGAAAAGTCAAGTCAATGTAATTTAATTGGGGGAAGTAGAGGGGAGGTATATTGTGTTAAATTAAGAGATTTAAGGAACACAATAACCAGAGGTGCCTGGCATGATCCTGAATTGGATATTCATTAGGGAAAGACAGCTAAAGGACATTTTTGGGTCTTCTTGAGAAATACCGAGTATGAGATTTGGGATTAGATCAGATGAATTTTCATTGAAATAAAAGGGTAGAGAGATTTGACTGCAGAAAGCAGGTTACCAAACAGTATATACAATGACCTCATTCTGGCTTAAAAACAACTGTCTCTCATTTCTCTCTCTCTGTCACACACACACACACACACACACACACACACATACATAAACACACACATCTTTCACATATGATCTCTGGGGGATGCGAATGTCATTTATTTTAGTTTTGCTTGTCTTAATTTTCTTTTTTCTTTCATTTTTTTTTAGACAGAGTCTCACTCTGTCGCCCAGGCTGCAGCGATGTGATCTGGGCTCACTGCAACCTCTGCCTCCTGGGTTCACGCAATTCTCCTGCCTCAGCCTCCCGAGTAGCTGGGACTACTGGCATGTGCCACCACACCTGACTAATGTTTGTATTTTTAGTAGAGATGGGGTTTCACTATGTTTGGCCACGCTGGTCTCAAACTCCTGGCCTCAGGTGATCCGCCCGCTTCAGCCTCCCAAAGTGCTGGGATTACAGGTGTGAGCCACTGTGCCCAGCTTCTAATTTTCTACATAGGACATATATCGATTTCTGTACTAAACAAAAAGGTCAATTAAAATGGACACCAAAAAAATCTTAACAAAAACTGCAAAAATATACTTAATGTTTTAAGCACAAATTGAAGGTTAATAATTATAACGAGCCGGGCGCGGTGGCTCACGCCTGTAATCCCAGCACTTTGGGAGGCCGAGGCAGGCGGGTCACGACGTCAGGAGATTGAGACCATCCTGGCTAACACGGTGAAACCCCGTCTCTACTAAAAATACAAAAAATTAGCCGGGCATGGTAGCGGGCGCCTGTAGTCCCAGCTACTCGGGAGGCTGAGGCAGGAGAATGGTGTGAACCTGGGAGGCGGAAGTTGCAGTGAGCCGAGATCACACCACTGTACTCCAGCCTGGGGGACAGAGCAAGATACTGTCCCTGCCTCCAAAAAAAAAATTATGACTAGTACACACACCAGGACTTAGAACACAGCAATAAATACTTGAAATGCAGAAATATGTAGAAATATAGAATGCTTCCCAAAATCCATACATTCATTCCACTTATTTTTTTTTTTTGAGACGGAGTCTCGCTCTGTCGCCCAGGCTGGAGTACAGTGGCCGGATCTCAGCTCACTGCAAGCTCCGCCTCCCGGGTTTACTCCATTCTCCTGCCTCAGCCTCCCGAGTAGCTGGGACTACAGGTGCCCGCCACCTCGCCCAGCTAGTTTTTTTTTGTATTTTTTAGTAGAGACGGGGTTTCACCGTGTTAGCCAGGATGGTCTCGATCTCCTGACCTCGTGATCCACCCGTCTCGGCCTCCCAAAGTGCTGGGATTACAGGCTTGAGCCACCGCGCCCGGCCACTCATTCCACTTATATAATCTGATTACTCTGAAAACAATTCATTTTCATATTTATGAAATACTACAAATCTATGTCAACAAATTTCCATCGTACTACTTATTTGGTTTTATTTTGAAACCGAACCCCAGAAAGTTAAGTGAAAAACTAGGCCGGGCGCAGTGGCTCATGCCTGTAATGCCAGCACTTTGGGAGGTCGAGGCAGGTAGATCATTTGAGGTCAGGAGTTTGAGAGCAGACTGGCCAACATGGTGAAACCCCGTCTCTACTAAAAATACAAAAACTAGCCAGGCGTAGTGGCGGGCACCTGTAGTCCTAGCTACTCGGGAGGCTGAGGCAGGAGAATCGCTTGAACCCAGGAGGCGGAGGTTGCAGTGAGCCAAGATTGCGCCATTGCACTCCAGCCTGGGTGACAGAGCCAGACTCACTAAAAAAACAAACAGACAGAAACAACAGCAACAATGACAAAACTGCCTAAAGTGCCCAACCAAGTCAGGGCAAGAGTGTGACATAGAGGTTTTTTTTTTTTTGTCCTTGTACCTTGTTATTCTCTAAGTTAAGCTAAAGTTCTTTTTTTCTTTTCAAACATTGCCAGATTTTTGGATATTCATAGTTGAATAGGTTATCTGGGCCTCTTATTCTTCAGATACTCAATCAGGGCCTTTGCTTCAGTGGTGATGCCACAGACTCACTATCTGTAATAGCTTTGATAATCAGCAAGGCTCATTTTTTCTGCCATCAGTATCTAAGGTAGCATTAAAAACAAAAACTTTTAGTTTTACCCCTGAGAACTAAACATTTCAGATAGCGAAGAAGGTTTCACGAAAAACCCAAGAATCTCATTATTTTGATCCAAGGCACAGTTCCTAAAGGATTTCCCTTTTCCCTTTATAAAACACACATTTGTGACCAACATTAGACTTAACAAACAATAAGGAAAAATTAAACACTGATACTAAACTTTGAAGCAAATACTCAAAGAGAAAGAAAAGTCCAGACATCTACGATTTAAACTTCTTCTACATTTTAGATATATATATACTCTTCCCATTATTTTTTAAAGCATGTATTCTGAAATAAGAAAATGCTTTAAGTTTCTATTTGTTCCTATTATAAACCGACATTGTGATGAACGTGTTTATAGTTAAATCCAAAAGTTTCTTTAACAGTATTTCCATGAACTATTTCTTTCTTTTTTTTTTTTTCTTTTTTTGAGCCAGAGTCTTCGCTCTGTCACCCACACTGGAGTGCAGTGGCATGATCTCAGTTCACTGCAACCTCTGCCTCCTGGGTTCAAGCGATTCTCCTCCCTCAGCCTCCCAAGTAGCTGGGATTACAGGCACTGCCACCACACTCGGCTAATTTTTGTATTTTTAGTACAGACGAGGTTTCACCATGCTGGCCAGGCTGGTTTCAAACTCCCGACCTCAGGTGATCCGCCTGCCTTAGCCTCCCAAAGTGCTGTGATTATAGGCGTGGGCCACTGTGCCTGGCAGTCACAAAAGAACTTTTTGCAAACACTTCTAATGCAATTTAAGAGATGCGACTTTCCTTTTGAAAAAGTTGGATAAAATAATTGGAAATATACTAGAGAAAAAAGAAAAATTCCAAAAACAAACTCTATTCTAGTATGATTTCACTAGTACAGAATACAAACAGAAATTACATGTCCTGCCAGCAAGCATGTCATTAAAAACAAATATTCATCAACCTCCCTGGATTCACAAAATGCAGAGACATGTTGCTAACATAGGAGTAGAAAGCTGGTGTCACACAACCATTTCCCCCTCACTATTTTCCCTCCACTCTTAAATCTATGTTTCCATTGTAAACACTTCTGTTTCATTCTGAAAGGGCCGAAATGTTTATAGTCAAAACTAGGGAGATAAAGGTTCATGAACCAGCTGCCAGCAGGCAGAACAAAACAGCTATTGGGCCGGGCGCTATGGCTCACACCTGTAATCCCAGCATTTTGGGAGGCCGAAGCAGGCGGTTCACTTGAGGTCAGGAATTCGAGACCATGCTGGTCAAAGTGGTGAAACCCCATCTCTACTAAAAATACAAAAATTAGCTGTGCATGGTGGCACATGCCTGTAGTCTCAGCTACTTGGGAGACTGAGGCAGGAGAATCACTTGAACCTGGGAGGTGGAGGTTGCAGTGAGCTGAGATCACACTACCGCACTCCAGCCTGGGTGACTGCCATGGTATCTAAGGTAGCTGTTACTGAACAGCTACTGATAGTTCAGTATAGCTTAACAATAATCAGATGTTCTCTTTATATAGAGTAAGTGAGTTATGAGATGAACACATAATAAATCGCATATAGAAAAATTTTAAGTTGTAGGCAGGGCATGGTGGCTCACGCCTGTAATCCCAGCACTTTGGGAGGCTGAGGTGGGTGGATCACGAGGTCAGGAGATCGAGAACATCCTGGCTAACATGGTGAAACCCCAACTCTACTAAAAGTACAAAAAAAAAAAAAAAATTAGCCAGGCATGGTGGTGGGCGCCTGTAGCCCCAGTTACTCGGGAGGCTGAGGCAGGAGAATGGTGTGAACCTAGGAGGAGGGGCTTGCAGTAAGCCGAGATCACACCACTGCACTGGAGCCTGGGTGACAGAGCGAGACTCCATTTCAAAAAGAAAAATAAAAATGTTAAGCTGTAACTGGTCAACTAGTCTGCAGTCTCTTTTGACCTAAGTAATCCTAAGAGCTACAATTGTCAGAACAATCTTCTGATGCCTCCGTGCTTTGTGCTTCACCCTCATTTCGGCTTCCACGTACCCTCTGTGCTGGGGCAATCTACACACTCCATACAAGGTACCTGCTAAGCAGGGCCTCCTAAAATACCGCTTCTATCACATCACCAGGCTGTCGACTCCTAATGGCTCCAGGGCCTAGAGAATAGTCTTCTAACCTACCTAGCCTGGCAGGTACCTATATGTGTACCCGTGCTGTTGAGATCCTGACCCCAAAACACAAGCGATCGGGCTTGGAACCTGAATTGAATCATGGACCGCACTTCCCAGCCTGCCCCATCACTCGGCTCCACACTCCCCATGGTGCAGCCCAAGTGCTGAGGCCTGTTCCATTCTGTTCTGCGCCCCCACACTCTGCTGGCCTTCAGGCCTCACAGTGAGGGCAACTTTGCTAAATCCTGGTGACTTTTTGAGGCCTGGGTCATCCTCGATCTGCCCTGCCGCCCACCTCCCCAGGTGACCGCAGCCACAGCCATGTCCACTCCAACCCCCTGACTCCCCTTTCAAGCCAGAATCTTCCGGGGGGTGTCCTCTGGGTGGCAGGAAGTGGGGCCCACCCTGGGGCATCCCTGGGGTTGCGCCTGTGTTAAAGTGTTTCCCTCACATCTCCCTGTAGGCTGCTGTCGCAGAGCGTTTTGGCACCTGCGTCACGGGACCCGGAAAGGCCTTGCCTTTCTGGGGCTGGGGGACTGGGGCAAGATCAAGGGCAGCAGGCGGCTCTGCAGCCTGGGCTGGCATGCCACGGGCGCAGGCCCTTCTCGACCTGTCCCTGCGCGCCTTGGCCAGTAAAGAGGCTTTCCCAAGCCTGGGACGGGAAGGAAGGAGGCTGGAAAACCCACACACCCATCTCAGGCCGGTCCTAAGGGACAGTTGGTGGCCCTCGGGATTCCGTGTCCGCCATCGCCGCGGGGCGAACGGCCGCTGGGGGGCACGTGCTACTCACTGCAGAGTTTACTCCACCAGGGCATGGCGCGCGCAGCCCGCCGGCAGGGGCAGCCCAACAGCGGCCCGCGAGGCCCAGCGCGCCCCTGCCGGCTGCCGTAGCTCGCGAAAGCCTGGGCCCCCGGAGCCTGCAGCGAACGTCACAAAGGACGCAGCCTCCTCGCGCCCGGCGCCAGCCGTCGGCTTCCCAGGAAACCCCTGGTGATCCTGCGGACCGCCCCAGTGGGGTCTCTTCAAACCCAAGCCCGCTGAGGCCGAAAACCATCCTGCTAACCAACTGCCAAGCCGTCGCTGAACATCCCTGACACTTAATTTAAAAAAAAAAGGGGGCCTGGAGGCCTGGCGCGGTGGCTCACACCTGTAATCCCAGCACTTTGGGAGGCCGAGGTGGGCAGATCACTTGAGGTCAGGAGTTCGAGACCAGCCTGGCCAACATGGTGAACCCCCCATCTCTACTAAAAATACAAACAAATTAGCCGGGCGTGGTGGCACATGTCTGTAATCCCAGCTACTCGGAAGGCTGAGGCAAAAGAATCGGTTGCACCGGGAAGGCGGAGGTTGCAGTGAGCCAAGATCGCGCCACTGCATTCCAGCCTGGGAGACAGGGCAAGACTGTCTCAAAACAAACAAACAAACAAACGAAAACAAACAAAAAGGACCTCGACAATGGAGAAATCTGGCAGGCACCACTTTAACCAAGGGATCAGACTTATCCTGAATAATGGAACAGATGTCATCGTGCTTCCTGATGTGAGGCACTCAGAAGGACAAGAATTCATCTTTGTAACACTGCTGATCAAAATGTTTAACGGCATCTAATCACGAGGAAATAATCAGACAAATCCGCAATGAAGGACGTTCTGCAAAACAACTAGCCTGGCCTGAAATATCAATGTCACAGAAGGATGAAAATCAAGCAAAAACACAAAGAGGTTTTGTCTGGCAATGGCCAAGGCATGGCGGAACCTGCTTGTGGGTTTGGCTGGGTTGTAAAGAGCTTTAACTTCTTGACTATTAGCACAAGATTGAGGGTATCAGTCAAGTTCCCATTACAAAGCCATCACTTACAGAGCCTTGCGGGATAGAAGGTGGAGCTCACCTGCTCCTTCCAACTGGGACTTCAAAAATAGTCATCTGTGAGAATGCAGATGGACAGCCACTTGGGAGGACAGTCTACGGCTTCTTTTCATACTGAACATACTCTTCCCATATGATCTGGCAATCATGCTCCTTGGTATTCACCCAAATGAGCTGAAAATTTATGTCCACACAAAACATCTGCACACAGATGTTTACAGCAGCTTTATGCATAAGTGCCAAAACTTGGAAGCAATCAGATGTCCTTCAATAGATGAGTGGATAAAGTATGGTACATTTAGACAACGGAATATTATTCAGTACTAAAAAGAAATGAGTTGGCTGGGTGCGGTGGCTCATGCCTGTAATCCCAGCACTTTGGGAGGCCAAGGTGGGTGGATCACCAGGTCATGAGTTCAAGACCAGCCTGGCCAAGATGGTGAAACCCCGTCTCTACTAAAAAAAGTACAAAAATTAGCCAGGCATGATGGTGGGCACCTGTAATCCCAGCTACTCGGAAGGCTGAGGCAGAGAATTGCTTGAACCTGGGAGGCGGGGTTTGCAGTGAGCTGAGATCGTGCCACTGCACTCCAGCCTGGGTAACAGAGCGAGACTCCATCTCAAAAAAGAAAAAAAGAAAGAAAGAAAAATTAGTTATCAGGCCATGAAAAGTCATGGAGGGAACTTAAATGTATATAGCTAAGCAAAAGGAGACACTCTGAGGAAGATACACAATGTATGATTCCAACTATATGACATTCTGAAAAAGGCAAAACTATGGAGACAGTAAAAAGAGCAGTAGTTGCCAGGGGGTGGGGGGAGGAAGGGATGAATATATGAAGCACAGATGATTTTTATGGCAGTGAAGCCATTCTGCATGATGCTGTCATGGCGGGTACACATCATTATGTATTGGCCCAAACCCACAGAAAGTATGCCACCAAGAGTGAGCCCTAATGTAAACTTTGGACTCTGGGTGATAACCATGTATCAGTGTAGGTTCACTGATTGTAACAAACAACCCATTCTGGTGGGGAATGTTGATAAGGGCTGGGGTAGGCTGTGTAGGCGATGGGGCAAGGGACACATGGGAATTCTTCGAACTCTCCACTCAATTTTGCTGTGAACCTGAAACTACTCTTAAAAATAGTCTGTTTTTAAAAACGGTCATATGACTTGACCAACATCATATAGGTGTGTGGTATCTCAGGAGGGCCAAAGGCTGGCTGGGGAGTACTTAAAGTGAAGGCACTAAAGGAGCAAAATACAGTTTGTCTTTTTGAAAGAAAAGTCAATTTCATACCCTTTTAAAGCATAAACATACTTATTTTCCATAAATCATTGTAACTTTTTATAGTTCACAAGCGCCACTTATGGCAAGAACAAGTATTTCGATATGTCAACTCCTACACTTAGATGGAAAAACTGCTTTATGTCTAATGTGGACAGCAATTTGAATTCTATTTCAGTGTGAAAGGCAGAGTTTATTCATAGTTACAGTCATGCATCTTTTTGAAAAGGAAACAGTGCATACATCCTACCCACCCAACTCACAGCAATTCAAAAGATTACCCGATCATCACTTTACAACCATCAAAGTGAAAGCTGGATAAAGCAAGAATCAATGGGTGCCAAAGTGCTAAATGGAGGAGAGGGGCAGGATGTTTACATGCTTATTGTTGAAAAGGAGGGAGAAAAGCCCAATTCTACAGTGGAGAAATCCGACAACACCTTAACATCAGTCTACAAGGGACAGATGGACACTGCGTGCAGTACCCTGAGAAGGACACAACATCACCTCTGCAGGATTCTGGCTTAGAATGAGTAATCTACGGCCAGGTGCAGTGGCTCATGCCTGTAATCCCAGCACTTTGGGGGTGCGAGGTAGGCAGATCACCTCAAGTCAGGAGTTCAAGACCAGCCTGGCCAACATGGCGAAACCCAGTCTCTACTAAAAACACAAAAATTAGCCAGGCATGGTGGTGGGTGCCTGGAGTCCCAGCTACGCAGGAGGCTGAAGTGGGAGAATCGCTTAAACCTGGGAGGTGGAGGTTGCAGTAAACCGAGATCATACCACTGCACTTTAGCCTGGGCAAGAGAGCAAGACTCCGTCTCAGGGAGAAAAAAAAAAACAAAGAATGAGTAACCTAAATTGATTTAGGCAAAAGAAATATCAAATAAAGAATGAGTAGAAATGGCGAGAGAACTTATGCTTTGAACATATCAAATCTAAAAGACAAAAGCTATAGAAGTCTTCCAGATTAAAAGAAGCTAAAAAGACATGACAACACAAAATCTCTGACCCTAGGGTGGATCTTGGAATGCAAAGAGGAATGCTTTAAAATGGACATAATTAGATTAACTGACAAAATTAGAAGCAGATTATAGAAAAGTTCTGTAATAACTTAAATGTATGATATTGATAACTGTCAATAACTGTACTACGGTTATGAAAGGGAATATCCCTATTCTTGGAAAATACACACTGAAATATTTAGGGGTAAAAGACCATGATGTATATAACTTACTTTCAAATGCTTCCCTAATTTTTTTGAGACAATGTATCCCTCTATCGCCCAGGCAGGAGTACCATGGTGTCATCTTGGCTCACTGCAGCCTCCGTTTCCAGGGCTCAAGCGATTCTCCAGCCTCAACCTCCCAAGTAGCTGGGAATACAGGCGTGAGTCACCGATGCCTGGCTAACTTTTGTATTTTTAGTAGACACAGGGGTTTCACCATAGCTGGCCTTGAACTCCTGAGCTCAAAGCAATCCTCCTCAGCCTCCCAAAGGGCTGGGATTACAGGTGTGAGCCACTGTGCCTGGCCTTCTTCAGTGAATTTATTAATATATCTCATGCCTATGTGAGTTATAACAGAAACCTGTGGACTGAGGTTTGTTTTGTTTTCCAACAAAAAGAGAGTAAATATAGCAAGTGAGGGAAAATGTTGACAATATCCACTATTTGGGTTAAAACGGTGAACCTGAGTAAAGGGTATGGGTGTTCTATGTATTCATTTTAGTCTTCCAACTTTCTGAATGTTTACAGTTATCTTTTTGTTTTTTGTTTTTTTTTTTGATACAGAAACTCACTCTTGTTGCCCAGGCTGGAGCGCAATGGCACGAGCTCAGCTCACTGCAACCTCCACCTCTCGGGTTCAAGCAATTCTTCTGTCCCAGCCTCCCAAGTAGCTGGGATTACAGGCGCCCACCCCCAAGCCCAGCTAATTTTTTGTATTTTTAGTAGAGATGGGGTTTCACCATGTTGGCCAGGCTGCTCTCGAACTCCTGACCTTGGGTGATCTACCCGCCTTGGCCTCTCAAAGTGCTGAGATTACAGGCGTGAGCCACCGGAACTGGCCTGAAGTTATTTTTTTTTTAAATCACTTGGAAGAATGCACTCGGAATTGCAGATAACTACTAAAAATTATAGAAAACAACAAAATGTAGAGTGATGATTTACCCGACCTGATTTTAGAGGAGAATATCAGATATTTCCTTCACATTACATACCATAATATAAATTTTATCTTGTATTAAATAACAGGAAAACGACTTAACTTTCTCCCACCAAAGAGAGGAAAAGAATTCAGGCAGAGGGGAAGAAAATGAAAGAGCAGAAGTTCTGGGGACAGACTGGTATTTAAATTTTAGTTGTAGCACTATACTAGCACCAGGCCCTTGGGCAAGTTTCCTAAAAATCTCTGTTCTTAGACATTTCTCAAAAGAAGACATACAAACAGCAAAGAAACATATGAAAACATTCTCAGCAGCACTATCAGAGAAATGCAGTTTAAAACCACAATCTTGCACCAGTCAGAATGGCTATTTTTTATTATTTATTTATTTTGAGACGGAGTCTCGCTGTGTCGCCCAGGCTGGAGTGCAATGGCGCGATCTCAGCTCACTGCGACCTCCGCCTCCTGGGTTCACGCAATTCTGTCTCAGCCTCCCAAGTAGCTGGGACTACAGCCGCACGCCACCATGCCTGACTAATTTTTATATTTTTAGTAGAGACGGGGTTTCACCATGTTGACCAGGCTGGTCTCGAACTCCTGACCTCAGGTGATCCACCTGCCTCAGCCTCCCAAAGTGCTGGGATTATAGATGTGAGCCACTGTGCCTAGCCAGAATAGCTATTATTAAAAAGTCAAAAAACAACAGATGTTGGCACAGATGTGGAGAAAAGGGAACGTGTATACATTGCCAGTGGGAATGTAAATTAGTAAGAGAGCTATAGAAAACACTATGGAGATTTCTCAAGGAACAAAAAACAGAACTACCATTCCACACAGCAATCCCATTATTTGGCACCTACCCAAGAGAGATAAAATCAATTTATCAAAAAGATACATGTTTCTTCCAGCACTATTCACACTAGCAAAGTCAAAGAACCAACCCAAGTGTCCAAAGTTTGACTGGGTAAAGCAAATGTGGTCCACATACACCATCGAATATATGCAGCCATAAAAAAGAATGAAATCATGTCCTTTGCAACAACATGGAAGGATCTGGAGGCCATAAACCTAAGTAAAATAACTCAGAAAGTAAAATGCTGCATATTCTCATAAATGGTAGTTAACCAATGAGTACACAGGGACATAAAGATGGAAATAATAGACACTGGGGACTCTAAAAGGGAGGGAAGGTGGGAGGGAAGTCAGAGTTGAAATATACTATTGAGTACAATGTTCACCACTCCCGTGATGGGTACACCAGAGCCCAAACTTCACCATTACGCAATATATCCATGTAACAAACCTATACGTGTATCCCTGAAGCTAAACTAAAAATAAGGCCAGGTACAGCGACTCACAGGGCTGTAATCCCAGCACTTTGAGAGGCTGAGGCAGGAGGATCACTTTGGGGTCAGGAGTCTGAGACCAGCTTTGGGCAACACAGTCAAACTCTGTCTCTACTAAAAATACAAAAGCTAGCTGGGTGTGGTGGTACACGCTTATAATCCCAGCTACTTAGGAGGCTGAGGCAGGAGGATAGCTTGAATCCGCGAGGTGGAGGTTGCAATGAGTGGAGATCGTGCCACTGCACTCTAGCCTGGGTGACAGAGTGAGTCTCCATCTCGGAAAAAAAACAAAAAGTGAAATAAAAATAAAATGAAAATCTCTGTTCTTAGTGTCCTCACCTATAACATAAATCACTTACATTATAGGTGAGGACACTAAGGCTGGTTATGAGGATGACACATCAGTTGGCTTTCTATAAAAACAAAACTTTACTTTTCATCACTTTTTGCCAATTCCAAACATAATCAGTATAAATTGTAGAAGACTTTAAAAACACAGGGAATAGGGAAAACTTTTCATAAGGACAACATCCCGATAATCACTATTTGTTTTGTTTTCTGAATAGAGTCTTCAAAACTAAGACCTAATGGCTGCAAAATTTGTTTTTCTGTCCCCATGGTTAGATAATGTCAAATCTTCACCATCACGCTTTGTCACAAACATTTCCGAGTATAGAATCATTGTCCAAATGCCTGAATGAGTTTTGGACAGAAGAGGGCAGTATTGAACAGCTTTCAGCTCTGCTGAACCAGAAAGCTCTTGATTTTTACGACCAGAAGTCACTGAAAATCACATACAAAAAGTTGAAGACCAGTTCCAGGAGGCTGAGGCAGGAGAATGGCGTGAACCCGGGAGATTGAGCTTGCAGTGGAGATGCTGCCACTGCACTCCAGCCTGGGCGACAACTATTCCGTCTCAAAAAAAAAAAAAAAAAAAAAAAGTTGAGATGCACTCTTTTTTATTTTTATTTTTTGAGACGGAGTCTTGCTCTGTTGCCCAGGCTGGAGTATAGTGGCGTGATCTCAGCTCTCTGCAGCCTCTGCCTCCAGTGTTCCAGCGATCCAGCGATTCTCCTGCCTCAGCCTCCTGCGAAGCTGGGACTACAGGTGCCCGCCACCACACCCGGCTAATTTTTGTATTTTTAGTAGAGACAGGGTTTCACCATGTTGGCCAGGCTGGTCTCGAACTACTGCCTCAGGTGATCCACCTGCCTCGGCCTCCTAAAGTGTTGGGATTACAGGCATGAGCCACCGCGCCCAGCCGAGATGCACTTTCAAATCCTGTAAAGTTGAATGTGACATTGCGCCTATTTTTACCACCTTGACTTCCAACATCAATATTTCAAGGGGAGAAAAGAGGCACATATGTGTCGAGTTAACTCCCTATCTTCTAGTTTTCTTTATTTGCACCATGTAAAGATGCAGATCCCTTTTCTGTTTTTGTTTTTGTAGAGATGGAGGATCTCGCTATGTTGCCCAGGCTGGTCTTGAACTCCTGGCCTCAAGCGATCCTCCCACCTCAGCCTCCCAAAGTGCTGGGATTACAGACATAAGCCACAGAGCCTGGCCAGATGCAGGTCCTTTACCTCAAGTATGGGTCAAAGGTGGCCGGGACCCTTCTTCCTGTGCTGGCCTCCCCCTCCTCATCTCCTTCACTTTTTTTGCTTTCCCCAGCCCAACTGTACACGATACATCAAAATCACCCCCATATTTCCCAGGTTCTTGCTGCAGGTAAAGATTGCCAAACAAGACCATCATCATTCCCTGCTAGTTTGTGGTTAGCAGAAACCTTTGAAAAAAAAAATTTTTTTTTTTTGAGACACAGTCTTGCTCTGTTGCCCAGGCTAGAGTGTAGTGGTGCGATGTTGAATCACTGCAGTCTCCACCTCCCAGGTTCAAGCGATTTTCCTGCCTCAGCCTCCCGAGTAGCTGGGACCACAGGCGCTCGCCACCATGCCCAGCTGATTTTTTATTTTTAGTAGAGACAGAGTTTCACCATGTTGGCCAGGATGGTCTCAAACTCCTGACCTCAGGTGATCCGCTAGCCTCAGCCTCCCAAAGTGCTGGGATTACAGGCGTGAGCCACTGCACCCGGCCTGAGAAAGTATTTTTACATGCTCCCTGCATGCTGGTTGTGAATGAGTTAAAGATTGCAGCTTAGCGAGCACAGTGGGAGGCTGTTAAATGCATTATAAACAGTCTAAAAGATGTGGGGGCAGCAGGCAGGAGAGGCTCAGACCAGAGGCTCAACCCACTCCCACTGCTGGGAGTGAAGGGAGTAAGTGATTGATAAGAGGCCTCTAAAAATAGGAGGGGGCTTCCAGGACTGGCAGCCAGTGCTCACCTGTGCAGGCCTGGCACAGTGGAATCCATTCACAGCCACACTTCATCACAGCCTTCCGTTAGGGCGCTTCTTTTAATTCAAAACTCCTACGGAATTTTCATCTGCCTTAGATTTGTCCGACTGGCTACAAAGAGGAAGATCAAAAAGCTCCATCTTTGATTTGGGATCACTGATATGGGGATGTACTTTTTCATGCCCCTAACACTTCCTTTGATTTTGCAGTGGCCTTTTCCACACAATGTAGTTTTTTAACTCGTGTGTGACTGAATGATCCTACCGTTTTTAAACACGTGGCTATCCACCCAAGTCTCTCCGATGCCCAGAAAGCCCAATCGTGGTGCTCACGTGCTCACTGGTGCTGAGGTTGTTAGAAACAACTCCAGCATCCCACTAGGTCACAAAGATGGCCAAAATGTTAAAGGGAGTGTTGGTGTGTCCCCTGTAGAAGCCTCTGGAGCCCGAATTCACAGGCACCTCCGTCTTCGTACTGCCCTATTAGTCACTGGTCTTTTCCCACCCTGTAGACACTTCAAAGGGCAGGAAAAAGACTAATCCTTCCAACAGGCCACACACCCATGTGTGATACATGTCTTGATTGACAGGTCTTTCGACATCAATCATTAGTGAAACAACATCATCCATGCCTTGTTTCTCAAGAGGGTATTACTACAGAAACCAGATATTTCTATGCCCTTCTTCTGGGTGGAGACACCTAATCACATGCTTGTGTGAGACAGGGTCAACATGATGAAAACATTACTTGGAAAAGATAAGAGATAAGATAATTTTAAAGAAGATGTAGAAAGAGCTTTCATTCACTTAATTTTCTGAATATACCCAAGAAGGAGGGATCTCTGCATGGATATAGTGCATATAAGACACAGGACCGGGCCGGGCGCGGTGGCTCACCTCTGTAATCCCAGCACTTTGGGAGGCCAAGGCGGGTGGATCACGAGGTCAGGAAATTGAGACCATCCTGGCTAACACGGTGAAACCCCATCTCTACTAAAAACACAAAAATTTAGCCGGGTGTGGTGGCGGGCACCTGTAACCCCAGCTACTCAGGAGACTGAGGCAGGAGAATCATTTGATCCTGGGAGATGGAGGTTGCATTGAGCTAAGATCATGCCACTGTACTCCAGCCTGGCAAAAGAGCGAGACTCTGTCTCAAAAAAAAAAAAAAAAAAAAAAAATGTGGGGTTGGACATGCTACTCATTAGGGTCCCAGCTGCTTGGGAGGCTGAGGCAGGAGGATCGTTGAGCCCAGGAGTTCCAGGCTGCAGTGATCTATGATCATGCTACTGTACTCCAAAACAAAACTTTTAAAAAGATGAAGTAAAAATAAAGACTGGATATGGATGAAGCTACTTCATGCTACAACATTCCGGAAGGAAAAATAACTTGAAGTTACCACTGCCAAGACCTTGGGTAGGCTTTTTGCTTTATGTTTTTCTAAGATAAATGAAAGTTATTCTTAATAATAAGTGTGGAAAGTGAAATAGAGAAGAAAAGATACCTCCTGGAGTGAACAGCTTTCACCCTATTTTTAAGAGTATAAACTATCCTCAATTACGACATTATAAAAAAATTATAACACATGTTTAATAATAACAAACAGCTCATTTTAAAATTTAAAATTTTAAAATTTTAAACAGCTTTGTCATAACAAACCCCTTCGAGGTTAAAAAAAAAAAGGTCTATGGAATATTAATGGAGTCAAATAAATGTGAAAATATATGAAAAGTTGCATCTTTAGTGATGTAGTAAGAAACCAAAACTTGAAATCATTTCATGTACAAAAATCTCACTTTGGCCAAGAATTACTGAAGTGTTTCACACTGAGGTGTTACCTGCTATTAACCTAGGTTTGTCTCCAGATAAATGGTCTGTGAATCCCAGTTTATCAAATCAATGTCCAGGTCTATAATGTGTATGTGCAAATATACATTTTCCTTTAGAAAATATCCATAATCTCCCCGTCTCCAAAGCTGCAAAGGCTCCATGATCCCAAGAAGGGCTAAGCTACAGTGGTCCCTGCTGGCTATGCGCTCCCTGTCCCCAAGCTCCATATAATGTAGAGACGGCCCATGTGTTCAAAACCTGGAGCATCGTCTTTCTTTTCTCGCTTTTCCAAATACTTAGCGACTAAGAGAGAAATTATATATTGTTTTCTTTTACTTTAGAGGCTTAAAAGAAGAAAAAAACATAAAGGGATATGTTGATTATATATTATAAAACGTTACTGTTTTTATCCAAACCTTAGCTATCAGGTTTCAGTGACACCACCACCATCATTTTTTGTTGAGAAAAAGAAGTACGATATTGCAGAAACGACATGTTCATTTTTCAGGCTTAGTCTCACCAGCGCTCCCCATCCCCAGGCACATCAGGATGGCTTACAGTGACATCTGGAACTAGTTATCTTTCCCCCAAGATTCGTAGCATTGTCCTGGAATTTTTCCAGGAATTCTCTGCATTCTAAGTCCATCCCTTATATGCTACACACCCAACTTCCCTTGTTCTAAAGCTCATTAACCAGAAAACTTCCAAGTGGAGATACATTCAAATTCATAGAAGCAACAATCCCATACAGAAGTATATAGGTGACATCATCATTGGACCTGGTGTTTTTTTTTGGGGGGTGGGGTGGGGACAGGGTCTTGCTCTGTTGCTCAGGCTGGAATACAGTGGCACAAGTGATCCTCCTACCTCAGCTTCCTAAGTAACTGGGACTACAGGCACGGGCCACATTGCCCAGCTAAATTTTTGATTTTTTTTAGAGAGGAGGTCTCCCCTATGTTGACCATGCTGGTCTCGAACTCCTGGACTCAAGCGATCCGCCTGCCTTGGCCTCCCAAAGTGGTAGGATTACAGGCATAAGCCACAATGTCCAGCCCCAATCCCAGGTTTTTATACTGATGTTTCACGATCCCTTAAACATCTGAGCGGGCATGTAAGAATGTGGACGTCACTAACACAAGTATTAGCATCTCACAACGAGAAAGAGGTCTTTTGCAAGGTACTCTACAGTTATGCTCTTACTAGCTGTGAAACCCTGGGTAATTATCAAATCATGAGAAACTTGCTTTCGCGATAGAAACGGGGTTACAGAACCACTTTTTGCAGGATTATTGTGAGGAATACATGGTAATGTCCACAAAGTGCTGAACAACACCTGCCAGACTAGGCGCTCAGGAAGTGGTAGTTATTAATCTAGCAGTTGTGAAAGTATCAATTTCGTGTCTCCAAAGTCTCTTGACAAGGAATCTGTCTCCATAGCAGATGGGAAACACCCATGTGTAAGGTATTTTTTTTCTCTCGTAAAAATTATTTGCATCGGGAAGTGCATTATAAATAATCTAGAACTAACATGAATGTTGATTCTTCCCCGGTTTCTACTTTAAAGAATAATGTCCCTATTTCTCATGATACTTGACAGTTTGCAATATATCAGTATTATCAGTGTCAGTAATGTGGGTGACTTAGAGAAAATAGAAAAGGTATTTGCTTAATTTAAAAGGATTTTTTTTTTGGCCGGGCGTGGTGGCTCACGCTTGTAATCCCAGCATTTTGGGAGGTTGAGGTAGGGTGGATCACCTGAAGTCAGGAGTTCAAGACCAGCCTGGCCAACATGGCGAAACCTCATCTCTACTAAAAATACAAACATTAGTGGGGCGTGGTGGTGGGCGCCTATAATCCCAGCTACTCGGCAGGCTGCAGCAGGGAGAATTGCTTGAACCTGGGAGGTGGAGGTTGCAGTGAGCTGAGATCGTGCCACTGCACTCTAGCCTGGGTGACAGAGTGAGACTTCATCTCAAAAAAAAAAAAAAAGCATTTTTTTGCTGGCATGCCATTGACAGTTGAGTGGGGAAGGGGATGATCATCGTGTCACATCACTTATCCCTTGTTTCTAAGCTAACTTATTGCAAATGAGATGTGAGAGAAAGAGACCTCAAGAATGGCAACAGTATGTAAAGTGAATAAGCAATTATTTCATAATTCAATTTTCACTGCATTCATTTTAGTGGTTTGTGTAAACTGGGTTGTGTGTGTGTGTGTGGGGGGGGGATAATAGTATTAAGTGATAGCTTTTCCTTACTTTCAGAAATGCAAACTCATTCCTAAGTAGTTCCTACAAAATGCCATCAGTCCTGTTAATAAATTGTAAAATTTAAACACACACCTCCTAAAATAACATAGTACTAAAGAGAACTACAATAACCTTCTATCATATTTAAGTGAGTAATCCCAAAGATGCAAGAGACCTTTAAGATTGCACTAAACCATACTGTCAATTTTTTTTTTTTTTTTTTTTTTTTTGAGGTGGAGTCTTGCTCTGTTAACCTGGCTGCAGGGCAGTGGCACAATCTCAGCTCACTGCAACCTCTGCCTCCCGGGTTCAAGCAATTCTCTCTGCCTCAGCCTCCTGAGTAGCTGGGATCACAGCTGCACACCACCATGCCAGGTTAATTTTTGTATTTTTAGTAGAGACAAGGTTTCACCATGATGGTCAGGCTAGTCTCGTACTCCTGACCTCATGATCCTCCCGCCTCAGCCTCCCAAAGTGCTGGGATTACAGGCGTGAGCCACCACGCCTGGCCACCTTACTGTCAATTTTTAAAGCCCTCATGGCTTTTCAAGATTCTGAACAACTATTTAAAGACGATTATTATGAATCTTCTCCATCAGAATAACTTGCGGAGGAAAAAACAAATGACAGCTGAAACTCCCTTTCATTTTTACTTCTTCCACTACATGAGATTTCTTGCTGTTAAATATTTGGAGTGAAGATTTTCTCTGCACTTTCTTATTACCAGGAAAAAGTGCAAAATTTTGCCACATCCTCCACACCCACATTGTAAGAAAAGTAAATTCAGAAAGCAATAGAGTCAATCACCTGATTTTGTCTTAAAAATTAGTCCTTCCCACTATTTCCATTCATTTAACATTCCATTGGGGTTATCTGAGCCAACTATTAAAGGCCCCCTCAAGTGTTCCAAGTTTATTAACCTTTAATGACTGCTAAAACTTTAGACCACCTTCTTTTACCATAGGAATCTCAGTATGCGACTAACTGAATGGTGAATATAATAAAAATCATATTGTACCCAAAAAATACTCAGAAAAAAGTCATGATCTCAGAAGCACCATCCCGAGCTGTGACTCCCTACAATACACATTTGCATATTCCATTCATAGAAAAATTAATGACCTGGGGAAAAAAAATGGAGATTTTCGTGTTTTAAATTTTTTCATTTTGTACAGTCTATTTACTAATAGTTTCGAGATACGACATAAACTTTCAAGCCGGGTAAATGGTAGAAAGGTTAGCCAAGTCAACTTGGGGGGCGAATTTTAAGGAAATCTCAAAGTAAACAAGCTAATGTATAGGAAGTGAGAGATAATTTTAGTATTGCTGAACTTTCACATTCTTTTAAATTACACAGGAGCGCATGGCTTTGCAGGAGCAGTTGCACTGAGAAAATTTTAAGTCCTAGAAATTCTATAGTTGCTTTAAAAAAAAAAATTGTAGGCCAGGTGCGGTGGCTCACGCCTATAATCCCAGCACTTTGGGAGACTGAGGCAGGCAGATCACGAGGTCAAGAGATCGAGACCATCCTGGCCAACTTGGTGAAACCCTGGTTCTACTAAAAATACAAAATTAGCTGGGCTTGGTGGCGTGTGCCTGTAACCCCAGCTACTCGGGAGGCTGAGGCAGGAGAATCGCTTGAACCTGGGAGGCAGAGGTTGCAGTGAGCCGAGATCGAGCCACTTCACTCCATTATGGTGAAAGAGCAAGACTCCATCTCAAAACAAAAACAAAAATAAAAACAAAAGTAGATTTGGCAGCAATGATCTCAAATATTTAAAGAAGTGCTGTTCCTATAAAGTTAAATTCGCAAATGAAGTTTAATTTTCTTGATGAGAGGAAGAGAAAATAAGCAAGTGAGGCCACAGTACAATGGCATAAGACTATCAAAAGTCAAGTTAGAGGAGCTGTAAGGGCATTCTAAAAGTTTCAAGCATGTAAGTTATTTGCTAGAAGTAGGCATTCAATATTATAATTCATACGACCAGATTCCTAGAAAGTAAGCTAAAGAAATATACTTTTCAAATACTATTTGTTGCTTAAATAGTGTTGCTTCCTAGCCACCAATTTTATAATACCTATGGCTTTATTAAAACCACCACTTAAAGCAGAGCTTAAATGTTAGTCCCCTAAACCACCAAGTGTACCTTTATTGAAAGTTCCTAATAAACAAGCCAAAATGCAAACACTTGTAATTTGCCCAGAAGAGGAATGTATTTGGTCTACAACTACGGCAAGAGATTAAGCTTTCACAACTTATTTTCAAATTCACAGACATCTGACATATTTCTATTCAGTCGGCTGCTGCTGTTCCTCTCCACATCCCTGTCTCCTTAAGGGAAAGGTACAACCCCGAACAAAATATACTAAAAGTCTCCCATAGGCACAGCCAAGAAGAGCTCAGCCAAAAACGAAAAGCTGAGGTTGTTTGATTCTTGCTGAGCCCAAGAGAGAACGTTCTTCTGATGAAAAACTCAGCACACGGAGAGAGATAAATGCCAATAACGGTCCAGCCACTGACCTCCCGGGCTCCCCACCAAACGCTCATTCGAAGCAAGAAAGCGCTTTTCTTGCCCCGTGCCTGCCGTCCGGGAAGGACAAAAGCGACCTGACCTGTGCCTTACCTGTGATGGTGATGGTCCCCAGCATATTTTAAGTAGCACTACTGTACAGGAGATCAGCTTAGCGGGTCCCTGCTTTCCGCAGCAGACGCCTCGTCTCCTTCCTGCCAACCCCGGGTGGTCTCGGTGGGATCAGAGCGGACTGAGCTCCCAGCCACTCCCGCAGGATCAGGGAGAACAGGAGGTGCCCGCGGAGCTGCCGCAGCGAAAAGCGGAGCGCGGATGCATTTCCCCAGATAATTATAGGCGGACCCCCACCCAGCCACCCACACGCGGGCTGGCGCTGGCCCCTCCCTTGCTGCGCTCCATAACTTCGGGAGCGCAAACTTCCCGGCCCCGGCTGCACAAGCAGGGGGGTCACGTGCTTCACCTTAAAGCCCTCCCCCGAGCTGGGCTCTGTGAGTAGTCAGCGGGCTCTGCAAAGTCCCGGGAGGGTTTAAAGGGTGCTGGACATGAGTACGATCCTGGAGCGGCCGCATTGGATCTAAACGGTTACCTCATTCTTGGCACCGATTTACTAATACTTCTGTATCTCAGCTTTTAAAATCATTTCAAGGAAATAGCCACACAGACATTAAATTCTCCCTCCATTTTGAAGACTGCATTCTGCATCCTTCTGTTTGTTTAAAGATTGGTGTGGTGCAAAACACCTCCCTTCTTGGCATCTGTAGCATTTTATATTTTCACCATCTGTGTCTTACACATACACACACGTTGCACTGATCTGAGGATTGGCAACTCTCAGTAGGGCTGTTTCCTGAACTCTTTCTTTGAGAAGGGCTGTCAGAATTGAACTTGTTCCTTCTAACAAGTGCTGTCTTCAACACTTGACCAAGGCAACTTTTCAAAAGCAGACTTGAGCATGAGGTCTTTTTCTAAATGGCAGAAGTTAGCTCATCTTTTAGATCAAACTATGCCATGTTCCAATTTTTAGACACGATCACATCTCTAACATGCAAGCACACACCTCGTAATTCAAAGCTTATGTTAAAAGTTCCGAAGATTTCAGGCAGCCCTAGAACACTTCAATTCTTTCTCATTGAAGCTTCAGGTTTGTTCTTTGTAAAGACATAAGTGACGAATGAGTTGGTGTAGTCTCACAATTTTAATACACTTTTTTTTGTACACCAATTTTTTGTTAGGGTAGGTCCTTTAGGTCCCTGGGTTTGTTCCTTTCTTTCATCCTTTCCTTATTTCATGCCTTGCCTGCCTGACCCCATTAACACAGCTCTTCCCCTACGCAAACAAAAAGCAAAGTTTTACTATTGCACTTCTCTTCAGAGAATGAAGATCTTGTTCATTACTGCTTGGGGCAGGGAAGAGGGAGGGGAGCCTCGGCGTGGACCACAGTGGGCACAGCAAAGAGGAGGGTGGGCGAGGAACAGGAGAATCAGGGAAAAATGAAGTCCAGGAGAGCTGGCTGGCATGGCACGTAGTTGCGCCTTTTGGGCACCAGGGGGCGCGATGCACCACACTCAGGCCCAGAGTGAGCAGCGTGAAGGTCGCTTCCTTGCTGGTAACTGGACCTTGTTAAAAAAATCAGCTTCAGCCTCTCCAAAAACCTGGCTTCCGTTTCACATCCTGGCAAATACCCGGCCTGGCGGGAACAGGGAGTGATGGGCCTTGTCCTGACTCAGTAAGATATTGCCTGGAAGCTGACTCCTAGACCGAGCCACTGAGCAGCTTCCCAACCTTTTATCTTCTCTAGAGAAGTCTCAACTCTAGTTCACAAATTGCTCCAATTTTAATAATGAGTCTGGTGTATGTGAAATGCTGCTGGTACTGAACATCCCTCTGGAGTCCACAGAGCCAAGGGGGCAGGGAAGCTTGGCCATTCCTCTCCTCCCAGTCCCAGCCCCGTAGTGTCCTGGCTGTGCAAATCACGGATAAAGACGTCTTGGGATGTTGTATCAGGGGTCTACATTAGTAAGTCCCTTCCCCAGAGATGTTCCAGGAGCCGTGGGCGATCTGGGTTCTCAGGGTTTGGTTCTGCATCATTTCTCAGCACCAGTGATTGGGGACAACACAGGGCTATCATCTGGTGCCACTTCTGAAATCGAGTCTGCCCTCTCCAGCTCCTCTCCTTTCTTTCTTTCTTTTTTTTTTTTGAAACGGAGTCTTGCTTTGTCGCCCAGGCTGGAGTGCAGTGGCCCGATCTCAGCTCACTGCAAGCTCCGCCTCCCGGGTTCAGGCCATTCTCCTGCCTCAGCCTCCTGAGTAGCTGGGACTACAGGCGCCCGCCACCACGCCCGGCTAGTTTTTTGTATTTTTTAGTAGAGACGGGGTTTCACCATGTTAGCCAGGATGGTCTCGATCTCCTGACCTCATGATCCGCCCGTCTCGGCCTCCCAAAGTGCTGGGATTACAGGCTTGAGCCACCGCGCCCGGCCAGCTCCTCTCCTTTCTATCAGTCTGAATTCTAACAACAGGGCAAGCAGCAGCTATTCCACTGAGCTGGGTAGGAAGAAAAATAAAAACACACAAAATGTCACTAGTTACACATTTAATACCTTAAACAACATTTCCAAAGGTCACCGTACTGCTGTTCAGTTTTGGCACTGAAACATTTCTTTTTTTGACATTCACGAAGATGCTAACGCATCTGATTTGATATTCTTTTTTTCTTCTTCTTCTTCTTTTTTTTGAGATGGTGTCTTGCTCTTGTCGCCCAGGCTGGAGTGCAATGACGCAATCTCGGTTCACTGCAACCTCTGCCTCCCGGCTTCAAGCAATTCTCCTGCCTCAGCCTCCTGAGTAGCTGGGATTACAGGCTCCTGCCACCGCGCCCTGCTAATTTTTATATTTTTAGTAGAGATGAGGTTTCACTGTGTTGGCCAGGCTGGTCTCGAACTCCTGACCTCAGGTGATCCACCCACCTCAGCCTCCCAAAGTGCTGGGATTACAGGCATGAGCCACTGCGTCTGGCCTGATTTGATATTCTTAAAGAGGCAATTAAAATCACAAGGCAGAGCAATAGATCATGTGGCAAGCTGTAGACTCTCTCAGCCAATGGGTCTCCTTTGATCTCTACCTCTAAGAATGATCAAGGACAGGGTGCATGGCACAGCTGCCAATCAAGCCTCTGTGTGTCTGCATTTACAGAAAAGTCATCAATCAGGATCAAAGCAGGAGTAAAGATGACACCTAAGGTCACTGTCCAATGCAGGAGACTTTCTTTTATCATTTCCATTCTCGGTTTTTGTTAAATCAGGATTTTTAGAGGAAGACATCACCAACCAAAGTGAGAATTACAGGAATTATAAGAAGAATTATAATTATAATAAGAATTACATAGTTTTGCTGTGTAATACATAGGTGGATGATAGAAAGCGTGTTTTCCCAAATCTGAACGGTTAATTTAACAAATATTTACCAAGTTGTTGCTCTGTATTTATTATGTGAAACATCCAGAGATCTCATTAGATACTGTCCCTGGCCTCGGGGAGCTCGGTCGTGGGTGGTGGACACGCCCAGTGGCGGAAGTGGGTGGTGGACACGCCCAGTGGCGGGAGGTACGGGTAGTGGACATGCCCAGTGGCGGGAGGGGGTAGTGTACACGCCCAGTTAGTGGCGGGAGTGGGCAGCTCCAGTTTGGCTCACCTCTGAGGTAGCCTTGGGTCTCTGAAAGGGTGAGGGGACACTCCCTGCCTGGGGCACAAAGGAAAGTGGTCCATAGGGAGAGACAAGCATGGGCAGAGATACCAAGAGCTGGACCTTTGGGCAATCATGAGTGGGTTCCTTACAGCTACGAGGTTCGGAGTTTACTTGGGGAGGTCCGGGGGTTGGGGGGAAGACAATACTGGAGATTAAACTAAAGATATCTATAAAGGGTTTTGAATGACATATTAAGGACTTTGTAACAAATTATCCATTAAAAGTGAGCAAAGAATCTGAGTAGCCATTTCTCTAAACAAAATACACAAACAACCAATGAGCACATGAAAATATGTCCAACGTTATTAGCCCTTAGAAAAATGCAAATCAAAACCACCTCACACCCACTAGGATGACCTTAATAAAATAGAAAAAAGACAACTTGGGTGTGGTGGTTCACGCCTGTAATCTTAGCACTTTGGGAGGCCGAGGCAGGTGGATCACCTGAGGTCAGGAGTTCGAGACCAGCCTGGCCAACATGGCGAAACCCCGTCTCTACTAAAAATATAAAAATTAGCTGGGCATGGTGGCAGGAGCCTGTAATCTCAGCTACTCAGGAGGCTGAGGCACAAGAACTGCTTGAACCCAGAGGGGCGGAAGTTGCAGTAAGATGATATCAAACCACCGCATTCCAGCCTGGGCAACAAAGTAAGACTGTCTCAAAAAAAAAAAAAAAAAAAAAGACAACAACATAAAGCTGATGTGCCTGGTTTACAAAACAGGGGCAGGTGGCAGGGGGCAAGGAAGACCACAATAACAAGGAATGGAGAAATTGGAAACGGTACAGCTGCTTTGGAAAATAGGTTGGTAGTTCCTCAAAATGTTAAACATAGATTTATTATATGACCCAGCAATTCTCCTAGACATATACCCAAGAGCAATGAAAATATACACCCACACAAAAACTTGTCCATCAATGTTCATTACAGTATAATATTCCTAGTAACAAAAGTGGAAGCTACCTAAATATCAACTCATGCAGAGATAAATGAAATCTGGCTTATCTAATGGAAATGGGTTAATAATAAAAATAAATAAACTACTGAAACATGCTATAACATAGATGAACATTGAAAAAACTTTTAAGTGAAAGAAGCTAGTCACCAAAGAGCACACATTGTTTAATTCCATTTACTTGAAATGTCTACAAGAGGCAAATCTATAGACATAAAATAGTTAGCGGTTACCGAGGACTGGGAGTTTTGGCGGGAGAGGGAGTGACAGCTAACCAGGATGGTGTTTCTTTATGAGGTAATGAAAATGTCCCGGCTGGGCTCATGCCTATAATCCCAACACTTTGGGAGGCTGAGACAGGTGGATCATGAGGTCAGGAGATCGAGACAATCCTGGCTAACAGAGTGAAACCCTATCTCTACTAAAAACACAAAAAAATTAGCTGGGCATGGTGGCACACGCCTGTAATCCCAGCTACTCAGGAGGCTGAGGCATGAGAATCGCTGGAACCCAGGAGGCGGAGGCTGCAGTAAGCCGAGATCGCGCCATTGCACTCCAGTCTGGGCAACAGAGCAGGACTCCCCAAAAAGAAAGAAAGAAAGAGAGAGAGAGATTGAGAAAGAAGAGAAGAGAAGAGAAGAGAAGAGAAGAGAAGAGAAGAGAAGAG
>NC_045438.1:52428562-52462017 GCF_002776525.5 Piliocolobus tephrosceles | reverse complement strand
AGAAGAGAAGAGAAGAGAAGAGAAGAGAAGAGAAGAGAAGAGAAGAGAAGAGAAGAGAAGAGAAGAGAAGAGAAGAGAAAAGAAGAGAAGATCATGTCCCACAGTTGACTGTGGGGATGGTTATACAGCTCTGTGAATAGAGCAAAAACCACTGAACTGTGTACTTTAAAGGGGTCAACTGCATAGTATGTGAATTATAGCTCATGAAAGCTGATTTGTTTCTTTAAAAAATAACTTTGTGTTGCTGGTTCTGAAGACTATAGGGAACCACTGGAGGCTTGAGGCAGGGGATGGTGGCACTGAATTTACTGCAATTTAGAAAAGGCAACCGGGCTGTGATGACAGGAGGAAGAGACTGAAGGAACAAAACAGATGGATGCAGTAGTGATGAAGGTGAGGGAGGAGTCCAAAGTTACAATGCCCACAAGATGAATGTGAATCTGTGGGATCACCCAAACGGAGTGATGTCCATGAAATAAGAATGGCCTGGAACCCTGAGGAGGAGGATCTGAAAAAGGATGCTGAGAATGGACAGGGATTAGAGGCAATGAGGGGGAAAGGGGCAGCAGAAGCCACATGTGGAGAGGATTAAAACATGGAAGCAGCGGTCCAGCGTGGCAGCACAAAGTAGTGACACAGCCTGGGCGAGGTGGCTCATGCCTGTAATCCCAGCACTTCGGGAGGCCGAGATGGGAGGATCACTTGAGGCCAGGAGTTCGAGACCAGCCTGGGCAACACAGCAAGACCCCATCTCTATAAAAAACAAAAACAAAAATCAAAGCAGTGACACAGGAAGAGAATGCGAGAGGCCTCAGAGTGGGCAGTCTGGAGGGAGGACCAGCAGACAGATGGCTGCAATAAAGCAGGCTACTTTCCTCTTTTTTCCTGAAAAGGAGGGGACTGGGACCACTACACCCAGAATTAAAACCAATATTAGGCTCTCCAACTTCCTCGAAGGATGCTTAGGTATTTAACCCAAATATGAGTGTCACGGAATGGAAGAAAGGACTTGCACACCAAATTCAACCCTCCCTCCCTGGCCTCCTCTCCTCTCACTTTCTCTTTAACCTGGCATCACCCTTGGGGGAAAAGAAGCCAAAAACCAGTAGGGTCTCTTTTCTTCTTGCTGGAAAAGGACAGATGAAATAGAAGGGAGAATCAATGCCATTGTTATTCTTTTAAATGGACCTTTAGCGCATGTTTGGAGGTTCTAGCAGGGGAGCGCAGCTAACTGTATACCCTTGACCGAAGACCGCTCCTCCTCTATCGGGGATGGTTGTCCTCTTCGACAAGTGCGCAGCTTCGGAAGGGACACACGTGGAGCAGTGAGGGAGGAAGGGGACACCTGCCTAGCCAGCCAGATCAGCCGAGTCAACCCTGGCGATCAGTGGGGTGACAAATGTCGCAGCCAGATCGCCCTCACTTCCTGTTATTCCTTTGAAATGCTCCAAGATAATTTAAAGTTGAGTGAAATACAGCTCCAAATTGCGTAACTGTAAAAGAGGACATATATTTATCTATCTGCATATCTATCTCTATCTAGATAGGTGTAGACAGATGACTATATAGACAGAGAGATGGCTATCTGTCTGTATCCATCTATCTATACACACCCTGAATCTGAATGACACTGTCAGGTTATCTACAGGATGGGCAGTCTCTCCTGGACTCAGCGTATTTTCAGGTCTCTGTTGCATGCTATGCACATAGATAAATATCAGCTAATTGAGTGTTATGGTCCAGTTGAACTGGACATATTTGTATAGACATGGTTATTGCTATTCCAAATCCAAGATAAATACTCTGAAGAATAGTTCCTCAAAGGAATTGTTATGATACAACAGAAACACTAAAGGAGAATTTTAAAATCACTTTAAAAAGCAAGGGGAAAATAAACATTAAAAACTCAAATAATAAAAGTGATGTAGAATAAATATTATTTCTCTCCTTATTGAGTCCACATTTATTTATTTCTTTACCTAGGCAATTCTATGAAATAGACCAAATGAAAAGGTATAGATTTATGTGTGAGTATGTTTACAGCTTAGAATGTATAACATTTAGAGTAAGTGTTCTAACAGTAAGGAAACAGTATACTTATCTTTTCAGAAGAATTTATGGCAAAAACAACATGTTTGAAGCAGTTAATTATGAGAAACAGGGCAATACCTGTGGTTTTCTATCAAAAATTCAGATGATCTAAATCATGAACGTAAACTCTCCAATCACTGAAACAGCTCAATTAGCTAAGCAGATGAAAATCAAAGTGTTATTCTTTAATATAACGAAATAACTGCGTATGGTGGTGTGCACCCGTGGTCCCAGCTATTTGAGAGGCCAAGGCAGGAGGATCTCTTGAGGCCAGGAGTTCAAGACCAGCTTGAGCGACAGAGCGAGACCCTATTTCAAAATTAATCAATTAGTTAATAATAAAAATAACAAAATAAGAAAAAACTTGCCCTACTACCAAATTTGTTCAGATACATAGGAATAGGAATCAGATTCTTTCCTGAGTGCTGTGTGGTCCGTATCTTCTATTCATCTTAAAATTCTGTACATCCCTGTCTCTGGTATAGTTAAAAGATGATTCAAGGTCTGAAAAGTTTCTAGTTCTGGGCCTTCTGCTAGCTATAGCACCAGGTGTGAAGTATTTAAACCTCTGGGCTTCAATTGATGGGAGAATAAAAATTACACCTGTAGTCGTGTTATTCTGAGGTGCAAATAAAGGTAAACACTTCTGAGTATATTCTAGAAGAAGAATATTGGCTATTATGCTTACCTTAAATCATGTATTCTCAAATGAGGGTGATATTGCCCTCAATGGGGTGAAAACTGGTTCATGGGGAGGGTGGCTAAAAACAATCTTACACATTCTATAAAAAGCAAGAAAGTCCCTTTATCGTAAATTTCTCAGGAGTGCATTGTAATAAAATAAGCATCTTGTTGGGTGGAATTAATAAGCCTAATGCAACACCTATACATCACTTCATTCAAGTGGATTCAACATAGTACTGGGAGACTGGCAAATTCAAATTCTGCCTTTCAGAATTTTGTGGATTTTCCCCCCAGATACAGGTTGAGTATCCCCTGCTTGGGACCAGAAGTGTTTGGGATTTTGGATTTTTTCAGATTTTGGAATATTTGCATTATACACACTGGCTGAGCATCCTCAATCTGAAAATCCAAAATGCTGCCAAGAGCATTTCCTTTAAGTATCATGGTGGCACTTAAAATGTTTCCAATTTTTGGAGCATTTGAGATTTTCAATTTTCAGACTAGGGATACTCAATCTGGTTTTTCTTAAATTTGTTTTTTTTTTTTTTACTTTTCATTTTATTTTTATTTTTTTCCCTAAACAATAAGTGATATAGTATCAACCTGTATTTTCGATCGAGGGTTGGTAGAATCCATGAATGAGGAACCCACAGATAGGAAGCACTGATTGTAATCCCAAAAAGAGAACAAAGAGGGAAATGGGGGGGAAAAATTTCCCAGAAATGAGGTACATGAGTTTTTCTTTTCTTTTCTTAGAGACAGGGTCTCACTCTGTCACCGAGGCTGGAGCGTAAATGGTGAGACTCATTGCAACCTCAACCTCCTGGACTCAAGCGATTCTCCTGCCTGAGCGTCTAGATAGCTGGAACTACAGTCATGCACCACCACACCTAGATAATTTTTTTTATTTTTATTTTTTTATAGAGACGGGGTCTTGCTGTGTTGCCCAGGCTAGTCTCAAACTCCTGGGCTCAAGTGATCCTCCCACCTTGGCCTCCCAAAGCGCTGGAATTACAGGCATGAGTCACTGCGTCCAGCCAAGTGCATGAGTTTCTAGATTGAAAGAGCTTAAAGAACCCAGCACATTGAATGGAAACGGATTCACGTGGAGAGTCCTCATTACAAGATATTCAGAAGACTGAAGACCAAAAAGAGTCCATGAGCTACACAAGGGATGAAGACTCAAAACAGCCTCAGATTCCAATGGCCAGACATCTATCAAGGTGACACTGACACAGAATCCGAAGGTATTTGAACATACTCAACAGAAATGGACTTGATTAGGGGAATATTTAAGACCAAGATTTTGACAAGCATGAGGAAGACATCACACTTTTTGTTCATTGTCCTAGTCCATTTGGGCTGCTGTAAAAGCACCATATAAACCAGGTGGCTCATAAACAACGAACACTTTTATTTCCCACAATCCTACAGGCTGAAAGTCAGAGATCAGGAGGCCAGTGGGGCTGGGATCTGGTAATCCCAGATTCTTCTGGACTGCAGACTGCTCCCTGTAACCTCACATGGTGAAAGGGAAGTGGCCCCTTTTATAAGGACACTAATGCCATTCATGAGGGCCCCACCCTCATGACCTAAGTACCTCACAAAGGCTCTCCCTCCAAATACCACATCACCTTAGAGTTAGGATTTCGACCTGTACTTCTGGGTGGACACAAACCTGCAGTCCATAATGCTAAGCTTACACAGTGAGGCCACAGGGCTTGCGGCTCAGAGCTCAGCAGGAGGCTGCTTGGGAGCACACCCTGGCTCTGCTCCCTGACTATTTGGTTGGACACTATGAATCTGCCACTTGATTTACAGCTAACAGTTATCTGGAAAGCAGGAATTCAGGAATTCTCTTGCTCGAATCTCTAGCTACCGCATCGTGTAAGGGTGTATGCTAATTATCTTGTGGAGTGAAGTACCAGAAGGGTGACTGATCACTCCAGGGTTAGAAATCCATGTCAACATATATTGATGCTTTCTTCACTTTATTTGACTTTAGCTCATTTTGCAACATCCTTGAGGGAAGGGACTCCCTTATACCAGCAGTCACATACTTCAGTATCAATAACTCATGTCCTCCAGTCAATTCTTTCAGTACATAATATTTGGCTTAAAGCAAACTAAGTTGTTCTCATGTTTTAAAGAGTCTGAGAAAGAAACTGTTCTTAAAACTAGGGATACTGCAATTGAAACCCAGTGATGTTTGGCAAGCTTCCATCGAGCACATTCCTATCTGAAATATATATAAGCCCTGGCGTTTTTCTTTTAATGTGAGACAGGTTATTTTCTCGGGAGATGTTTTGCCTAGAGAAGAAAAGATTAAAGAAAAGACATGATAAATGTTTTCAAATACTTAGAGGGCTGCCATGTGGAAAAAGGAGGTGAGTTTATTCTGTGTAGTTCCAGAAGGCAGCCCTGGGAACAGAGAAGAGCAGTTGGAGGGAGGCATATTTTAGCTCCAGGGGAATAAATGGCTTCCTTTTATGGAGAAAACTCTGCAAACCTTCAAGTGGTTAAGCAGAAGAGCCTCCTGCACAGGGGTAGGCTCCTGGTTCAGAGAGCCTCAAAGCTCCCTTCTACTAACACTTCTCTGGTCCCAAATCTGACTTTCAAAGTGGGTCAATCATGGAGGTGGTGTTATGAGCTGAACTGTGTCCCCCTCAAATTCACATTTGAAGTCCCAACTCCCAGTACTTCAGAAAGTCACTGCATTTGGAGACAGGGTCTTTCATCAAGTGATTAAGTTAAAATGAGGCCATTAGCCTGGCCCTAATAAGAGCAGGAGTCCTGGCCAGGTGCGGTGGCTCACGCCTGTAATCCCAGCACTTTGAGAGGCCGAGGCGGGCTGGTCACTTGAGGTCAGGAGTTCAAGACCATCCTGGCCAACATGGTGAAGAGTAGAATCCCGTCTCTACTAAAAATAGAAAAATTAGCCAGGTGTGGTGGTGCACACCTGTAATTCCAGCTACTCGGGAGGCAGAGGCAGGAGAATCACTTGAAACCAGGAGGTGGAGGATGCAGTGAGCTGAGATCATGCCACTGCACTATAGCCTGGGTGACAGAGCAAGACTGTGTCTCAAAAAAAAGGAATAGACGTCCTTATAAGAGGAAACTTGGACACACCAAGAGACCAGGAATGTGCACATGCACAGAGGAAAGACCATGTGAGGATACAGTGAGAAGGTGGCCGTCTGCAAGCAAAAGAGAGGCCTCAGGAGGAACCAAACCTGCAACACCAAGATCTCAGACCTCCAGCCTCCAGAACTGTGAGAAAATAAATTTCTGTTGTTTGAACCACCAGTCGGGTGTTTTATCATGACAACCTTAGCAAATTAATACAGGAGGATAATGATCTTGTGCTTGCGGTTGGTCTAAATATTGCATGTCCATGTTAAGACACATGAAAGCAACCAGTTCATTCAATTGATTAAATCTAGCACATAGCACTTTTCACCTGAATGACTAATGCATGCACTGGTTAACACTAGAGGTCGGAGGAAAACAACCTGATATCAGGCTGTACTGACACTTGAACTACAGAGCAATTTGAAAACAATTCAAAGCATGATATGCAGGAATAAATCTTGATTAACAGGCTAAACAGTTGTTGAATTTTAAGCCCAGAGAATATATCTTTAGACGTTATCAAAGCATCCTTTTCTCTATGATACGGTTTGTCTGTGTCCCCACCCAGATCTCACCTTGACCTGTAGTTCTCATAATCCCGTAATCCCCATGTTTAATGGGAGGAACTCAGCGGGAGGAAATTTAATCAAAAGTCACCCTCATGCTTTTCTCTTGACAGTGAGTGAGTTCTCATGAGATCTGATGGTTTTATAAGGGGTTCTTCCCCCTTTTGCACTCCACTTCTCCTTCCTGCTGCCATGTGAAGAAGGATGTGTTTGCTTCCCCTTCCACCATTATTGTTAAGTTTCCTGAGGCCTTTCTGTCCTGCAGAACTGTGAGTTAATTAAACCTCTTTCCTTTGTAAACTACCCAGTCTTGGGCAGTTCTTCACAGCAGTGTGAGAATGGACCAATACACTATAATATAGGGACACTGTGCTCTAGACGGCATCATTGCCTTAACCATATAAAAGTTACTATAAATTAGGTGACACTGAAACTGTTTTACTCTCAAGGTGAATCAGTCCTTGAGAAAATGCCTAAAAGATTTTCATTCCATAAATAAAACAGCCACTCCAGTCTGAATGTTTGTGTCCCTCCCCACAAAAAAATTTCATATGTTGAAACCTAATCACCAAGGTGATGGTATTAGAGGGTGGAGCCTTTGGGAGGCAATCAGCCTTGGGGTGGAGCACTCATGAATGGGATTAGTGCCTTCATATAAGAGGCTTAAGGGAGTTTGTTGCCTCTGCCCTTCTGCCACATGAGGACACCATAGGTGGCACCATCTAGAGAAAATGGGACCTCACAAGACTCTGATTCTGCTGGTGCCCTGATCTGGGACTTCCCAGCCTCCAGAACTGTAAGAAATAAATTTTTGTTGCTTACAAATTACCTGGTCTAAGGTATTTTGTTATAGCAGCCTGAACAGACTAAGACAATAGCTAAAATAGTTGCATATTTCCATTAGTGGCTTAATTACAGAGAGCCACTCCTTGTGGACCACCTCAGTCCCTTTAAGAAAAAGGGCCTAAATCCTTTTTTTCTTTTTCTGAGACAGAGTCTCACTCTGTTGCCCAGGCTGGAGTGCAATGATGTGATCTCAGTTCACTGCAACCCTCGCCTACCGGGTTCCAGTGATTCTCCTGCCTCAGCCTCCTGAATAGCTGGGGCTACAGCTGCGTGCCACCATGCTGGGGCTAATTTTTGTATTTTTAGTAGAGACGGGGTTTCACTATGTTGCCCAGGCTGGTCTCAAACTCCTGACCTTGTGAGCCACCCACCTCAGCCTCCCAAAGTGCTGGGATTACAGGTGTGAGCCACTGTGCCCGGCAGAAAAGGGCCTAATTCTTAGACTGCGACTTGGGCAAGCCTACAGCCTGACTTGCCTGGTTCCTTCTCAAATGGGACAGAACATGGACCCAATTTGAAAGTGGACTTGAGTGGCCTCTGAACAATAGAGATTTATAGGTAACATCTCCAAGGCTGACTGAAAATCTTTAGGGCAAGCAGCTATAGCATTTACCAACTTCTTCCCCCGATCCCTGGCTATTACCAATCCTTATTACACAGTCCTGACCACCAGTCATTCAGCAGAACACATACAGGAAGATGAGAGGATGGCGTTTGGTGGCTACATTTGTGAAGGTATTTATCTTATTCTTTGACACCAAGAGGATTATGTTTCAAGATATTCTTGAATAAAATTCCCCTCTTGAACTTTTTAATTAAATTAAAACTTCAAATCTAGAAAATGGTTTTTAAAATCAGATTAGAGACCAGGCGCAGTGGCTCATGCCTGTAATCCCAGCACTTGGGAGGCTGAAGTGGGTGAATCACTTGAGGTTAGGAGTTTGAGACCAGCCATGGTCAACATGGCAAAACCCCATCTCTACTAAAATACAAAAATTAGCCAGGCATGGTGGTGTGTGCCTGTAATTCCAGCTACTCAGGAGCCTGAGGCATGAGAATTGCTTGAACCCAGGAGGCAGAGGTTGCAGTGAACTGAGATTGCACCACTGTACTTCAGCCTGGGTGACAGAGGGAGACTCTGTCTTAAAAAAAAAAAATTGGAAAAGCCATAAAAGTATTTTTATAAAAAAAAAAGGCATAATGGAATTACCAAGTGGATTGCTGCCTGCCTAAGGTAACTTGGGTGTCTTCATTAACTAATCCACTATTTTATTTTTCATGCCCAGATAACTAGTAATATTGATATTAGCCACAGAATCTCGGAGACGAGTGGGGATGCTCATTTCATAGATGAAAACTGACTTGCAATGAGATAAAGAAACGTACTCAAACCAAGATCACGCAAAAAATAGTAATTAAAGCAGTCCTAGCCGTGTCTAGCCCCCTAGAATTAGTTGATTTATGAAGGGGAGAAAGGGTGAACAGAAGTCGTGCTGTCCTTCTTCCTCACTCCTTTTGTTAAGTCAGAAGGAAAAAGAAAAGTTCACTGCACTGTCAGACTTGAATATAGTTCAGAGAAAAAATCTTGACTGCTGATTACGGAAGAATAAGTGTGTTTCTTTAAGGATGAAGGCAGTGAAATATTTGTACCAGAAATTTGTCAATGACATAAGTAATTTCAGTGCAGCCAAACTAAAAATAATTGCTGCAGAGCAGGAGAATGAATTAAAACCAGTTCCCAGAAATCGCATAGCATAGTACTTTTACCTAAGTTCAAGGCCTATTTTGTGTGTGTTCCCTCCAGTCTTCAAAACATTACAAAACAGGATACAGCTTGAGAAAATGTCATGGAATAATGTTGTATTTGAATTACCAAAGTATGTGCGACCCCTCTCTTTGTCTATTGGGCACTTGTGTTTGATAGTGTTACTAGGAATCTGCATCTCATCACGTGCAGGTCAGGGTCTGATTTCATGTTTCCAGGCAACACCTGGCTAACCAACAGCAAGCACCTGTGAGAACCCAGCATGGTGCAGTCCTGAAAAGGGTCTGGCTTTGTAAGTGCGGATGCAACAAAGGAAAGAGAGCCTTGGATAAAACGTACAAAGCCGCAGTCTTTGAGCAGGAAATGAATTGATACAGAGTTAAAGCCAACAAATCCTCCTCACCTAGATGATTATAAATGTAATACCGTGAACTCCATCTGAAAGCTGTGTCTTCATTTATTCAAATATTTGCTGAGCACTTCCTCTATTCCAGCTACTGGTCCAGGCTCAGAGGATTCAGCACTGAACAAAACAGGCCCCCTCATCCCATCTCCTGCCATGGACCACCCTCCGAATCCCCATCCCGAGAAATCTCTGCTCTCATGATTCTTTTTTTTTTTTTTGAGATGGAGTCTCCCTCTTGTTGGCCAGGCAGGAGTGCAGTGGCACGATCTCAGCTCACAGAAACCTCCACCTCCCAGGTTCAAGCAATGTTCCTGCTTCAGCCTCCTGAGTAGCTGGGACTACAGGCGCCCGCCACCATGCCTGGCTAATTTCTTTTTATTTTTAGTAGACATGGGGCTTCACTGTGTTAGCCAGGATTTTCTCGATCTCCTGACCTCATGATCCACCCGCCTTGGCCTCCCAAAGTGCTGGGATTAGAAGCGTGAGCCACCACGCCCGGCCGTCCTTATGATTCTTATATTTTATTTTATTTTTTGAGACAGGGTTTCAATCTGTTGCCCAGGCTGATACAGTGGTGCAATCACGGCTCACTGCAGCCTCAAACTCCTGGGCTCAAGTCAAGCGATCCTCCCACCTTAGCCTCCCAAGTAGCTGGGAATACAGGCGTGCACCACCACGTCCAGCTAATTTTTTTAAATGTTTGTAGAGACAAGGGTCTTACTATACTTCCCAGGCTGGTCTCGAACTCCTGGATTCAAGTGATCCACCCTACTCGGCCTCCCAAAGTGCTGGGATTACAGTTGTAAGCCACCACACCTGGGCTTGATTCTTATATTTTAGACCAAGTGAGGATGAGAGACAGACGTCAAATGCCAGATGTTAACAACTGGTGTGGAGAAAAGGAAAGGAGGAGTGGAGGGCTGTAATGTGGGTGACAGGCACATCTAGCAAGATACCAATGATGTCACAATTTGAAAACTGAAATAGAAAAGGAATCAAATCATAAAAATATTCCTTTTGGGCACAGAAAGCAGCCTCTTGCAGAGAAACAGGTATGGGGTGGGGGGGGTCATCTTTGAAGAGGCTCAGAGCAGCTCTTAGGGTGCCTACTACACAGATAAAGTTATTAAATGTTCAAAGCAAAGAAGAACGACTTTCAACTCAGAATGGATTTTCTGTAAGGTAACAAGATCTGTAGGGAGGGCTGGGATTATCTGGCGGTAACCTTTCAGTCTTTCTGTTTCCCAGAGGAACTGTACACCAGGAGCTGGTGGGTTCAAATGGCAAATTTAATAAAAGCAGACCATGACATTAAGCGCCATCAGAAAAATGAAATTCTCTATAGTGTTGTATTTGTTACTACATCTGGGGGAAAATACTCAGATGTAGAAAAGTGGAATCCTGTAAAACGTTAAGAAATACCCTCTCAAAGGCTTCTGCTTTAAGCGACCGCATTTTGAGGCTTTTTGTTTTTTATTTTTCCCCGGGGGCTGGGGGGTGTGATCACAGCTGGTGTCACAGTGGTGGTCCACGTGCAGACACCAGGAGCCGCCTCTACACCATTCTCTGATTAGCGTAACAAGGCCTGGTTCATCTGGTCACTGGCTGACAGTTTTAAAGCAGCTGGCCCCAGAGTGTCAAATGCCAAGGTCAGAGCACCCAGCTGCTTCCTGCTCCGTTACTGCTGGTGTAAATATCCTCAACTCTGGGTATGCAAAGGGTGTGAAGCCCCTGTGAACAAAAATTATTTAAGGCCGGCTGTGGTGGCTCACGTCTGTAATCCCAAGACTTTGGGAGGCCGACATAGGAGGAAGCTTGAAGCCAAGAATTTGAGACCAGCTTGGGTAACATGACAAGAACCTGTTTCTACAAAAGCATTTTAAAAAATTGTCTGGTGCAGTGGCACATGCCTGTAGTCTTAGCTACTGGGAAGGCTGAGGCAGAAGGATCACATGTGTCCAGAAGTTTGAGGCTGCATTAAACCATGATTGCACTACTGCACTCCAACCTGGGCGACAGAGCAAGGCCCTCTTAAAAAAAAAAATCCTAAAGCTAAGGAAGAGACTGCCATTGTTTGTTTGCTCACAGAAACAAACGTGACCTGTGAAGGTTGGAGAAAAGGTGGTTTTCACATGCTTTAAAATGTTTGCTGTATGTACTCTGCAGAGAGGCAAATCTCAAAAAGAAAACAAATAACAGCGTTGTAAGTGATTAATTCAAACGTATGAAGACCTGAGATAATCACTGGATTCCTTGTATATGGCAATGAGTTTTGCAGACACTTTATTTCAAAATCAAATATGCTATTATTAAAATACATAAAGTATTGTTTTTTGAGTAATTGATTTTCCTCAACTGTTTGGGGGAAAAAAAACCATCTGCCTAACAGATACTAAGATTGAATTTCACATCTAAATTTTCAAAGTTGTTCTTATTTCCAATAGTTGAAAAAAAAGAAAAAAGAGACAGGGTTTCACCATGTTGCTCTGGCTGATCTCAAAATCCTGGACCCGAGTGATCTGCCTGCCTTGGCCTCCCAAAGTGCTGTGATTACAGGCGTGAGCCACCACACCCAGTCTGCAAAAGTTTTAAATCAAAAATTGGCCTCAGCCCAAGATACAATGCTTTAAAAATCATTCTTGTTTGGGTTTTTGTTTTGTTTTGTTTTGTTTTTAAACAAAACTCTTGTTTTGTTCTTGTTGCCTAGGCTGGAGTGCAATGGCGTGATCTCAGCTCACTGCACCCTCCGTCCGCCTCCTGGGTTCAGGCGATTCTGCTGCCTCAGCCTCCGGAGTAGCTGGGATTACAGGCATCTGCCACCACGCCCAGCTCATTTTTTGTATTTTTGGTAGAGACAGGGTTTCACCATGTTGGCCAGGCTGGTCTCAACCTCCTGACATGAGGTGACCCACCAGCCTCGGTCCCCCAAAGTGCTGGGATTACAGGCGTGAGCCACCGCGCCCAGCCTCTTGTTTGGGTTTTTAACAAAGAGAAGACCATACAAGCCATAGATTATAAAACGATTGATAATTTGGGTTGGGGAGAGGGAGTTTTTCTTTCTTTTTTTTTTTTTCATCTTTTCAGCAGAAGCAGATTTGCCCAAAACTAATGGCACTTGTGCGGTCTCTGGGAATGCTGAGAATAGCACAGCATGACAGCACTTTTTAGCTAGGGAGAGGAAGCCCAGTTGCATTTCTATATAAGCAGTTTGTATAAACTGAAAATCCCAAAGCTCAGAAGAAAGGGACCACTCGCCAAGACTAGGTAATTAGTTGTATTTTCATTATAAATAAATGTTTGTGTCCATGCCTCATTGTGTGTGCTCTTATAGAAGGCCAAATGACATAATCAAGCCCCCTCCCAAAACCTACATATATCGGACCCTGCTGTACAGTTTAAACAATATTTAGTATGCACTTCCTTCTTTCTAACATTTAAGAAAGTTTACAAAGAAGCAGAATTCTGTTTTCATTACAGGAGGAGGAGGGTTGGTTCTGAATTACCAGTATTTCCAGTTTTAGCGCAAGTGAGTCAAGATGGGGAAAATAATGTCACCTCTGGCTTTGTCTAAATACTGTCTGTCGCTGTAAAGTAAAAACCCTCCAGCAGGAATGGTCCTTGTTCATTATTTTCTCCCATCGGCTGATCTTGCTATTTTATCTACAGCAGGACCAAATTCCACTGTGGGCTAATCCTCCCAGGGACCAAAATGAGTAAGCCCTCTTCTTATTTAAGTGGACAGTGGTAGAAACAAACGAGTCCCAAATCCTACAGGTCAGTGTCACAGGCCAAATTATGCCTTTGTCTATACTACAGCAAACTGTCATGTAGAATTCTGATTTCTGGAAGCAACCATAAAACCTAATCATGAGTGGCTGGGCACGGTGGCTCACGCCTGTAATCCCAACACTTTGGGAGGCTGAGGCGGGCGATCACCTTCGGTCAGGAGTTCAAGACCAGCCTGGCCAACATGGTGAAACCCTGTCTCTAATAAAAATACAAACATTAGCAGGGCGTGGTGGTGCATGCCTGTAATCTCAGCCGCTTGGGAGGCTAAGGCAGGAGAATCGCTTGAACCCGGGAGGCGGAGGTTGCAGTGAGCCAAAATCATGCCACTGCGCTCTAGCCTGGGTGATAGAGCAAGACCCTGTCTCAAAATAAACAAACAACAGCAAAAACAAAAAATGTGTATTAATTACTACTTTTCCACAGTGGGGCATGATGGCTCACACCTATAATCCCACCACTTTGGAGGGCGGAGGCGGGCATATCACTTGAGGTCAGGAGTTCAAAACCAGATTGGCCAACATGGTGAAACCCCGTTTCTACTAAAAGTACAAAATTTAGCCAGGTGTGGTGGCACGTCCCAGCTACTCAGGAGACTGAGGCAGGAGAATCACTTGAGCCGGGGGTAGGGGGAGGGTGCGGGGAGGCAGACGTTGCAGTAAGCTGAGCTCGAGCCACTGCTCTCCAGCCTGGGCGACAGAGTGCGACTCCGTCTCAAAAAATAAAAATCACCACCCTTCCTGCATGGGGGATTTGATATTTGCTCAGACCTCTGAGGCCATGGTCAGAGGCCTGGGTCACCTCAGGGAGACAATGGAATAGTCACAGGGGAGAGACTGAATCACTCACTGTGAAAATCGGTGTTTACCCACGTGGCTGAAATGTAAAAGAAATCACAACTGGACAAGGGAAGATAACCTTAAGACCTCCAGTAAACATGCCGCAGATTAAAAAAGAATTTCCAGGCTATTTGGGATTCTATGAAAAAACGTGTGTCCCTGCCCCATCCCTCCCTCCTCTTATCCATCCTACAGATAAGCTAAGTCAGACAAGAAGCCTCCAGCACCCCCTTGGTGGCACAGTTCAGTGATCACACGTTGTCCACTACATACTTTCTAAACTCCATTCTGCTTTCAGGGCCCTGTTATCTGGCCCCGTTTCCCTTCTGGGCTTTCATTCTACACCCTTCAATAAAAACTGGGGCCAGGCTGTTCCAACACACCAGCCTCCGAACCTGCCCTGCACAGTCAGCGCGCAGCGGTTAAGTGGTTTTGGAATCTGCTGATCTGGATTTGCCTCTTGGGAACAATATTACCTACTTCATAGGGTTGCTGTATCTATTAAAGGTGGTAACACACAAAAGGCACCTCTCTGGGCCCTATAATAAAAGCACATAAAGTGTTGGCTGTTATTATTCTCCTCACTTTTGCTGGCATTCCTTGTTTAGACACATCTAAATCCAGCCTCCCCCAGTCTCTCCTCTGACCTCAAGTGACAGCTCCACCTGAACCCTGCAGTTCTCACCTTGCACAATTCATTTGGTGGTCACCAAGTTGCCTTGTCTTAACCTTATGGACTTGGCCATAGTAAGCTCACATGTTGCTGGTGCTTGACTTGACTCAAAAGTTAACATGGGAAGGACAAAGCTTTGGACTTGGGAATTTGAGTTGGGTCCATTCCAATCATTTGGGTGAAAATTATTTGAAACTCTCACGCTAGGTCATGCAAATACTCCGCCCGTGAGACTGTGTATATTTCTAACTTTATATTGTGCCTGTGGTGCTATAGACAGATAAGTATTCCCACCAACTTCAAAAGCAGCTCCCTGCTTGAAGCAGCTCTGTGGGGGCATCAAACAAGAAGAAAAACAGGTTCCACATGTTTGAAGAATCTCATCTAAGTGAGGCGATGTTGAATCTCCTGTGAAAGGATTTTTCCCTTCATTTGTCTCTCTTATTCACGTTACATGAATCAATTTACCGTATGCCGAATCATCATTTTACATATCTTTGATAGCGGTTACGGGTTATCCCTTTATTTATGATTAAATGAAACAATGAACTCAGAGTAGACAAAGGTCCTTCTTCAACATGCAGCCTTTCACTTTTCACAAGAGACTTACTGGTCCATATGCGCTCAATTCTGACCTTAAGATGTGGTTCCCCACTCCCCATGTGGGTAAAAATCAGATCCCAATACTGTGTCCAAATGATCACTCTTCACTAACCATGCCTCGAGGATCTCTAGGCTCAAGAGCTATAAAACGTGCAGCACATCATAGTTTAAGCAAAGAAGGGTATGTGCAGAAAAAGTTGTGCAAGTATAGCAGGCTCCTCTCTAGAGAGAGAGATACTGTTAAAGCAACCATGACTTCTGTTTCCAACAAGAACTCATATAACTCCAGACAAGTAGCTGGGACAGAGCAACAATAATTTAAAAAGCATCAAGTTCCAGATAAGAAAAAGGAAACATAACTTCAAGGTCTAAGTATAGGGGGTATCCAAATGGTCAGATAAGTACTTCCTTTTGTAACCAATTGATTGTTTCTGCTATTAACGTCAATCCACCACCAGGCAGTATGACAGAGTATTTTCTGCTGAGTTCAAGTTTGTTGCAAGTGCTGTGTGCCTTCCAGTTCCTGGAGGGGCAGCTTACCATCTGTGACAATGACTTCTTCTTCCTCCTGGCTATTTAGGGCTCCTTGACCGTTCCGGGCTCCTTCCTGGCCATTCAGGTCACCCTCCTGGAGGCTGAGCTCGTCTTGCTCAGCTACGCCATTGATGGTGGACAGCTGACCATTCTTCTGTAGGAGCTATGAGAAAGACAAAGCCATAGAAACTTAATTTCGGTCCTCATGACCAAGTCAAGAAACAAGGCATTAACTTCCAGAATATAAAGCAGTGAAAGAAGAAATACAGAGAAAAGGAAGTTCAGAAACAATGAAGAGTTAAGTCTTATATTTGTCTGAAAGATCCAGCTACCTTACAAGCAGACAGGGCCTTGACAGGGAAAGTGTGCCCAGGAGCCATTCATCCACTCATTAATTCATTCATTGGAACACCAGACACATACACTCACCTTTCCAGACCTATTTCAGATACAAACATTAATAAATCAGATGTGTTTCCCAAAGCTTTGAGCTTACAAATTACTATGGAAGGCACACTTAAAAACCCCTTTTTTACTTTAAAATAATAAATAATGTTTCCTTGCGATTAGATGCAGGTTAAACATAATTGACTGAACAAGTCAGAAGGCAGACTTTTAAACAAATAATTACTAAACTGCAGTTGTGGAAACATCATAAAGGAGGCATACATAGAACAAATAATAATAAACAGAGCCCTTTTCATTAAAAACAAACAAACAAACAAACAAAAAACAAACCAGCCCTAACCAAGGCTGGGGGTGTCCAGGACTTCTCTGAGGAAGTAATGGTAAAGCTGAGACCTCATTTCCACAGGCAAGGGCTGCGTGAGAAAAGGGTAAAGGGTGTGCAGAGAAGGGAGGCCCCTTGGTGCGAAGGCCAGTGCTCCCAGAGCCCAGCGAGCAAACAAGACACATATAACACGTGCATTTGGGTCATTGCTTTTTCCTTAAAAATATTACTACAATGGTCATTTGCAATCCTCCCCACAGGATGCCCTATGCAATCAATGGCATCACTTTCAAAATCAGCAGGCATGGCCAGGTGAGGTGGCTCACGTTTGTAATCCCAGCACTTTGGGAGGCCAAGGCAGGCAGATCACGAGATGAGGAGTTCAAGACCAGCCTGGCCAACATAGTGAAACTCCGTCTCTACTAAAAATACAAAAAAATTAGCCAGGCATGGGGGCGCATGCCTGTAGTCCCAGCTACTCGGAAGGCTGAAGCAGGAGAATCACTTGAACCTGGAGGTGGATGTGGGAGGTGGAGGTTGCAGTGAGCAGCGATCGAGCCACAGCACTCCAGCCTGGGTGACAGAGCGAGAAAAACAAAAAACAAAAACAAAAAAACCTCACAAAATCAGCAGGCATGTAGGCATGCCCTTGGTCATATAATACTTTTTTTTTTTTTTTTTTTGAGATGGAGTCTCACTCTGTCACCCAGACTGAAGTGCAGTGGTGCGGTCTCGGTTCACTGCAACCTCCACCTCCCAGGTTCAAGTGATCCTCCTCCTGCCTCAGCTGCCCACATAGCTGGGATTAAAGGCGTGTGCCACCACGCCTGGCTAATTTTTGTATTTTCAGTAGAGACGTGGTTTTGCCATGTTGGCCAGGCCAGTCTCAGACTCCTGACCTCAAGTGATCCGCCCACCTCTGCCTCCCAAAGTGCTAGGATTACAGGTGTGAACCACCCGGCCCGGCCTGCTCTTGGTCATATTTTTAATCCTGAGAATATAGGTAAAAAAATTTTAAGCCAGTAGAAACAATGACCATTAGGAACCTAAATGTTTCAACATTGTAATATACAACAATGTTATATATACAGATATCTCATTTATCTTAAAACCAGCGTAGGCAACTGCTATTTCCATTTTATAATAATGACACTGGGACTCAAAGCAATTCTAGTGGGGTGGGGTTGTCTTGCCCCAGGTCACACAGCTCAGGAATGGGAGCATCATGGCCCGAAAACAGCTCTTGCCACCAACTATTTCCAGGGTTTTTCTGTTTAAGGCTCTCAACATAAAGATAGGTGCCATGTTTTGAAGCTCCTGTTACTACACACAACTATAAAATGACTTAAAGGGTATTCTAGGTCTGGAACAGGTCTGGAAAAGGTCTGGTACAGATCTGCATGCTACAAAGCAATCTCAGCTCCGCACTCGGTCTGACATCATTCAATCCTGCTTCCAGGCTAATGAATGACTCTGGCCACACCACTGACTCAAGACCCTGAACCCTGAAGGAACTGAGTTCAAGACATGCAATCCAGAAGCCGTGAGTTGTGCTAAATTGATTTCACCTGGCTGTTCTTGGCTCCCAGCAAGGCTGTCCTTCAACTGCATGAGCTTCCTCCTGAAATAATACCACTGTAGTTTAATACTTACCCTACAGATGGGATTGTTGGCTTCAAAATGCCCATGCTGAGTCCGTTTATTAAACAGAATACTCAGATTACATTTCCACTTAAAGTCTTCTCTTACCAAAATATGAAAGATGGGAATTTTAAATGAAACCTAAAGACAAAAGCAGGGGGTAGGGAATTGAGAAGGGGGTAGTGTGTCTCCACGAAGCCCATCAGCAAAAATGTCAGAGTATTTCTTTTTTTTTTTTGAGATGGATTTTCACTCTTGTCCCCCAGGTTGTGGTCCAATGGCGTGATCTTGGCTCACTGCAACATCCGCCTTTTGGGTTCAAGCGATTCTTCTGCCTCAGCCTCCTGAGTAGCTGGGATTACAGGCGCCTGCCACCATGCCCAGCTAATTTTTGTATTTTTAGTAGAGACGAGATTTCACGATGTTGGCCAGGCTGGTCTCCAACTCCTGATCTCAGTTGATCCTCCTGCCTCAGCCTCCCAAAGTGCTGGGATTACAGGCATGAGCCACTGTGCCCAGTCAAATGTCAGAGTATTTTAACTAAATATCATTGAGTATGTACACAGGACTTAGATTTGACTAATAACAGGAAGAAAAGTTGGGGGAGGAAAGCAGGAATCACATATTATTGTGGACTACATGGTAACCCAGTGAATCTTAAACCTAGAAACCGTTGACATAAACAGTTTCCTGATATGGCAAACTAAACAGGGAACATAAAAGAGCCATCTTAATACCTCAATTTCAAAGCAATAAACTTTGGTCAGTTGTGCCTCTTGTTTAGGAACCAGAACTCTGAAGTTCTATAGAGTTTAGGTTCTACAAACTACCTAAAATTATTGAAAAAATTATTATAATCTTTTGTGAATTGTCTAATCCAAGATATCTTTAGTTGGAGCCAAATTGAGTCTCTTTAAACATGAAGACTCTGTAGCACACAGGCACAAATTTCTGTCTACTCTTTTAGAAATGTTACCGAGCCGGGCACTGCGATGCGTGCTGTAGTCCCAGCACTTGGGAGACTGAGGCAGGAGGACTGCTTGAGCCCACAAGTTTGAGGCCAGCCTGGACAACATGGAGAGACCCTCGTCTCCAAATAAAACCATAATTTAAAAAAGAAATGTTACACTGGGCGCGGTGGCTCACACCTGTAATCCCAGCACTTTGGGAGGCCAAGGCGGGCAGATCATGAGGGCAGGAGATCGAGACCATTGTGGTTAACACGGTGAAACTCCGTCTCTACTAAAAATACAAAAAATTAGCCAGGTGTGGTGGTGTGTGCCTGTAGTCCCAGCTACTCAGGAGGCTGAGGCAGGAGAATCGCTTGAACCTGGGAGGTGGAAGTTGCAGCAAGCTGAGATCATACGCTCCAGCCTGGGCAACAGAGGGAGACTCTGTCTCCAAAAAAAATTAAAAAAAAAGAGATGTTACACATGCATAGCAAAGCACATTAGATGATAAAAAGAAGGACCCTTGAAAACGAGGTCAAATGCTAGACACCCTTATATCCTAAGTATCATAATGAATGCATTACGAGATAGTAATTTTCAGTAACCACAGGGTAACTGTCCCTACTTGCGAAAGGCACTAGATACATTATTAACTTCGGAAGAAAACAATTTATGACAGTGACGTTACTGAACCTGAGTTTTGAGTCTATTTTACTGTGAATAGCTTGCATCCCCCCAGGGTACCCAAGCTTTGACCTGAAGGGTGATGTCTCAGGTGAGCTTTCAGAGCCCATGAGGCACCAACACTCCACACAAAATGGGACTTCATTCCTAGTCAGACTGTCACATTCAGACATGTCTACACTTTTGCAAACCCCACGTGTTGTTAAAGATGGATAATTCCCTTTATTTCACTCCAAATCAGAAGTGTTTTTGTTTTTTCTCCCATCCCCAAACCATCTAAATAATTCACACCATTGTTAAAAATTCAGGGCCTTCTGATAGTTATCAATAAGTTAGTCACCTCAAATCAGAGGATTTCAAACCCACATTCATTTAAGTCTTTCCCATGTTTTCTACGTGTATATATATAGGCAAAGCATTCACTTAAAAAATAATGGGGAAGACGTGTTATTTTATGACCTGATGGTTTCATACGTTGTGGATACACTTCTTCATCAATAAACATGCACCTTGCTTCCCTTCAATCAGTCTCTCTTTTCCCTGTAACTCAAATGGCCACAGAAGACAGGATTTACACACAGCTCTGCCCAGAGAGACCCTGAAAGATGCAGACACAACATAGTGGCACATGGGATGGGAGGTTGTGGAGCCAGATGGGATTCGGTGGAGCCAGATGGGATTCGAGGGCCACCCATTTCAAGGAGGAAAGTAACATTGGGACTTAACTGTTATCAAACAAGAAAGAAGGAGGAAATGTGTATTTCACTTTTTCTTCCCCGAAGCTTTATCCATCCACCCTGAACTTAGTTTTATAAATAGTTATTTCTTTCGAGATGAGAACTAGACTTGAAAGACACGCTCCTTACACTTAAACATGGTAAGCAGCAGAAAACCTATTTTCCCACTGGATTTGTGCTTCAAAAAGCACAAATGCCTCCTTTGAACAAATCAAAACCCTAAATGTTTTCAAGCTTATATCCTTTGAGTGGGTCAGCCAGAGTTTATTCCCATGAAGTATATTCCACATGACAACTAAACAAGCTGTTAAAAAAAAAAAAGACCCTAAAAACCTCAAATGTTTCCAGCAACAGTGTTTTCCTCTCATTTCTGTAAGAACAACAACCAAGAATGTCCAAGTGGTAGCCAAGGCACCACAGAAAAACTAAGAGACTTCTCCATCCACTTCCTTCTCCACAGGATTGCACAGCTTTCTGGGGCCCTCCTTTGCAGAGTAAGAAACAAGAGTACCAGGCTCTTTAATGAAGTTGTAAAATGATGAGCCCTTGACAGCTGTCAGGATGCCGGAGGCAGAGGATGTAAGCCAACTAAAGCAACTCTTTTCACTGCAGAAGTGATACTCCCGGATCTACATGCTCATTGGATGACCGGGTGCAAGTGGCCCAGCACTCCCGCAGTTCACACGTAGACGAGGCTCCAACAGGGCAATTCGTTCCACCCAGAGCAGCACGACCAAGAAGCAAATCTGTAAGTGGCCTTCATGGGAAGGAACCAGAAGCCAACATAACCAGGACACACCCACACATGATCAGAATTGAAGATGATCTGGAAGGAATTTTAAATCCCATGACAAACTTGTAAAGAAACCTCTTCACTGTGTTTTATCCTTCATTCTAATAGAAAGCGTTTTGAAAGCAAATCTTTAAAAATGTCAAACAGAAAAAAATGAAAACCAGAGTATAAATCAGTAAACAATATCCCTGGAAGGCAATTTGGAAATAGGGATAGAATTTTAACTATGCAAACCCGTTAGCTACACCATGCCATTCTAATAGATATGGCATTACATATTTATGATGTGCAACACATAATAACTTATAATAGGATTGGCCATGGTGCCTTATGCTAATAATTCCAGCACTTTGAGTGTCTGAGGCAGGAGAATTGCTTTAGGCCAGGAGTTCGAGACCAGCCTGGGCAACAAAGAGAAACCTAGTCTCTACAAAGAAAAAATAAATAAGTACTAAATACTTTATAATAGCAAAAAGTACAAAAACAAACAAACAAAAAAACACTTAAATGTCTATCAGTAGAGGAGAGTAGTTAAATTATGAGACGTCCATGCAATAGACAGCATCAAAAGCTATGCAGATCAATTTAGACACACTCATGGGTGAAGATGTCCCCAGTTTAAGGGGGAAAAGAAGCAAGCTGCTGAGAATATTTGATTGTTTTATGTGTTTAAAACCAAACCAAACAAAAATAAACCACTAACAAAGAGGGAGAGGAAGAGGAAAAGGGAGAGCGAAAAGGAGTCAATGTTTGTATAAGCATTTTTTAAAAGTCTGGAACGATATGTACCAAATCTTTAATAATGGCTACCTCTATGGCACTGTTATTGTTTGGTTTTGTCCTTTTAGAGGGAGATTGGGAGAACAGACGTGGTTTCCTTTTTACTCACTTTATCATTGTAAAAGTGAAAACACATTGAACCCTAAAACTCATAGCTTCTTAGGCTTCAAGCATGTTAATAACCTGACTTGCCAGGGTTCATAAATCTCTTAAGATCATCTAAGGCAACAGGTCACACTGCTGGAGCTTTAACTCCTCTGTTTATATCATCGCCAAATGTAAATAGCATATTAATGTCCTCAGCTAAGCCATTCATCAAAAACATTGACCAGGACAGAGCCAAGCATATCACAGTTCTACAGCAGACCACTCCAGGCTCCTGACAGAGAACACATCTATCCTATGCATTATGTACTCATTTCACAAGGGTGTTTCATATACATTTGCTTCCACCTTAAGGAAGTTACTTTCACGACCTTGAGCACATTTCTTGCCTACCTCATATCTTCCCCGTTCTCTGTAAAATGGAGTTAATAATTCATTTTTAGGCTGGTCCGATGATAATGGGTTATCAGAAATTAACATCAGTGTTACTAAAGTTGGTATACAACCCCACACTGCTAAACCTGACTGGCTTTTAAAATAGAGAAAAAAAAAAGAATTCATTTTTCTTTTTTTGAGACAGAGTCTCACTCTGTCACCCAGGCTGGAGTGCAGTGGTGTGATCTCAGTTCACAGCAACCTCCGCCTCCTGGGTTCAAGTGATTCTCCCGCCACAGCCTCCTGAGTAATTGGGATTACAGGCAAGTGCCATCACACCTGGCTAATTTTTTTGTATTTTTAGTAGAGACGGGGTTTCACTATGTTGGTCAGGTTGGTCTCGAACTCCTGACCTTAAGTGATCCACCCGCTTTGGCTTCCCAAAGTGTTGGGATTATAGGCGTGAGTCACCTCGCCTGGCCAAGAATTCATTTTTATATGCCTCAAAGAATATTTGAAACATCACCAGGCACATATTAAGTTCTTAATAAGTCAACCATTAACATAAATTTTAGCTGTCTTTGTTATATTATTTGTTAACAATAATTGTGGGCTTGGGAATTACTTGTTCCATGCCTTGTGTGTTCCTCTCTAAAATGAAAGCTCTGGGAGTTGTTACCTGTGTTCTTCCTGCTCTGCACTCAACAATAACACCTGGCAAATGGCAAAGGCGTCTAATCTTTCTGATTTTCTAGGTCTGGGCAGGACAAAGCGGGTAAAGGTGGTTTATATAAAGGTCTAAATGGAGGAGGGCCGTCTGTGATTTTTCTTTTCTTTTCTTTTTAAACTATAGAAGGCATGGGGGAAACAGAAGATAGCACAGCACGTACAAGGTCTTGGTTAGAGTCCAAAAGCTCCTCTCAGCTATGGAACTTTACCTCTGAGCTCATTTTCCCAGTTACAAACTGAGACTAATACTGTCTCTGTTTTTGGATTGTGTGAAATTCAAATGAAATCATATCGGGGGAAATTCTCTTTCTAAATAGAAAAGCACTCAGCAGCCATTTTATGAGACTTGGTCCATTTGATCAAATCAAGGTCGATGTGCTATCCCAGTACTTTCCAGCCCTTATCTCACACTATGGTCACCTTTTATAAATGGTCCTTGTGTTTCTGTTAAGGAGGGTTTCAAAGGAGGCAGCATTTGGTTTGAGTCCGAGATGTGAAATGATAAGAGAATCCAACAAGATTAGACACAGCTTGGTAGAAGCGACACATCTCACTATACACACACACACACACACACACACACACACACACACACATCCCAGGACATACATTCATACGGGGCTGCACATCAAGACATGGGGTGTGGCTATAGGTAACATGGCCGTGGCTTTGAAATCACAGACTTGCTCACAGGAAAAGAAAAGAAGACACAGTAGCCTATTTTTTTTTTTTGAGACAAAGTCACACTCTGTCCCCCAGACTGGAGGACAGTCGCACAGTCTTGGCTCACTGCAACCTCCACCTCCTGGTTTCAAGTGATTCTCCTGCCTCAGCCTCCTGAGTAGCCGGGATTACAGGTGCACGCCACCACGCCTGGCTAATTTTTCTATCTTTAGTAGAGATGGTTTCACCATGTTGGTCAGGCTGGTCTTGAACTCCTGACCTTGTGATCCGCCCGCCTTGGCCTCCCAAAGTGCTGGGATTACAGGTGTGAGCCACCGTGCCCGGTCCATAGTAGCGTTTTTTTCCCTGAGGTTCCTGGTTGGTTCAAATCCTCAGGTTGCTAGGGCAAGTGATCCTGCCCCCACAACACACACACACACACACACACACACACACAGCTGTGTGGTGTGTATCAGTGAGTCCACCCATCAGTGTAACTCAAAGAGCTATCATTAAGACTGATGATTTATTTCACACAAGTCAATGGCTATAGCTCCAATTGGTGTACTCACTCTAAAATTAAATACTTCAAACAGCAATCCAGACTGGCAAAAAACAAAAAAACAAACAAAAAACCTTTTATTTCAACCTAGGCATACAATGTATTTTCCAATGTATATTTAAATTTCCAGAAGTAGGCTGAAAATAAGATGGAGGCTAAATGCAGAAATGTATTATTCCATTGGTGATCCAGATCTATGAGAACTTTAGATGAACAATAGCCCTAATTTTTATGAGGGAACTGGATCGAATTCTTTAGTTTCTCCATTCCTTCCCCGACACTGTCATGCCTTCCAAGAAGTTCAGCCTGAAGATGCTGCATCTCAGTTCTCTGAGACGCAGAAATAAACCTTATTAAAACCTCAGTGTTAAAGCTATTTTAAAGAGGCTTTCTTTAAGAGTGTAAAACATTACTGTTAATTCTGTAGAGAATGGCAAGAAAATGATTGTTACTTTATTTTATTTTATTTATTTATTTTTGAGATGGAGTCTCGCTCTGTCTCTTAGGCTGGAGTGCAGTTGCATGATTTCGGCTCGCTGCAACTTCCACCTCCCGGGTTCAAGCGACTCTCCTGCCTCACCCTCCTAAATAACTGGGATTACAGGTGTGTGCCACCACACCTGGCTAATTTTTGTATTTTTAGTAGAGATGGGGTTTTGCCACATTGGCCAGGCTGGTCTTAAACTCCTGACCTCAGATGATCCGCCCACCTCAGCCTTCTAAAGTGTTGGGATTTCAGGCGTGAGCCACCGCACCTGGCCGATGTGATTTTTAATTAGCTCAGTATATATAATAAGCACTGCTAAGGCAATCAGGAATATACGTTTATATTCCATGAATTTAAAAAAAGATTTAAGGCAGTCTGCAAAAGAAAAATAGGAGGAGGCCTTTTAACTAGCAAGGTTTTTAAAAGAGAGAAAATGAACTGCTTATCGGGTTTCAGAGGTATTATCAAAGCATGGAGTCAAAAGCTCTCTCCAACCACATGAAACTGAGAAGAGGATGCATCCCGGGGAGGGCGTGATTGCGGCGATCTCTAAAAATAAGAAGCCCTTATCTCTGAGAAATTGACCTCCAGAGCTCTCTTCCTGCTGCCAGTTTTCCTCAGGGAAGAGGCAGCGGGTCCTCTTGAGGGTGGCAGCAGGTCCCAGGTCTTAACCTACAGATGCCATGAAGCCTCTGATCTTTAAATAAAGCCACTGATGGTTTTAAATTTCATGATATTTCTTTCCACCCCGTATATTCAGCAAAACAAAACCAACCACCCAAAAAAATCCCCTTACTGCTTGGTGACATCACTGTAAGCTCGACTGAGTTCATTTGAAGGACTCAGAAAAGGGGGTGAACATCTCCTCACCGTCACCCACAGTCCCTGTGGCCCCTTCCCTCCAGCTCCAGAGGACGAAAACAACAGGGCCCAGCTGTCCGAACCGCACGTGTCCTACCACACTTTATCCTGCAGGTCTTCATTCCAAGATAGGGTTTAGAGCCTACACTACATCATCCCACCAACTGCCGAGTAAGATCTATTCACCCGACAGCAACATTTATCCACTTTCAATACCTGATTGGCTTAGACCAGCTTTGTCATGCTGTCACATTCGTTGAACTAATTTAATTTAATCCTAGTGCAAAAGTTCTAATTTTCAGAAAGCCAATATTAATTTTATTTTGGGTTTGAAATGCAGCGCTTACTATTTAAGGAAGGCAGCTGGAACGGTTTCCGCGCAGCACAAGGACTTGTGGGCCCGTGAGTGCTGCTTGGTGAGGGGTATAAATACCAGATAGAGAGTTTCTTGCCTCTGTCTACAAATCCCAAATTTTCATGTTTCTTCTCATTTTCAGTAAAATTCATGAAAATTAGTTAACCATAATTTCAGGAGAAATAACCCAAACTCATCTTTGGACATGAGAAAGAATGATCGCTAAGAGAGATCCACCAAAATCATCAGCTTGCTTTTAGCATGCAAAATTAATTCCATTGAACATTAATATTCAAATTGTTGGATGTCTTAGAAAATAATGTATCTCACTTTGCTTATGGAAACTCCAAAGGACTGTCCACTACAGGTGAACTCATTTTATTAGGAATGTTGTCTACAGATTAGGCCTCTAAATTCTTGAAGTTCGGTGTTTATCAAACTGGTATCCGAGAGCATGAGCATACTGGGTGTACCGACACCAGCATATCAGGCATTATCTCAGAAGTGTTCTGTGCTCCAGGTTAGCTTGGGAAACTCTGAGGTGGACACGGTTAAGCAGATTTACTTAGAATTTAAAAACTCCTTAATGTGCATTCTGAATCTCTAAGGAGAAAATCACTGCATTTTCTAAAAATGAGTTCCTCATGGAACCCTCTCCGAGTCACATCTACTAACATCCCCCATAACTAAAGACACTATGGATGCATGCAGTTATGTTTCAACGCACAACACTTCAGTCAAGTATTCCTCCACTTTATAAAATGTTATAGTTGTTTTTAAAAGTATTAAAACTCCCAAGTTCTCTGGGAAAGTATGTGAAAGAAAACAAAGCACTCTAAATCTGGTTAGGTGGGAGATCAACCATGCTGATTTCAGGCAAAGGGAATTTATAAGATCTCTGCTGGAGATGGGGGCAATAAAAAGCACCACCTACCAATGACAGCAATTCACTGCATGAAGATGGCCTGCCAGAATTCCATTCTGTGAAATGCCTACCTTGTAATGTTGGCAAACCCCACAGCATTTGGGTCTTAGGACAGAGAGAAGCTCATTAAATCCAACTGGAAGAAAAACCTGTGAATCCTAGACCAAGTCTCTGACACAACCAGTATCTTCCTCTCTGTGGACACTGTGGACGGTAATTACAGGACACGGGGCATCCCTGGTGCCCCCCTCCACCCCCAACACCAAGAAATGTGTACCTCCCCTGAGGCGGTGGTGATAACATTCCTGGTTAAGAACCACTACTCACAGCCTCATAGAACCAGTAAAGAACTTTAGGCCAAGCACGGTGGCTCACACCTGTAATCCCAGCACTTTGGGAGGCCGAGGTGGGTGGATCACAAAGTCAAGAGATTGAGACCATCCTGGCCAACATGGTGAAACCTCGTCTCTACTAAAAATACAAAAATTAGCTGGGTGTGGTGGCACTGGCCTATAGTCCCAGTTACTGGGGAGGCTGAAGCAGGAGAATCGCTTGAACCTGGGAGGTGGAGGTTGCAGTGAGTTGAGATTGCGCCGCGCTCCAGCCTGGTGACAGAGCAAGACTTCGTATCAAAAAAAAAAAAACAAAAAAGAAAAGAAGAACAATTCCAAGGCTGAACCTGAAGAATTGTATTCTTTTTTTCCCCTAAGGTACTTTAAACCAAGAAAATGCATCTCTTCTTAATTATGCTGGATCCATGATACAATCGAACACAGACCTTAGGCATGTGAGCCATGGTTGCACTGGGTGTCCACGCAGGGAAGAAGACTATGTAATCCAGCAATTCCAAGGATTCTTGTGTTAAGGACAGGGAATAAGCCCGATACCATGTTACTTACTCTCCCCTTAAGCTTCAAAGGAATACTGGAGTTCTGGGTTTAACAAAAAAGCACCTGACTTCTCCTGATTAGTTATTTGACTTTGGGTCCCAGATCATGTCAAGTTACACAGCACAGAATACAGACCCCTAGAGCTAGAGCTTTATATTCCAGTGTCATGACCTACATCGTGAATGTCTAAGACAAGTTCCTCACCACCCACTGCTCTGAGCTGTTGCATCTACCAGCTGTCCCAGGCAAATTAATTACCATCTTGACTTCTTGGACTTCCACAGATTCTAATTGCAAAACAAGCAAAATGTTATTGTGAATAGTTAGAATAATAAAAATAAATCACCTCAAAACACATTTCTGACAATTCTGGCAATTCTCACGACTAGTTTTTTCTGGGACCCTGCACCAGCAAATTCATTTCAGGTTTTATCTATAGCATAAGTGGAAGTCAAGATCTCAGTTCTTACTTAATTCCTACACACCACTTCATATTCAAGTAATTACTCTCACGTTAAGTGGCTGCTTCTCTCAAAGGAATCCTCATTTGGTAGTAAAATAATTACATCACATCCTTGCTTAGAAATCTGATAATACCAAATGTTTTGAAATCCACTGTGTACCACAGAAAGGCTAAATAGTTTTTGAGTCCAAGAGATAAACAATTTCGACAGAGGAGGAAACCAGCGTTATCCCAAGTAAAGTCTCGCTTTTAAAGTTCAAAAATTTTAGAGGCTAATATTACTTCTTCTAATCATAGGTGTGTCCCTAAGACAGGAGTATCTGAAATTCCACGACAGAGGCAATCAGACATGAAAAATATGTAGTGCCTAAACACTGCACAACTGTCACCTGCTTATGGGGAAAAAGGCAGAGATGGGCAACAGGAAGACACAAGATGGTCTCATAAAAAGCTCTTCTCCCATCCTGAGAAGGGATGTTTGTTTGGTTTGTGTTAGGCAGCCCTAGGCAGCACACATCAGCGCAAGCATCTCACAGGCTCTTCACCATGCTGACAGCTGCAATACGGGAGGTGGAGACAGAAGTTTACTCCAAACTTTGCCAAAACAGGCAACATATTACCATTCAATGAGGAGGATAATTGAGACCCCTGTCGAAGTGAAATACAGTCAGCCTTCCATATCTGCAGTTCCTCATCCTGTAAATACTATCTTTTCAATCCTTGGTTGGTTGAAGCTGAGGATAGGGAACCCCTGGGTCCAGAGGGCAAACTGTGGGACTTGTGAGCATCCTTGTATTTTGGTACCAACATGGGTGGGAGGGTTCTGGAACCAATTCCTCTAAGATACTGAATGACAACTGTATTACACACTATCTGCAAATTTGTGGCTATACTGCCTTTGAAACAGATTGCTTAAACTGATTGCTGATTTTTAACTAAAAACCCAGTTAGAATGTATTGCCCATCCCATTGCAACTTCATTTCTAAATCCATGCTCCATTCGACTGAAAGAGAAAAAGAACAAGCAAAATTGCTTGTCTCCTTTTCAGTAGAATGCACTTGGTTTGCAAAGATGACCTAAGATAATGTGATTTAGCCAAGAATCAACAGTTACTGTCCCATTATGTTCAACTCCAAATATTTGTAGCACAATCACCAAAATGTATGACACAGAATGAAAAAGCAGCAAATTTTGAATCCACAAACAAGTGTCCTGTGTTTGCTAAAGAGCATCTATGGGAATTAGCAGATGGAGGCTGAATTCTAAACTGCTTTTCAATGGAAATGTCTCTGCCTCACAGGCTCCTTTCTGAAGCCTGCTAGGCAGAGGGCTCCACTGCCAGAACCTCTGCTGGCCGCAGCATTCAAGAGAGAAGGCACTGCACATGGAAAGAAGGGAAAGAGGCCACAAGTCAGCTGGCTGGGGGTGAGCTATGTTAAGCCATCCCAAGGGACTTTGAGAAATGCCTCCTTATATGTGAAAAAAACTCAAGAAAGTTTCCTATACACTGTGGCATCCATCGGTTACTTAATAAAGTCATTAAACATTTAGCTCTGATAATGGACTTGCAGATGCCATGGTGGAGAATCCATTTAGGGTCTGTGGATGCTTAATAGCAAAATTAAAATGATAAATTGAAATGGGTTTCTCTGACGTGTGTGCTTAGCTCCGTGCGCCACAGCATACAAGCAGCCTCCTGCATACCAAAGTAAGTGACGCGAATCCAGCCCTGCCGATGCCTGAGCACAGCCAGTGTTTATCAGTCAGCTCCGAGGAAAACAGGGACTTCGCCTAGGCCCACTGATTCCTAAGGGGCAGGCAACGGCAAGACCCCTTGTTAGCTGGTAATGATCCTACCGGGCTTCTCCGGATCCAGCGTAGCCCAGGACAGAGCACGATTTGCAAACCCACCCATGAGAGGAAATCTCAGCTGAGCCACGCATTAGCTGTGAGACATGTGGGCAAATTTCTCATCCTCTGAGCCTATAGAAGGAGGGGTAATACTTTTTTGGGGCTGTTGTTGTGGTTATATCCAAACCCAATTAAGTCAGAATCTCTGGGAAAGGGACCCACGTATTAGTAGTTTCTAAGGCTCTCCCAGGTAATTCCAATGGGCAGCCGCTGTCTGAAATGCATGATACTGACCAAGGGAACCTGACAGGTGGTGAAGGGGACGTTGGATGAGGTGATCTACAGCAACTGGAGACCAGCTCTCAAAAGGAAAGTAAATCAGAAAGCAGCTCCGTTTACGTGCAGAGAGGGGGAGTTTCTACACAGTTATGGTTACAGGGAGAAGCCAGAAGGACTAACTTCTGAGGAAGAGGAGGGGATTTGGTAGGGGAGAGGGCAAGAGGTTAAAAACAAGAATCAGGGCTGGGCGAGGTGGCTCACACCTGTAATCCCAGCACTTTGGAGGCCGAGATGGGTGGATCACCTGAGGTCGGGAGTTGGAGACCAGCCTGACCAACATGGAGAAACCCCATCTCTATTAAAAATACAAAATGAGCTGGGAGTGGTAGTGCATTCCTGTAATCCCAGCTACTCGGGAGGCTGAGGCAGGAGAATCGCTTGAACCTGGGAGGCAGAGGTTGCAGTGAGCCGAGATCACGCCATTGCACTCCAGCCTGGGCAATACGAGTGAAACTCTATCTCAAAAAAAATAAAATAAAATAAAGAATCTGGTGAAGGCTGGGAACCATCAGTGAGGGGATGGGAGACGAAGCTGACCTGTGAGAGGTGAAAGGTCTTTGACGAGTCCTAACTGAACTCCAGGGCCTCACTGCCAGGGGTCAATCTCCTTGGCTTCAGATTTTTTGAGGAGCACCCAATGGCATGGATGTCTAAGTGGAGAAAGATTGTAGTTGGGTGAGGGATGTGCTAGGAGAATGAGATGACAGTGAGTGGTTCTTCTCCGTTCTGTCTGGCCCAGTCACCTGGGCCTGGGCTCGTCATGATGTCCAACTGATGCCCCTGTGGAGCCTTCCACCCACCCTCCCTGTAGGGTGTGCAGCGAAGATGTTGGCCTTTCCAGACGCTGCCCAGTCTTCCTATCCTCCAAAATGGCCCCTGATCAAGCTACCTGAATTCAGTGGAGAAGGAACTCAACAATACTAGTCCCTATAAGCATTAACAGGTGCCAGAATAATGTTTCCCATAAAGAAACGATGACTATTCTAAGAACACATTTGTGTTAGTCCACACAATTCTCCAGTCTCAAAAGGACGCTTCCAAACCATCTTGTTCAGATGCCTCTTCCCATTGGATGTTTGACCTTCTAAACACGAAAGTGTATCAAAACAAAACAAAAGCAAAACGCCAGCCATAACCATGCTAGTCATCATGTTACCCAAGGAGGAAAAAATTACAATCCAAGTTCCATAACGGAAGGATCTGCAAGTTAAACATCTCTCAGCCTTTGCTTTGAATGAGCTAAGAGCCAAGCTAAAACCTCACAAGGGAAAGTGACATCTGCAAAAGCCCACCACCCTCTCTTGACAAAGTTAAGCTGGTGACAGGGTCTCTATTCAAAAGCCCTGTGCTTCCTTTCTCTTACGGGCCAGCATAGAATGTATTGATCAAGACATTCTAAGAAAGACAAATAATAGCTCTAGTTTCTCTTCTTTCTTATTTCCTGGTTTCACAAAATTACTCTATAGAACAGTTATGTTGCATACCTTGCAATCTTCTTATCAAGACCTTACTCTACTGAGAAAAAAAGGGAGAGCGTTTCTTAAGAAGTGACTATATATGAGAGGCAAAGCCCTATGGAAACCACATCAACCACAAGATGGATTTTTGGCTTTTTGCTTTTTTGTTTGGCTGGTTGGTGTTTGCTACCAAATCTATTTTCTCATACTTCTCCTTCTGAGACACGCAGGCTGGTTACAATATTCACTACTACATAACCTAACGCTCTCAAAATCAGTCCTAATTAAAAATACATTCACTGTCTAGCCAAGTATGGTGAGTTTGCAGAGGACCTTGAAGCTGCATAACCACCTCTCTCAACATTAGGGGTGGAGAATATCAGTTTGAATCTCCCCATCTGCACTCAAGGGCTGGCTAGTGTTGGTTCTGTTGGAGAAGGGCAGTGACTGTGAACTTGACATTCATCTCTCACAGCATGTTTTCAGCAATTCTGGTGATTTGGGATTTGTTGCAAATTTTAAAACGAAAAGAAAAACCTATGTCCTGCAATGTCTACTAAAAACAAAAATCCTCCAGAAAAAAAATACAAGCCTCAGGTGAAAGCACTTGCAGTATGTACTGACTATGGCTTGAATAAGTGATCTTACACAAGCGCGTTTTCCATTCTAACAGGAATCCATTAACCTCATTTATAAATCACAAGTTATAGCTGTCAAAATAGCTTTTAGAGCTGCCAGCTGTTACAGAGCGCATCTAGCGATGCCATTAATCCTTTAATTTTTAGCTTCATCAGTAATAGAGTGGAACACAGACCAGGACTCGTTCCCCATACAAGCACACTTGAAAAATGTGGTCCTGGCCGGGCGCGGTGGCTCAAGCCTGTAATCCCAGCACTTTGAGAGGCCCAGACGGGCGGATCACGAGGTCAGGAGATCGAGACCATCCTGGCTAACACAGTGAAACCCCGTCTCTACTAAAAAATACAAAAAAAACTAGCCAGGCGAGGTAGTGGGCGCCTGTAATCCCAGCTACTCGGGAGGCTGAGGCAGGAGAATGGCGTAAACCCGGGAGGCGGAGCTTGCAGTGAGCTGAGATCCGACCACAGCACTCCAGCCTGGGGGGCAGAGCGAGACTCCGTCTCAAAAAAAAAA